>NW_006408529.1:280310-282099 GCF_000296735.1 Chrysochloris asiatica
TGAAATACAAGGTCGGCAGTTCAACCCACCAGTTGCTCTCCAGAAACCCTATACAGAGTAGCTATGAGTTGGAACTGACACAACAACCCATATAATATTGTTGTTCCAGGGTTGTGTATACAACAGTATTTATCTTTATCCCCTTTAACCCTTGCATTCCTCCCTGTGTCTTCACTTGTCTTCATCATTCTTCTGCCAACTTCCTTCCTTTTGAATACTGACCTCCCCATCACATAAATTAACATGTCTCTAAGTTCTAACCCTGGAGACCTGGTGTGGCGCTGTGTGTTAATGTGCCAGACTGCAAAACCATTTGAACTGCAAGGTTGGCAGTTCAATCTCACCGGCTGCTTCTTGGAAACTTTATCAGGGTCGCTATGAGTTGGAACTGACTTGACGGCACATCACAACACAACAACAACAATGCTCTAGCCAGTGAATTACTCTCCCCTTCCTTTCACCCCTGGTAATCCTCAAGGAATGTTTCATTTTGTATGAAAACCTTTTCTTGAGATTTCACAATAATGATCTCATATAATATCTGTCATTTTATGACTTACTAATTTTTCAGCATAATGTCCTCCAGGTTCATCCATGTTATTATGTGTTTCACAGGCTCATCATTATTTTTCAATGTTATGTAGTATTCCAGTGTGTGTATATTCCAAAGTTTGATTATCTATTCTTCCATTTTTGGATATTTAAACTCTCTCGATCTTTTTGCTATTATATATAGTGCTATGATGAACATTTTTTGTTGTTGTTAAGTGTCATTGAGTTGGTTCCAATCCATAGTGACCCTGCATAGGATTTCCGAAGAGCAACTGGAAAGCTTGAATTACCAATCTTGTGATTCAAACTGACTTTACGGTCCAGTGTATTAATCAACAGTGCCACAGTAGGACTCCATGACAAACATAGGTATGCATGTATCTACTCATGTTGTGTCTCTTATTTCTTTGGGATGTATACCAAGTACCGGGATTTCTGGGTCATATGGTATTTCTATCTCCAACATAAGGATGCACCATACTATTTTCTACAGTTGTTATATCATTTTACAGTCCTACCAGCAATGTAGGAGGATGCCAGTCTCTCCACACTCTCACCAGAATTTACTGTTTTCTGTTTTGTTTTGTTTTAACTTTGCTATTAATACTTGTGTGAGATAATATCTCATTGTTGTTTTGATTTGCATCTGGATAATGTGCTAGACCGCAAGGTCAGTTTGAACCACACGGTCAGTGATTCAAGCTCACCAGACACTCCTCAGAAACCCTACACAGGGTCACTATCAGTCATAAACTATTTGATGACACTTAACTACAAGAACAACAACGGCTAAAGATTTCCATTTGTTTTTAATCAATTCCCGGAGCCTAATTATTTGCCAATGTCATCAGTGAAACTTGAACTTCTTCCTTCTGTATTATTGGGTCTTGATCATCTGCTATCTCTCTTGAAATGGCTAAACATGGAACATTTCTTTTTGGTACAGTGATTCTGTGTATTTCTTCCAAATGTAAATCTTTCAATAAACTGATGCAGCACTGGAGGTACTACTCATCCATGCCAAGGAATTTAGAAGACATCTAAAAGGCCAAGTCACTGGAAGGGATCCATATTTGTGCCCATTACAAAGAAAGGTGACCAAACAAAATGCAGAAATCATCAGACAATACCATTAATATCGCATGCAAGTAAAATTTTGCTAAAGATAAGTTAAAAGTGGCTGCAACAGTACCTTGACAGGGAATTGCCAGAGGTTCAAGCTGGATTCATACAAGGA
>NW_006408529.1:285051-287215 GCF_000296735.1 Chrysochloris asiatica
CAGTCCAAAGCTGTTCCACCACAGTGACTATGTAGTAGATTTTGAGGACATTTGAATTATTAAAGAAAATGCTTTTTTTTTTGCATCTCAATATTAAGGCAATTCACTTTAGAGAAATGTTTCTAATAACAAGCCACATGGATAACGGATAACAGGAATTGATGGATTGGAAATATATACATAAATTTTTATCTCTGAGATTCAAATTCTAAAACATATTGCTGGATCAAAATTACTTATATTAGAGTACTTAGATGGTCAATAATGTCCCCAAATAGATTTTTGACATAAAATGATCAAGACACTGCCTACTGTCTTATTCTATGGGCATATTCACCCTCAGAAACCAGTTCCATTTCATAAGTTGATATTGATTTTAAGCATTTCTTTGACTATTTTTTTCCAGATGCAGATTTATGAAATAATTTTGAATTATTTGAATACTGTTATTTTTTAACTAACATTTCAAAAGCAGGTTATAATTGTAAATGTTAAATTTGAACGTCTGTTGGTATGATTGAGGACAAGAGATCCAAATCTCTGTAACTTTAGTTGGCTGTGTTATATATGTGAAGTGTCCATTACAAGCTTCTCCACTAGGTCGTCTGATACTGGTAACTTCCTACTGAGAGCATACTAAATGACAAATCAGAGAAAGCAACACTTCTTTATTGGTTACCACAAACTTTGAAATAGGACCATGTTAAACATTAAGACCTATTGATATCACCCATCACATGTCTGTGAGGAAGCAGCAGTCAAAAAAATTAAATGACATATTGTGTTGGACAAATCTGCTGCAAAATATCTCTTTAAAGTTAAAAAAAAAAAAAGATAATTTCACTTAGATGATTAAGTTCTGTCTGACTCAAGATATGCTCTTTTCAATCACTTCATATGCATGCAAAAGTTGGACAATGAAAAGGGAAGTCAAAAGAAGAATTGTTGCATTTGAACTGTTGCCTTGGCAAAGAATATTGCATATAATGTGGACTGATAGAAGAATGAATAAATGATTCTGTAAAAAAAAACTATAACCAGAATGCTCTGTAGATGTATTCATATCAAATGTTTATTCACTCACTTTGAACATTTCATCAGGAGAGATCACTCACTCATTTTTTCTGACCTTGGTGAAGGAGAAGGTCAGAGCAAATGAGAGAAAGCCTCAATGGGATGGATTGACACAATTGTCTGAACAATGAGTTTAAGCATGCCAGTAATCATCAAGATTGTGAAGGACCAGATAATGTTTCATTCTGTGATGGTTAGGGCATATGTCAACTTGGTTGGACAGCAAGTTGAGTACCAGCCAAGCTGTGTCGATTTGTGCACCTGCCAAGTTGACACAAACACCAGTATTTTCAGTGGTTTAGCAATTATGATGTAGTAATTTTCCATAAAGAGATCTGATATAATGTGATCCATGCCATTCTGGGATCTGCTGTGAGCAGCCAATCAAATGAAGAGAAGTCTCCTTAGAGGTATTGCCTACAAATCTTTCATCTTACAAAGATAAAAGGAGAGAGAGTTGAGCAGAGAAAGAGGACTTACAGCCATGAAGAAAAAAGAGCCAGTAGTGAAGTGTGTCCTTTGGCCATTGGGTACCTGCGTGGTGAAACTGCTATGTCCAGAAAAAGATTTATGCCAACATACATAGAGAGCTCCAAGGAAAGCTAGACCTACAGATTCTGAAAGGAGACAAAGACCTTTCCTCAGAGCCAGCACTCTGAATTCAGCCTTCTAGCCTCCTAAATTATAAGAGAATAAATTTCTGTTTGTTAAAGCCATCCACTTGGGTTATTTCTGTTATAAGTGCACTAAATAACGAAGTCAGACTCAATTGGATGGCAATAACAATACAAATTGATAAAACAAAATATGAGAGTAAGTCAAAAAGCATTGCTGTAAAATCATAGAAGCCATTACTAAACTAAAATATCAAATATAAAGTGATTGTTTTTTGGCATATTCTCCATCTAGGTCTATAAACTTCTGAGGAGATGTTTTCATCTCTCTTTTTTCAAAAGAATAATGTGCTCTTGAATTTACACATCAAAACAGCAATTTTGGTATCTGACATGGGTTCAAATTGTGTTTATTTTAAAGGTTATACAAGTTTGACACCCAAAAAGAAGTCTGAAAAGACAAGATTAAAACTATG
>NW_006408529.1:287810-297815 GCF_000296735.1 Chrysochloris asiatica
GCTACCAGAGCTCCTTTTATCTTCATTAGTGTTCTTAAAAAACTAATGGAAAGATCAGCTCTTTTAACTAGCTTAACTATTGACACTATAAAATTGCTGAAGACAAGAAGAAAAATTTGTGAGAGCCAAAATATGATGTTGTACATATCCCACATGAATTTAACAATAAGATCAAGAACACATGTGGTGAATTAGAAACTAATGAATAACAGTGAGAAGAGTTGAGAGATGACATCAAGAACTTCATACAGGAAGAAAGCAAAATGTCATTAACAAGACAAGAAAAGAAGGAAGGAAACAAAATGGATGTCAGAAGAGACCTTGAAACTTGCTTTCCAGTGTAGAGAGGCAAATGGAAGAAATGAGGAGGTAAAAGAGCTAGTCAATAAAACACAGGTAAATATCTTTATGTTACTCTACTCTATGCTTTCAACCAAGATCAATCTAGCATCAGAAATTATATCCCCTGTTCCATGTCTTTGTCTGAACCTAGCTTGAACCTCTGGCAGTTCCCTATCAATATACTATTACAGTCATTTAAAAATTGTCTTTAGAAAAATTTTACTTGCATGCAATAATAATGATATTGTCTGATAATTTCCGCATTTCATTGGGTCACCACTTTTTGGAATGGGCACAAATATGGGTCTCTTCTAATCAGTTCATCAAATAGCTGTCTTCCAAATTTCATGGAATAGATGTAAGATTGCCTCCAAATACTGCATCAGTTTGTTGAAAGATTTCAATTTGTAATCCATCAATTTGTTTTTTGTGGATCATGAAAATCTATGGACAACATTGCAGCAGATGAGTATTTTGGATCGCTTCATTGTGCTCATGAAGAACCTGTACGTAGAATAAGAGGCAGTTGTTCAAAAGGAACAAAGGGACACTGAATGGTTTACAATCAGGGAAATGTGTGTGCCAAGGTTGTATTCTTCACCATACTTTTTCAATCTATATGCTGAGCAAATCATCTGGAAAGCTTGATTATATGAAGAAGAACATAGAATCAGGTTTGGAGGAAGACTCATTAACAACATGCAATTTGCTTATGATATAACCTTGCTTGCTGAAATTGAAGAGGACTTAAAATACTAACTCATTAAAATCAAAGACAGCAAAATCACATCAATGTAAAGAAAACAAAAAGTCCTCACAACTGGACCAATAAATAATATCAAGGTACATGGAAAAAAGATAGTTGTCAAAGACTTCATTTTGCTAGGATCAGCAATCGACTCTTGTGGAAGCAGCAGTTATGAAATCAAATAAAGTACTGCATTAGGCAAATTTATGCACAAGACCTCTTTAGATTGTTAAAGAGCCAAGATGTCAATTTGAGGACTAAGGTGTACCTGAAACAAGCCATGGTGTTATTATTAGCCTTGTGTGCTTGTGAATGTTGGACAATGAACAAGGAAGACTGTAGTAGAATTGATGCTTTTGAGTTATGGTATTGGAGAAAGTGTCATGAACTGCCAAAAGAACAAAAAAATCTGTGTTGGAAGAGGTACATCAAAATGCTCCTTAGAAGCTAGGGTGGCCAGACTTCATCTCTCATACTTAGGACATTTTATCAGGAGGGGCCAGTTCTTGGAGAAGAACATCATGCTCAGTCAAGTGAAAGGTCAGGGAAATTAGGAAGACTCCCAATGATATGGATTGGCACAGTGGCAGTAGCAATGGGCTCAAACATAGCAAGAATTGTGAGTTTGGTTCACGACTGATCAGTGTTTGGCTTTGTTGTGCATGAGTCACTATGAGTTGGTACCAACTCTATGACACTTAAAACTGGTGATTTTGAACCACCAATCTTGTAGTTATCATTCCAATATATACACACACACACACATATATAGTATATATTTGACCTTGAGGTCAAATGGTGATCTTATAGCACCACACCAGGACTCCATACATAGTTGGTGTGGTTGTTAGATGCCTTCAAGTTGGTTGCAACTCATAGGAAATCAGTATGGGGTTTCCAAGGAGCAGCTGGTGAGTTTGAACCACTAACCTTTCAGCTCAAACTGACTTTGTGGTCCAGTGCATTATCCTGCACTGCCACATGTAGAGAGAGGTTTTTATTGAAGATAATGGCTCATATAGTTGTTGAGACAGGCATGTTCCAACCCTGTGTCAGATGTCAGGATGAAAACGTCTTCTGAATCATGTTGTTGAAAGGACCGATGAATCAAAGGTCTACAGTTCAAACAGCCAGTTTCTGGCTCCACACTTGAATGAATCTAGGGACAGTACATTAGATACTGATGACTCACAGGATACGCAGGCAATAATGAAGGCCACTGGGTAATTCCGATAGCTGTAGGTCAGATGGGGAATCAAATACAGGCTTCAGACCTAACAAAAAGCAAGCAAGATTTGCCCAAGTGTCCAATATATTGGAACCCAATTATACCTTGAGAAAACTTCCTTTCAGTTTATATTATATTAGGTCTCATCTTGAGGAATTAGAACATTTTAACTCACAAGCAATTGAGAATCCTGGCCTCATCTAGTTGACACAAACCTTAAGTATTATAGGAAGCAATCTCATAAACTTGTGTATATATAGTGTAGAACAAGTTTATGGTAATAAAGATTTGCCTCAATAGGTCATATGATTTCTTGACTGCTACTTCCATTGAGGGCTGATTGTGAATCCAAGCCAAAATGAAGTCTTTGACAATTTCAATCTTTTTTCCATTTATTAATATGTTAAACTTCAGTCTTTTCTCTATCATGATGCTATTTAAAAGTCTAGCTGTGAGGATTTTTGTTTTCTCAATATTGAGTTGCAATCCGTAATGAAGGTGGTATTCTTTGATCTTCATCACTATTTAAGTTCTTTTCACTTCCAGCAAGCAAAGTTGCAACATCTGCATGTTGCAGGTTGTTTATGAGTCTTCATCCAATCCTGATGCCACATTCTTCTTCATATAATCCAGTTTTTCTGATTTGCTCATCAGGCAGTAATCTGGCTTGAATTTCTGGCAGTTCTCTGTCAATGTACTATTGCGATCTAAACAGTGATATATAACTGATTTCTTAGCTAACCAAAACCAAAACCCATTGATGCCAAGTCTATATCAATCATGTAGAGTCCATAGGAAAGAGTAGAACTAGTCCAAAAGGTTCCCAAGTCTGTAATCTTTACAAAGCAGACTGCCATATCTATCTCCTTAACAGAGGGCGGTGGGTTTAAACTGATGATCTCCTAGGCTAGCAGTTGAGCACTTAACCACTGCTCCACCAGGGCTTCTTAGTTCTTAACTATCACCCATTATCCTTTCGCCATCACCAACCAACCACCCAAACAAAACAAAACAATATATTGTGTTTTCACCAGTCCACCAAACATATTTTTTTCTAACAATTTCATGTAGAACATTGATCTTGGAAGCGTGTCTTATAGAACAAAAATTTGTTCAGCATTAGATTGTTCTCTAAAATATGTATAATTCACTGAGGGGCATAAATAAATACAGGGCACTGTAACTCTTCACAAATGGTAGTTTTGACCATGTTGTTGTAGTTGTGAAGTGCCGTTGAGTCAGTTCCAACCCATAGTGACCCTGTATAGGGTTTCCAAGGAGTGGCTGGTGAGCTTGAACTGGTTCTAAAGGTTTGTGATGTGCAAAGATTTTTGTCTATGCTTTGACAGAAGTTGAAATTCACTACTCTCTTATGTGGATTTATGAGTAATGAACCACTCAGGTAACGAGTCAATTTGCAAACCCTCCTAGTACACACATCTCAGTGAGGGAACTGATTCTTTTGAAAAATGATCTGCTAAAAAATAAATAAATAAAGACTTTTAGTGTTCTATGGTAGTTGTCGTTAACATCTGTCAAGTCCGTTCCAACTCATAGCAACCCTGCATAGGGTTTCCGAGGAGCAGCCAGTGAGTTTGAGCTGCCAACCTTGAGATACAAACAACATTGCAGTCCAGTGCCTAACCTACAGTGCCAAAGAGATGACTAAAATGTATTCTTACCCACACCTTATACCAGGAAATATGTTTGAGATAATGTAATAAATGATAAATTGATTAAAGATATAAATGAATCCTCTACTATCCTAGGTAGAAATAAAAATAAAGGAAGTATTTAAAATATTTTACTAAATGTCAAATATATTTATTGAAAATAAAAGTGGTACAATGTGTTAATGGATCATGTAAAACAGATAAATTATTTCTGACTCAGCATATAAAGAAAGAATTCAGAGAAGCAGCCCAATTTGAGCTGGTTTTAATGACTGGTGAATGTTGAATGTAATAGAGTTTGAAGTTGTTTGCTTATCTATTTATTTGTTTTTTCAGTTGCTGTTGTTAAATGTGTTTGAGTCAGGTCTGATTCATAGAAATTCTGTGTAGGATTTCTAAAGGGTGACTGCTGAGTTTGAACTGCTGACATTTCAGTTAGAAGTCTCATTGCTTGTTTTGGTGGAATTAAATTCACAAGGGAATTCTTTTAAATAAAATTTATTCTTCAGAAGTTGAAATAATGGAAAATAGGTGAAATCAACTAGATTAAAACAAAAGCAGTCTGTATCATATAAACAGTGAAATTTTAATAAATGAATAAACTCCACTATGAAGTTATTAATCAGCTGACTATCAAATTAAAATTTCCCCAAAGTCTCCTGAGAAATGAAATGGATTCAGTGAATTAGAGAACAACACTATATGTCTTAAAGGTCTTTATTTTCATCAGTTACATTTTCTCAATAAAAGAAAACACCGGCACACACAAAAGAGAGATCTTGAAAAGAAAAATATCCTTAACATAATATTTTATCTAAAACATGGTACTTCGCACAGCATTATTCTCATTAAGATTTTTTTAAATAGATTAAGATGACAAAAGATTTATGCTCATGGAATTTACTGGTGTTTTCATGTTCTCCATTAAATGGAGTCTATTTAACAGACTGTTGAATTGCAAGGAAACAAAAAGAATGTGGAATAAAATGTATCAATTAGTATTCTACCAGAAAAGCTGAACCAGCAGGATATCTATAAATTTATTTTAAAAAGAATTGGCTTTTATAATTCTGTGGGCTAACTATGAAAGTCCAAAGTCTGTAGGGTAGGCCATCAGTAGAGAAGAATAGGAACAGTTACAAATCCCATGAACACAGGCAAAATTTCTCTCATTCTCTCTCACTTGTATTCTCTTTCCCTCTCTCCCACCTACATTTTTTTCTTAATGTTTTCCAACTGATGCAGTCACACTGACCAAGATGATTCAGAATAATCTCACTTCTCCATACTTCTGCTCTGTAACCAAGGGATTACCATGAGTAGGCTCCAACATGTTGACAGCTAATAACAACAGCAATGTGAATTTGACAAATTAGGGAATTTAATTCCATCTGCAAAATCCCTTTATGGTAATACCTATATTACTGTTTGATTAATAACTGGTACTGTAGCCACATCCTACTGAAACATAAAAAAACAAACAAACAAATGCTATCCCAGAGCCTATATATTACAACATACTTACAGGACAAATTAAACAGTTAAACTGTGGGGACGTTATTTGGATAATGACTCAAATAATGAGGGGAGAAATCATATTTTATGAAACAGTTGGAAATTTGGGCTTGCATTTATAAAAGATTTATGTCTATCTTGCTGTGGTCTTAAATATTCAAATTAGAGTTGTTATGTTGACTTAGATTTAGTTTCAAATAACACACGACAACAGAAAGTTGGTAGAGGAAGAGAGGCCTTAATTTGATGATTATTGGTGCTGGATAATGAGTTGTTGTTGTTAAGTGCCATTGAGTCAGTTCCAACTCATAGTGACCCTGTATAGAGTTTCTGAGGAGCAGCTAGTGAGTTTGAACAACTGACCTAGCAACTCAAACAGACCTTGCAGTTCAGTATTTATCTGACAGTGTAATTAATTATATTCTCTCCTACATGTTAAATTTATTTTGAATGTAAAAAATAATAAATAAGTTGAGATATGTGAGGATCAGAATCAGACTATTGTTAGTATTAAATGGTCTTACAGCCAACAAACTAAAGGCGCAGCATGTAAGAGGCATTGTTAGCCCTGGTGCCAGATTCCTTCAGGTCTTCTCTAGGATTTACACTTATTCTTCTCTATTAACCTCCAGCCAGTATAAAACACCTCCTTACAAGAGAACTTCTTATTGGAGAAATTCTGGAAATCCTCTTATCTTTCCTGTAGAACTCACTTCCCCATTGTCATTGAAGTATGTGTGTTCTTAGAGCCATGCCTGAAGTAACATGACATCTGCTGCTTCATAGCTTTGTACTAGCCTCTTTTCTGATCAAAGTTTGCCAAGGGCCTTTTAAGTGGCCATGTGTGTAACTTTACCCCATCTGGCTTAGGGACAACCTGCATCATGTCAGTTAGTTATGTAACAGCTGATAGTCTGTCTTCTTTGTTCTACTACCAATATCAGCTTAGGCAGGACTGGAAGGAGGTGAGGATTCTCCTCCAGGTAAATCTAGAGAGAGGTTTGTGTGACTGACTGCCATAGAAGATAATAAAGTGATATAAATCCCCTTGTGACACCTCACATAAGTGTTTTTTGGCCTCTCTGAATGGAAAGAGAACCAGCTAGGAACTGAATTCCTGTAAAACAATTGGTGTAGTTATAGGCAGAATTCACCTGAGGCTAAAATGAATGCAAGAACAGAGACTTTCACTAGTGGAGGGGGCCTCTGTGGCACCACCCCATGATTGGAGTGCAGTAGGAGAGACTCCTCAGGATATTGAGGAGGACTTGGGCTCATTATGGGATTCTTTCAAGAAGAAAGGTGATAGAGCCACAGTTGGAGCCATGAGGTGATTGTTTCTCATGGTACTGTGGAAGACTTTAGATCACTTGCAGCAAGCTGAATCTCAGGTACAGCTTAACTGTGAAATGGAGCAAGAATTCTCAGTGGAAGCTACTCAGGGGGAAGCTAAGGAGTTGTTAGAGCAGCAGGTAGAAGTGCAGTCAAAAGGGGTCTGGACTGTGATCACCCCTGTTTTTTACCCAAAGGCAGAGAAAATGAAACCAAAGTGTATGCAGTAATAAAAAAGGAGGAATGGGGAGAGGGAATATGTTGGGAGTGGCTGAGCTGGGGGTCCTCAATCACTCTGTTTTCCAGCAATAGTTGGACCAGGGGAACAAGGTCAGCCACAGGCAGAATTCTCTAGATGGAGTTGACCTTCAGTTCAGTTTGCTATGCTAGGTATCCTGTATTTCTGTTAGCATTGCCATTCTAATCAGTGTTCCAGCTAGCTACCACAAGTTACATTTTCCTTATAAAGTTCCTCTTACTGCATGCACAAACAGCTCAAGATGTTCCTACTCTCCTAACCCTTCCTCAAGAACTGCCCCTTGAGTTATGAATAAAATAAACTTGCTGCACTTGGTTTGTGTCACAGTATCTCCATCAGAGTGTTGCATCCCACCTGGTCCCAACTTTACTTATTTCATTTGTGTCTTGTGTCTTCCTTTATCTTCTAATCTCCCATCACCCCGACTAGGGTTCAATCTCTCCATGCGGGCTGTGGAGAATAGCCGATGTTGGATGTGGCAGAAATAAAGGTTCCCCACCTAGATGCACAACTGGTCCTGGTTACCAAGGTTAAAATGGACCTGCCTGCCTGTCTAGCTGGTGTGGATCCTACCAATTTGCTAGCCCATGAAGAATGACAGAATGTCACCATGTGGGATTACAGTGTTGCTGAGCTGATGGAATTAGATTAACAGGGGTCTGGGGAGGGGGAGCGGGGGAGGAGTCTGCTGTGACTTGACTCCTCTGCCTGCATAATACAGATGTGGAGGGCATAGTACTCACTGGCCTTGAAATGTCTAAGTTGACCTCTGTAACGGCCCACCCTACACCATGCAGAATCTCTATGATGCAGTAAGTTAGAGTCAGATAGTACTTGTTTTGGGTTTGGATTATAACTGCCTATAAAAATTGCTTGACCAACTAAAGGAGACATCTTGGCCTCCCCCATGTGATAAGAAACTATAGAGGAATTGCAGGAAGTGATTAGAGAGCTGGGAATGAATCACAGAGTTTATGCATAACATTTTCATGGCTCTGAAAATGAGTTGCTCAACAATGAATTTCTCATAACCAGCATGAAAAATTCTATCTTACAGCAGTACAGAGCTCTGATGTCTATCTCAAAACCCATGTGTAGAAAAGAATGTTTTTTATTGGTCCAGTGATGAGGATTTTTGTTTTCTTGACATTGAGATGTAATCCCTACCAAAGGCTGTGCTCTTTGATCTTCATCAGTAACAGTTTTAAGTCCTCTTCACTTTTAGCAAGCAAGGTTGTATCATCTGCATATCACAGGTTGTGAATGAGTCTTCCTCCAATCCTGATGCCACATTTTTTTCCATAGAACCCAGCTTCTCAGATTATTTGCTCAGCATACAGGTTGAATAAGTATGCTGAAAAAATACAACTTTGTTGCACACCTTTCTTAATTTTAAACCATTCAGTGTTCCCAAGTTCTGCTTGAACAACAGCCTCTTGGTCCATGTACAGATTCTTCATGAGCATAATTAAATGTTCTGGAATACTCATATTTCACAATGTTGTCCATAGCTTTTTATGATCCACACAATCGAAAGCCTTTGCATAGTCAATAAAGCACAGGTAAACATCTTTCTGATACTATAGATGTCTCCAAACCCTTTGGCATGGATATGCATGTGGCCCCAGAAGAGTTTGCCTAGGTTTTATGAGGCTTGAACCACCAACCTTAAGATTCACAGTTCAGGGCTTACCCTAGAGAGCCATTGCATTCTTTACTACACTAAGTGTCTACCAGTCAATTATGACTTATAATGACCTTGTATAGGGTTTCCCAGAAGCAGCTGGTGGTTTTGAACCATTGATGTTGTAGTTCAAACTGAACTTGTGGTCCAGTGCTTAACCTACAGCACCACACCAGGATTTCATTAGGCAGTGGGAAAATCACAATAAATAAAATCATAAATCTTTGGCCACATTTTTTTTCAAAGTATGAATGAATGATAAACTGTCATTTTTATCATATTTCAGTCCACTGCTATCCAATTTGAGTATTTTTTATTATTTTGTATCCTAAAATACAGTCACATCTATACTTTTTGTTAGGAAAATCTAAAGGAAGAATCAAAGTCAAAATAGCTTTAATAACTAAACCTATTGCCATTAAGTTAATTCTGACTCATGGAGACATCATGTGTTACAGAGTAGGACTGCTCCATAAGATTTTCATCTGCCACTTGTTCATCATACTGCAGTGACATGCATGTTTCTGTGAATCTGGAAGCTATGCCACCTGCACTTTAAATACACACAGGGTCGTCCATGGAGAACAGATTTCATTTAGGCATACAGACTAAGACCCACTAGAAAGAAGGTGAGACAAAAGACTTCTAAATAGTTAGTCATTGAATACCTTAAGAACAGCAGTAGAACACTATCAGATAGCCCAGAAGATTGAATATTGAAACATGATGAAGAACATCTGGATAGTGGTGGAAGATAAGCCCCTTAGGTTGGAAGACGCTTAAACTATGACTGGGGAAGAGCTATCCACGCAAGTAAAGTTGTCCATGATGATGAGAATGAAGTAAAGTTTTCAAGACATTCATTTACTGATGGGCAAAGCTCAAAATAAGGATAAACATCTGAAAACACCCATTAGTAATGGGAACATGGAATGTACAAAGTATGAATCTAGGAAAATTAGAAGTTGTGAAAAATGAAATGGAATGCATAAACATCAATATTCTAAGCATTAGTGACCTGAAATGGATTCGCATTGGCCATTTTGAATGTGAAAATTACATAGATTACTATACCACGATTGACAAATTGAAAATTTGTCAATAAATATGAAAATAAAACTATATTTATCACCCAAAAGAACATTTCAAGATCTGTCTTGAAGTACAACACTATATGTGATAAAATAGTATCCATACACCTACAAGCATGACAACTTACTACCA
>NW_006408529.1:299810-304320 GCF_000296735.1 Chrysochloris asiatica
AAATCTGCTGCACAAGACCTCTTTAAAGTGTTGAAGAGCAAAGATATCAGTT
The DNA here is from genome assembly GCF_000296735.1 of Chrysochloris asiatica. Taxonomy (NCBI): domain Eukaryota; kingdom Metazoa; phylum Chordata; class Mammalia; order Afrosoricida; family Chrysochloridae; genus Chrysochloris; species Chrysochloris asiatica. Next base: position 299,863 of record NW_006408529.1, read on the forward strand.
TGAAAAGTAAGTTGTGCCTGACTTAAACCATGTTATTTTTATTAGCCTCATTTTTATATGAAATTTGAATGATAAATACAGAAGATGGTAGAAGAATTGATGCATGTGAGTTATGCTGTTGGAGGGGAATATGAAAATTACCATGGGCTACTCTAAGAACAAACATCTGTTTTGGAAGAAGTACAACCAGAATGCTCCTTAGAAACTAGGGTGGCCAGACTTAGTCTCTCATACTTTTGGCATAGTATCAGGAGGGATCAGTTCCTGGAGAAATATATCACTCTTGGAAAAGTGGAGGTACAGCGAAAAAGAGGAAGACCCCTAACTAGATAAGGAGCTCTGTTAGCATAGTGGTTACGAATTGGGCTGCTAATCTCAAGATCAGCAGTTCAAAACTACCAGTGGTTCCATGGGGAAAAGATGAGGTTTTCTGCTCCTGTAAACGTTTACAGCCTCAGAAACCCTGTATAGGGTCACTATGAGTCAGAACAGACTCCACGGCACTTAACCATCACCACCCAATTACCTGGATTGGCACAGTAGCAGTAGTAATGGGCTCAAGTATAGGGAAGACTGTGAAGTTGGCTCAGGACTGGCATTGCTTAGTTCCGTTGTGTATAGGATCCCTATGAGTCAGTTATGACTTGATGGGACCTAAGAAAAAAACACCACACAGGACTTTCATGACTGCAATCTTTACAGAAATATATTGCTAGGTGTGTCATCTGTAGCATCATTAAGTGAGTTTGCTCCACTAAACTTTAGTTTAATAGTTGCATGCAAACCATTTGTACCATCCATATATTTTAATTGAAAAAAAAAAAATCTAGTTCTAAAGAAATACATACTGGTAAAAGCTACTTTAATTATAACATGTTATAATTATTAATGTAAATTATTTCTAATTTTGTTATTTACTTCTGCATAGTTTATTAATGTTTGGATTCTGAATTTACTTGTGCTGGTATGAAAAATTATGATTAATCTTATGGAAAAAAGTTACCAGTAAGTCTCACTAGCTTTAAAAAAGTTGTGTTTATTATGTGTAAATTCTATATAATTTCATTTTTTATATTTGTTGAACTCAAGTACATATCAGCATGATGAATTGAGTTAGCAGTGTAAAAATAGGTGAGATAGATTTCTTTTTTATTCAAATTTCCCTTCATGTTTTTGTATTCCAAGATTCACTACTTTTTATATTTACATACAAGTGTAGATTGTCAGATAATATGAATTTTCATAGTGTTCAAAAGCTTATAATACTGAAAACCAAAAGTAGTTTTTCATTGATTTAAAAGAAACAAACATACTATTTTTAAGGTTCTTCTAGACCCATGATCTGGGGCTAATATAACAAATTCAGAATGTATTCCCACTTAAAAAAAAAAAAAAAAAAAAGAAGAAGAAGAAATGATAAGAATGAAATAACATGATAAAAGTGCAGGTGGTCTTTCAGCTTTTATAAGTCAACTGTTTAATTATGGGATAAAGTTCAGTGATCCGTGGAAGCCTGGCTAGACTCTAATTTCCTATACTGCTCTCACCTCCCTACAGTCTTTTTGGAAGTAACTCTGTAGGGTAAAATTATATGTCTATAGGAATTAGGAGTCCTGGTGTGGCACTGTGGGTTAATGCTCTGGACTGTAAAGTCGGTTTGAACCACAAGGTTGTCAGTTCAAGTTCACCAGCTGCTCCTAGGAAACCTTATACAGGGTCGCTATGGGTCAGAATTGACTCGATGGCACTTAACAACAACATAGGAAATACAGGCAAAGAACTGAGTATAAGCAGCAGAGCAGTGACTTGCTTGCAAGAATGATAAATTAGTATAACAGCATTGTTTCTAGAATCTTTGAAGACTTCATGCCCTCAGGAATCAGATATCTCTTTCCAGCACTAATTCAGAGGCATTCTCTGTAGAAAAAGAAAGCCATTCAGTTTGTGCTTTAAAACAATTATTATTTCCATACATATTAGCACCACATGCCAGTTAGCAGCAAATATTATTTCTAATAGTTTGAGCTTCATTTGGAGCTATTTGTTTTTGTTTTTGTTTTTTAACTTACATTTCAAAAGCAGGCTACAACTGCAAATGTTGTGAAACTCACAATTAGTTATGAAAATATTCACTATTGAATCAAAAGAATCCTATCCCCATTTCCTTTCACTAATGAGGCCCTTCTAGACAAGATGAAAACTATTCAGTGGGGATTTTACCTTCCGCCACATGCTCTGAAACTAAACTCTTGAAAACATGTCATCCACTTCATGCCTTTACAGCCTTCCCCACCCCATCATTTTAGGTAGCCAATGTCTAAGTTGCCTGTCTCTATCAACCCTACATACCAAGGGGATAGCCTTCCCTCTTGGTTGGTATTTTGAACTACTATACCCAAAGGAACAGGTCAAGTTAATCAAATTGTAGCAATTTATACTTGCTTCCTTTATCAAATTTCTTTATTTTTCTTTAAGGAAGCTCTGGTCACTAAGTCAAATGGGTGCTCTCTGAAAGTCTGGGCATTCTTGTGCATCTTTCCCCACTTCCTATTAGCTGCAAACTTCATTCTCCATTCTAGCCCTCTGTGGCTAGGTCAATGTCCATGGGCTCAGAAGCTCCCAAATCTCCCCAAACTTTGGACCACCCAGATCTTCCTCTTCTCTCTCTCATCTCAACGGAGTCTATGGAACATGACTTTTATTACTGCCTTTCCCCTGCTTTCACTCACATGTAGACCAACATGATTGCCAGTGAGCTAAAACACCCCTGCTCATGTGTTCCCTTTGAGTTTTAGTCTTGGAGGGGGGGTTTGTCTTGAAAGGACTTGATTGCTTGCCTTAATGGCTCCCACGTGAACAGCCTGCTTGTTCTTATCATAGCCAAACAGACTGCTTTTTTTGTTTTTATTTTTACGTTCTGGTTTTTCTTTCAAGATGTATCTTCTGTTACTCTAGCCACTCCAGGCTGGTCTGCATGTCTTTTCAAATGAGAATGTCCCACCTCAGAAGGAGCTTAGGATTCTACCTAAGGTCCTATACACTACAAAAGCTCCACAAGAAGCCTATTTTACCAACTGAGTTCTAGAACTCCTTTTAGATATTCCACTCAGTTATAGGCTGAAGACGGGTTTACAGCGTTCTGTAATCATGTTTCCGGATATTCCTTTCTATCCCACTCAAGTGCCTATTTTACAATAGTAGGCAAGGGAAATCAATAAGTCAGATAGTCAAGCATTTTTACATTATTTCCCTTCTTGCCTATTCAGACAATGCCTCAATCCATGTATCATAGAGCCCAAGCCAAACCCACCAGCTGCTCCTTGAAAACAAGCTTTGAAAACTCCAAGGTTGAGAATACATCACTATTTGCCTCTGCCACATTTAGCTCATTCAATCTAGCTAAGTGTTCCCCTATCTACCTTGTTCTTCCATCCCTCTTCCCCTTCATATGTATTGCCTTCCTTTTCCTTGTATATTGCCCTCCCCAACACCCAAACTATGATGTGTCTATCCCCTAACCTGTGCTTTATCATCCCATCCTTCCTACCCCTGGTAACCAACAAATAATTTGTTGTTTTTTTCTTTTAGTATGGGGATCTTTTCATAAGCTTTTATAATAATGATCTTATGCAATATTTGTCCTTTTGTGACTGACTAGTTTCACTCATCATAATGTCCTCAACGTTCATCCATGTTATATGGTAGTTTGCAGCTTCTTTGTTCTTCTTCCAGGTAGCATAATACTCCATTGTGTGTATGTACCAAAGTTTGTTTATCCATTCTTCCATCGATGGGCACTTGGGTTGTCTCCATCTTTTAAAATATGAACTCAGCACAAGAAAGAAGGCAGAGCAAAGAAACCAGCAGCACCACAGACACACACACACACACACACTATATATATATATATAATCACAGCAATTAATTCATACCTATCAACAATTACAGTGAATGTCAATGAATTATTGAAGGAAGCAGTATCCTTCAATATGCTGTTTACAAGAGACACACCTTACACACAAAGACAAAGATAGATTAAAAATTAAAGGATGGAAAAATATTCCAAGTTAATTACAATAAAAAATGAGCAGGAGTGGCAAAACTAACCCGTGATAAAATAAACTTTAAGGCAAAAACCAACATAAGACACAAAGAAGGACATTTTCTCATGATTAAAGGGTCAATTAAACCAGAAGACATAATCATAATATCTAAGTTCCCAATGAAACTGTTAGGCCCCAGATGGTCTTATCTGGTAGAAGACCCCCAAAAGATCAACATGACTGGAGTTCAATGCAAAAGCAAGAGGTTTATTTGCCAACACGTTGGGGTCAACCTTCACAAGGACTCCTGAAACTAGGAGATGAAGGCGACCCCTATCTGTTTGTTTCATTACTTTTTATAGGGTTACACAAAGCAGATTTCGGCAACAGTGCATAAGCATTTTGCAATTGGTGA
>NW_006408529.1:304461-306181 GCF_000296735.1 Chrysochloris asiatica
ACCTAATTGTTATGACCTTTAGGGGAAATGTCTTTGCTTGTATATTTCCTGGCAGCTGGGTTTAGTCATGCTATAGATAAGCAGAGGCCTAGGTGCTTTTGGATAATTTCTGAAGCCATGCTAAAGTTTGGTCAAGTAAAGTTTCAGTCCTTACAAAACAGCCCCAATATACATAAAGCAAAAACCTTAGTAGAATTGGAGAAAGAAATAGACAACTCTACAATAATAGTGGGAGCTTTCAATATACCAATTTTGAAAAAAGGACAGAAAAAACAAAAAGAAATTCAACAGAGGACTAAGCAACAGAGTCCACCAACTTGACCTCATAGATTTGAAAAGAGTATTCAGCCCAATAATAGCACAAAAGGAAACACATCGTTTTCCAGTGGACATGGAACATTCTTCAGAACTTGCCACAAAGCAAGTTTCCATAAATGTAAAAGCATCAAAATTCTACAAAACATCGTCTCAGATCACAATGCTATAAAATTAGAAATCAGCAACAGGAAGATCAAGGAAATAATACATGGGGATTATACCTCAAATACATGGAAACTGAATAACACCCTGCTTAAAAGCTACTGAGTAGTAGAACAAATAAAAAGTTAAAATAATTAATTCCTAGAAACGAATGAGAATGAAAATGCAACACACCAAATCCTTTGGGACACAGAAAAAACAGTGTTGAAAGGAAAACTTATAGGAATAAATGCACACATCTAAAAGAAGAATGAACCAATACCAGCACATAAACACTTCTCCAACTTTTAGAACAATACCAGCAAAATAAACCTACAGTTACCAGAAGAAAAGAAATAATAAAGATTACAGCAGAAATAAATTAGATAGAAATCAACAAGAAGAGAAGTTCTTTGAAAGGATTAATAAATTGACAAATCATTGGCAAGTCCAAAAACAGAAAAAGGGAGAAGACACATGACATATGTGGACAAATAACACGCATAAGAAACCATATGGGTGACATCACAATAGAACCAATGGAAACAAAATAATGATATCAGAATACTATGAAGATTTCTACTCCAACAAATTTGAAAATCTAGAGGAAATGGATACATTTTTAGAAAAATGCGACCTACCTAAAATTACACAGAATGAAGTACAAAATGTGAATATACCCATAACAAAAGAAGAAATTGATCAGTTTATAAAAAAAAAACTCCCAACCAAAAAATGTTTATGCTCAGATAGCTTCACTGGTGAATTTTACCAAACTTTCTAAAAACTTTCTTAAACTATTCAAGAATAGAGAAAAAGATAGAAAACATCCTAATACATTTTATGAAGCAAGCATAATCCTCATAACAAAACCAGGGAAAGAACTCACTAAAAGAGAAAATTACAGATCAATATCTCTCATAAACAGAAGCAAAAATTATCAGTAAATTCCTAGCCAAAAGAATTTAACAACATATCGAAATAATAATACACCATGACCACTCAGGATTCATACCAGGGATGCAAGGATGGTTCAATATTAGAAAAACAATCAAAGTAATTGCCCCTATAAATAAAAAAATGATCATATTGATTGATGCTGATAAGGAATTTGACAAACCCATTACCCATTCCTGGTAAAAGCACTCAACAAAGTAGGAATTGAAAGGAAATTCCTCAACATAATTAAGAGCATATATGCAAAACCCAACAGCCAACATCACTGTCAATGGAGAGAAACTGAAAGCATTCCCTTTGCGAA
>NW_006408529.1:306874-307602 GCF_000296735.1 Chrysochloris asiatica
TCATAGGTAAGAATACATAACATTGTGAAAATGTCAGCATTACCCAAAGCAATCTAGAGATATAGCACTATCTAAATCCAGATTCCAATGACATTCTTTAAAGAGATGTAAAAAAACTATCACAAACTTTATATGGAAGGGAAAGAGTCTTCAGGTAAGCAAAGCAATGCTTAAAATGAAGAACAAAGTGGGAAGCCCTGCTCTCCCTGATTTAAAATTTACTACACAGTCACAGTGGTCAAAACAGCCTGGTATTGGTACAATGAAAGAAACATAAGTCAGTGGAACAGAATTGAGATCTCAGAAGTTAATTGACATACGGTCAATTGATCTTTGACAAAGAACCAAAATACATTAAATGGGGAAGAGATAATCTCTTCAACAAATGGTGCCAGCAAAACTGGAAACTGATATGCAAAAGAATGAAACAAGACCCATATCTCATACCATATACAAAAACTAACTCAATATGAATTAATGACCTAAATATAAATCCCAGAAATATAAAGATGATCAATGAAATAACAGAAACAAATTTAAGAGCTCTAATACATGGCATGGAGTCCTAGTGTGGCACTGTCAATTTATGCACTGGATTGCAAAATCAGTTTGAACCACAAGGTCAGTGGTTCAAACTCACCAGTCACTCCTCAGAAACCCTATACAGGGTCACTATGGGCCAGAACTGACTCGATGGCACTTAACAACTACAATACATTGCATACATA
>NW_006408529.1:309101-310053 GCF_000296735.1 Chrysochloris asiatica
CCAACACAGAGTGGCTAGAGGAACAGAATGTATTCATTGAAAGAAAGATCATCAGAAAAATAAACAACAAAATCAGACTGTTTGGCTGTTAAAAGATCAAGCCTTGGTGCCATCTAGGCAAGAAAAGTCAGCCCCTCAGGGTAAACCTCCTTCTAAGGCTGAAACTAAAGGAGAACACATGAGCAAGTTTGTAAGCTTACTGGTGACTACTCACTATACTTGTGAGTTTAAGGGGAAATGTAACAATGAAAACATTGGCTGAGGTTGGCCATGTTCCATAGACATCCATTGACCTTGAGATGAGAGAGAGAAGAAAAAGTGCTGGCTGGTCTGGAGTTTAGAGGGATGTGTGAACTTCTGAGCTAATGGACACTTTTTTATTGTTGTTAGGTGCCATCGAGTCAGCACTGACCCATACTGACCTTATATACAGCAGAACGAAACTCTGCCTGATCCTGGGCCAACCTCACTACTGTTGCCACGCTTAAGTTCATCAATGCTACCGCTTGGCCAATCCATCTTGTTGGGGAGTCTTCCTCTTTTTCACTGACCCTCCACCTTACCGAATATAATATCCTTCTCTAGCGACTGGTCCCTCCTGACAATATGTTCAAAGTATGAGAGACAAAGTTTGGCCATCTTGGCCTCCAAGGAGCACTCTGGCTGTACTTCTTCCATATTGGATCTATTGGTTCTTTTGGTACCCATGGCACTGTCAATATTCTTCTCCAACACCATAACTCAAAGGCATCAATTCTTCTACAGTCTTCCTTATTCACTGTCCAGCTTTGCATGCATATGAGGTGAATGAAAATACCATGGCTTGAGTCAGACGCACCTTATTCCTCAAGCTGACATCTTTGCTCTTCAACACTTTAAAAAGATCTTGTGAAGCAGATTTGTCTAATACAATATGTCGTCTGATCTCTTGACTGCTGCTTCCATGAATGTT
>NW_006408529.1:310673-311536 GCF_000296735.1 Chrysochloris asiatica
CAAGAAATCCATTGCTTTCTAATTCAAGATGTTAAGCTACTCCCGGAGCCACCATCTTGGGAGAGACCAAGTAGGGGAAGGATCAAAACAGCATGAACGCCTGACAGAACCACAGAGATACAGGTATGGGCATTCTTTTGTTTTTTTGTTTTTTTTTTTGGGGGAGGGGGGCATCTGTTCATTGATCTTTCACTGTCTGCGCACCACCATTCTGGTGACTAGAGGGGATGCCTGAGTGACCTAGCCACTGGGGGCTGGAAATGAGAGTGAAGTGACCAGCTGGTGTGAAGGAGGGGGAAACATTCAATAGTTCTCAAACTTGCAGCTATTACACATTTGACCTTGCTAATCAGAACTTGGCCAGATGAAGATCAGAAATTTGATACAGGAGACAAGCATAAATTGCTACAATTTGATGAACTGGATCTTTGCTTTTGGATGTAGTTGTTCAAAATTCCAACTGAAAGGGAAGGATTCTTCATATCAAGAATCAAACTTGCCCCCTCAGTACGCTGACTTGATAGGGACCGGTAACTTAGACATTGTTACCACACTGGAGTGCTATAAAGGCATAAAGTGGATGGCTTACAAACTTTCATGAGTGTACTTAGTTACTAAAGGAGAGGTAAAAGGTAAAATCCCCACTGAATAGTTTTCCTCTTGTAATTATTATCATGATTAATTGCAATCATCACAATTGTAAAGGTAGAAGTTGTGAAACTAAAAGGGGGGAATAGCTAGTATTTCAACCCAGGAACAAAGCACCCAAGGACAAACAAGAGGAAAGAGCATGAGTGTAGCTTGGGATACTAACCAAAAAGGTGGCAATAGCAGAGATGGAGGCAGAGGTAATGGCATAGAGA
>NW_006408529.1:311660-316279 GCF_000296735.1 Chrysochloris asiatica
GCAATGAAACAAAATATGATTTATTGAGTGTAAAACTGATGGTTTGAACTGTAAACTATCACTCATTTCAGAATAAAAGCTTAAAAAATAAAGAAAGAAAAGGAAAACTCACTTGACAGTAGAAATATTGAGGATAATTTCTTACAAAAAATACTAACATGGTTACATAATCCACAGATTATTGATAAGAAATTCTTAAGCAGTGCCATCTCTGAGCAGCTACACACAAAGGAAATGTTTAACAAGGTTAGGTAAAAAATTACCATGTCATTTACATTTCTAATGGGGGAATCTATTTTTAGATTAAATTGTAATCACATTTATCCTTCTCCTAAAAACAAAAATGTGACTCTCTTCACCTACTGTGTCTCATACCTGTTACAGACAGGTCCCTGGGATACATACAGTGATGTGAGACAGAAAAAGTGAAATCTAAGACTTTCTTAAAGTGAAAAACAAGAAGCAATTTTCAGAGTGCCTCTGATGGAGCAAATCTCTGAAGGAAAATTGATACTCAGCTTTGAGTTTCCAATTACATTTATCAATTTAGGAGTGGAATATTTAGGCTGGAAATTCAGCATTTGTTGAGAAAAATTGGGTTTTCATAAATTCAAAAGAAGTTTCCTTTGTATAAAAAGGGTAACATTTAGAGCTTAAAGTGGAGCATATGAAAGGTTTGAGTCAGGAGGCCCTGACTGACAGGACACAGGTGACCAGGTTACCAGGAGTCCACATGGAGGGGACAGTGTTACTTGAAGCTCAGGGTTGAGGTAGAAAGCAGAGGCAAAAGGAAAACACAGAGAAAAGGGCAAGCACAAGGTTGTTTATTCCTGTTTCCATCTGATAGAAAAGGAGGTGTCTTGCCATAGGATCAGCAAGAATAGGTTTGATAAAGCAAAATATCAGTTTTAGAGAAAATTTAAATTTCTCTAAAATTAGAATGTTTGCATATCTGAGGTAAATTTTCAACATGCTTCAATAATATTTATAAACTCTTTTAGTTTATGTTCAATGAATTTATAATGTTACAAAGTGTCTATCTATCTTTTTTTTGTATTTAGTTAACCTTCTCTTATACTAGCTGTTTTTGACTTTGGCCACTATTAGAACAAAGCATTCTGATTCAGTTAGCTGAAAAAAAAAAAAAAAAAAAGAGGAAGAAAACGTGTTCTCACGAACTTATCTCCTAGATTAAATCTTTTAAAGTCCCTTGTTTTGGAAATTCCACTCTCTCATCTGTTTGTGACTCAAGAGGAACTGATGTATAGCATTTACAGGGTATACCCAGTTTCCTGAGAAGAGTTATTAATTTCTTCAGAAATATCCATAGATCAGTATAGATGTATGAATATTTTGTAATACCAGCTGTAGTGAGTTTTCACTTGCACCTACAACCAGACACCCATCTCTTTTCAGGACACAGCCCTCAGTGTATATACATGACATCTTTTATATTGTTGTTGTGAAGTGCCGTCGATTCGGTTCCGACTCATAGCGACCTTTTATAGAGTTTCCGAGGAGCAGCTGGTGAGCTTGAACTGCCGACCTTTAAGCTCAAATGGCTTTGCAGTCTGGCGCATTAACCCACAGCGCCACACCAGGACCCCTTTTATACTACTTGCTTTAAAAAGGGAGACTTTGCCACCTGCATGGTGATGAGAAATATCGTCAATTCTGCCTGTAGTTAGGGAGACAATGAATTATATTAAGCAGTCTCAAAATGATTCCCATTTCCTGGTGTTTACTATAGTTGGTCTATAAAAGCAGTATCAGGCAGCAAAAGTGATGGCATATCCCTTCCGTGTTTAGCATGTAAATAACCGTGGCTTCCATCTTAAATCACTGCTCTTTCTATGTTGGATTCAAGCTTCTGACCCTACAGAATTTTCACTCATTCCAAACAGCACTACAGAGAGGTCCTTGTGATGAAGCTTCCAGTCGACAACCAAGAAGTAACTTAGATCAGCCGACAACCATGTTAGTGAGCAGAGAAGTAGATTTGCCAGCCACAATCAAGTCTAGCGATGCCTACAGCTCTGGCCAACTGGTTGCCCCCAACCTTGTGACAGACTTGGAGTTAGAAACACTCCTTTATGATGTTCTGAGATTCCTGACCCTCAGGAATGGTGTAAGACAATAAATGCTTGTTATTTTAAGCAAATTTTGGTAGTAATTTGTTACACAGCAGTCCAAAACTAATAAACAAGAGAAAGATGTTCTAGTCACATTTCCTTTCTCCTAGTTTTTCTTCCTTTCCATTTTTTTCATCTGCAAGGAGGTATGACTCTTGTCTATTTCTAATCAAATAACTCTGTATAATCCCACTTACGATTGTTTTTGTTGAGATGTTGTTGTTGTTAAGTATCGTGGAGTCTGTTCCGACTCATAGTGACCCTGCACAGGGTTTCCGAGACTGCAAATCTTTACGGAAGCAGAAAGCCTCATCTTTCTCCCACGGAACAACTGGTAGTTTCAAACTGCCGACCTTGAGGTTAGCAGCCCGATTTGCAACCACTACGCTACCAGAGTTCCTTTGTTCTGAGATAGATTCTATAAATTAACCATTATCTCATCAATGAATATAGAAGGCAGTTAGAGAATTTGTTTAGCTTTAACCCAAACCTTTAATTTCTGCCTTATGAACTGTCCTCAAATGAGAACACCTTCAATACAGACCAATTCTCTTGCTAAAATGCGGCCTCTTGTAGCCCAACTTTAGTGCGCCATTTTTAAAAAGAAGAGCTGTTTCTTTTCTCCATCTTTTAACACATCCCTCCTAAATTCTGTTTTCATTGTCTTTTTTGGTGAATATCTCAGAGAGGTAGATGGTTGAACCCCTCCTTACCCCTAGGAAAAGGATGTTGTTGCTAAGTGACATAGATTCAGTTCCTAGTGATAGTGACCCTGTACAGGGTTTCCAAGGAGCGGTTGATGGGTTTCAACCGTTGACTTTGCAGTTTGCAATACAGTGTTTATCCTACAGCGCCACACGATGACTCCAGGAAAAATGTATTGTTGATGTTGTTAAATACCATCCAGTCGGTTCGGACTCAAAGAGACACTGTACAGGGTTTCCAAGAAGCGACTAGTGAGTTTGAACCGCAGAACTGAACAGTAACTTTATCCACTGCACCACACCAGGTCTTCAGGAGAAATATAAGAGGTGGAAAAACATTGGAATGCACAAAGAAATATGGCATTTGTATGCAAAACCAGGAATAGAAGATTCATTCCAATTCTTATTCGAATTATAGATCTGATGTTGTATTCAACTGACAGGTAATATGTGTAAAGTAATGTGGCTTTCAAAGGCTTTGTCTAATTTTTCTTTAATAACAATTGTGATGCATACAGAAGAAATAAAATTAAATATAGTTGACATTTGACTGTCACGTTTGTACTCCAGTATCCATTTTTATTTTCTGGCTATAGTAAATATTATTTACTTTAAAAAAAGTTTACCATACTTCAGGGCAAAATGTAGAGAAATAACATATCAAAAATGAAAAATTCGACAATAAGTGTAATATTCAACTATATAAAAATATGAAATCGTGATTGGCAAACTATTCCTGGCAGAGCTAACTGCCTCAGGTGAGAGAAATTAAAAAAAAAAAAACAGTAAAGGAAACACTAATTGAATTTTTTTTTTTTTTTTAAGTAAAATAGTGACAGCTATTTCAGGGAAAACAAAATATAGCTTGCCTCCCTAACATCTCTCAGTTCTTTAAAGACATGCCAACAAGGTCTCCAAAGGTGCTCATTGCCTATTATTTCCCCACTGGGTGCACTTGACTAAAAAGAAAAAAGAAAGAAAGGTTAGAATACTTTATCTGTCCCAGTAATGTGCTATTGCTTGAGGGAATTTAAAAAAAGAAGGAAAGATGGGAGGAAGAAGCAATTCCTTAAAAAAGAAATGGGAGTTATTAATAACAATTCCTCAGAATAAAGATATAAGGAAGGATAAGCCTCAAAATCAATTGGGAGACGATAACTCCAAATAGCACAGGACTGTGGACTCCCTATGGTGTGGCACTTTAGGATAAGCACTGGATTACTAACTACAAGGTCAGTGGTTCAAACTCACCAGTCACTCCTCGGAAATGATGAACCAGAACTGACTCCATGACACTTAAGAACAACACCAACATGGAGTCCTGATGTGACACTGTAGGCTAAGCATTGAACAGCTAACCTCAAGATCAGTGATTCAAACCCACCAGCTGCTTCTTAGAAACCCTTCACAGGGTCACTATGAGTTGGAACCTACTCAAAAGCACTTAAAAATAAGAAAGGGACAAAGTAAGCCATCAAAAGATACATAAAATAACAACATAATAATGTTGCTTAGAAAAATTGAGTAAATTAAGCTGAAAATTTGAGTAAATTAAACACTTTTCTGACTTACTTAACTTTTCCTTCTAAAGATACAGACCTTAGCATACAAATAATTTTGAAGAATACAGAGACTGATATTATTTTGCAAAGATTATATGAGATTTCACAATAGTATTTTGAAATGAAAGTTCTCCCATAGCAAATATGTTTTGTAGTAACCTATAATTAAATTCCTAATTAAATTTAGTTCCTAAAAATATATAGAGAGATACATGTTGTAT
>NW_006408529.1:344469-347110 GCF_000296735.1 Chrysochloris asiatica
TATATATAAAATTGCTGATCACCAGGATGTATGGGATGAGAGGAGGGGAGGGAGGGAGGGGAAGATAGAGCACAGGGTAGGGAATAGACACAGGAAAGCTTGTGTGCTGGGGGCAGTGCGGGCAATACACAAGAAGGGGAAGGTGAATGGAAGAACAAGGCAGATGGAAGAACAGTTAGGCAGGTTCCCATGGGCTTGGTGGTACAGAGTTAAATGATGACATATGCACAACCTTGGAACAACAGGGCTCTGGGATACAGGGATTAAAGCATGGTATGAAAGGGAAAAAAGAGGGAAATAATGTTAAAATGCTTGACTGTCTTTTGAATCTTGGTTTCCCTTACCTACCATTGTAAAATAGACACTTGAGGGTGGGGGGAGATTGGGGGAGGAATAACCAGCAACATCATAATAGAAAGCTTGTAAGTCAGTCTTCAGCCTATAACGGATTGGAATACTTCTAATATATCCTTTTAGAAAAACGTTTGGGGAGTTCTGATAAAGCAAGTGAAAATTACAAGCTTTTGATATGTATTTTTGTGAAGATTTTTTTTTTCTTTTGTCACCCTTAAATTCCTGATTTGAGGAAGAAAATGATAACTTTTCTATTTCATTATTTAGACGTGATACTTTTGGAAAATAATAAATGAATGGTATCTTGGGCTTTTTGGCAATCTAGTTTATGAAGAGATCTGAAACTCCATAAAAATGAAAACATTTCCACTGACCAGCTAAGATAACATGTTAAATTCATAGAGTAAATATATGGACAAACTACTAACAGTATATACTATATATAATATATTACTGAGCCTTGGTGTGTAGGATAAGCACTGGACTGCTAACCGCAATGTGGGAATTTTTTAACTACCAGTTGCTCACAGACCCTTATACAGGAATGCTATGAATTGGAATTGACTTGATGGCTTACAACAGCAACAAATGTGTACATATATATGAGCAAATACATGAATATGGGTAAGTGAAAAATATGGTTACAAAATCATAGAAACCGTCTTAAACAAAAAGATCAAAATGTGAAGCTATTGTTTGCTACATAATGTCAATTTAGATATTCACTTCCGAAGTTGGTTTTTATATCTCTCTACACTTACCCCTAAGAATCCTGTGCTGTGTAATTTGCATGTCAAAATGGTAGTTTAAGTATCCTCCATGGAAACAAATAGTGTTTTTCCTAAATATTCTTCAAGATTTGGGAACAAAAAGAAGTTTGAAAAAGCAAGACCAGGGAAATAGGAAGGATGGGGTATAGTTTTCCAACAAAATTCTTTTTTTGTGTGCTTTTTTTTTTTTTTTTTTTTTTTGTGTGCTTTTTTTTTTTTTTTTTTTAAATTGTGTTTTCAATGGAGAAATACATCATCTGTTTACAAAATAGCTCTGGAAAAATATAAGGAGTACAGATACTATAAAACAAAGCGAACTCCAGTCATGAGACACTACATACACATGCGAAAGCAACAGTCTGATCTTCAGGTTAGGAAAACAAGAATTAAAAAATCACTACACAGAAAAGGTCCAAGTTTCCAACTTGGCAAACCTTGGGTGCAGTTACATGAAACGTTTTTAATAAACTGAATTTTTCCCTCCAATGTGTAAACAAAATGACAAGACTAAATCTGTGCCTGGCAATTTCAATCTAACTCAGAAGCTATGCAAAACACATAGACACCTTGTACACGTCACCTGTGAGTGTGACCATCGTCCTCCTTGGCTGGGCAGGCGGGCAGAGGGAGGTGACTGCAGAGCGAGGAGGATGTGGAGGGGCTGTACACTAGATGTTGTGACTTAAAGCAATGGGGACCAGAAAGCCTCCGTGAGTGCCTAGCCAGAGGGGAGATCCCCTCCAACTCTGGGGAATTAACTAGGAAGGACAGGAAGCTGTGCATGGCTGCAGGTGAGCGTGAAGAACGCACAGGTGGTAGAACAGGGCCCAGTGCACAAGCATGCTCATCAGGACAGCCTGCGGCATCCACTTTGCCCACATCCAGGATGAGGAAGTGGACCGAGGTCGGGTTCTTCTGAACTGTGGGGCTTTGTTTTTGCCTCTCCGGAGGAGGGGAGGCCTTTACAGAAAACAGTTCCTAATTTTTTGAGAATTTAAAACAAACCAAGATAGGGGGCTGACTAGATGTAAAGTGCTGGACATGACTTTTTACTGTTTCACTACAGTAAAACGCACCCACAAATTTTGGTAAGCCTTTTAAAATTCTTGGAGAAAATGCCTTTTTGCTTACATGTTTACAACTGAAGATCAACTTTACTCCAGACACAAGGTCTGTGGTGTGTATACAAAGGTCCTCTTAGTTAGTGACCCAGGGTCACTGAGGCTACGCTCATGCTGCCCATACCCAGCTTCAGCTGGAAATCCAGCCTTCTGGGCCATGTGGCCACAGGGACATGAGTTTCATATCACGGCTTAAGAAAATACTGGCATTTTGTTTTATATGAAGTCAGTCCTTACCTTCCCAACAAAATTCTTATAGGACAACCTTGCTATCCTTGAAGAATGAGTGGGCGCATGGTGCTGATGGAATTTTTTTTCCCCTTGGCACAGATTTCCTGGACTTTGTGTCATCATTGAGGTTTTCCATTTTCCCAAAACTTCTTTATAATGAACCCC
>NW_006408529.1:347391-356080 GCF_000296735.1 Chrysochloris asiatica
AGTCAACTCAAAGGCACTAAATGATCATAATAATAACATGCTAAGGGTGCCCTAGTGGTGTAGTGAGTTACACATTGGGCTATTAACCAGAATAGGTAATTTGACCCCACCAGTTGCTCTGCAGAAGAAAGGTGAGGCTTTCTACTCCCATAACAGATATTGCTGTTGTTGTTAAGTACCTTGGAGTCGGTTCTGACTCATAGTGACCCTGCACAGGGTTTCCGAGGCTGTAAATCTTTATGGGAGCAGAACACCTCATCTTTCTCCCGCAGAACCGATTTTAGTTTCAAACTGCTGACCTTGAGGTTAGCAGCCCAATTCATAACCACTATACTACCAGAGCTCCTTCATAAGAAAGACATATAAAACCTCAGAAATTTGATACAAGTTCTCTATGAGTCAGAACTGACTCAATGGCATACAGCAAACATTCTAAGACATGTATATTACTGAATAAACTTGTTTGCAGCCATCAACTGATCTCCGATACATATTTAAGAATGTTTTTCTTAGAATCAACTTGTGCATTTATGAACTGGAACCCTAGTAAAAATATTTTTTGACTTACCTTTGTGTATTTTTGTGTCTATAGATCAGTCTTATACTAGGAAAATATTATATATAATTATTGATGCTAAGACACTGGGTTATATACATGTCAGGGAAAGAAATATATATAAAGCTGTTGTCCAATATTTTACGTTATCTAAACTATGTAATACTACTTCACCATAAATTCTATTGTGGTGCTGTAGAATGAGCACAGAACTGCTAACCCCAAGGTCATTGATTCCAACCCACCATTTGCTTCTTGGAAATGGTACTATGCAGGGTGGATATGAGTCAGAAGCAACTTGGAGACACATAAAAACAACAGTTACATCTCAGCAAAATGAGATTTTGAAGCTGAGGAAATAATTTTCTATGACCTAATAATACAAAAAACATAAATTCCAATCAAGCATTCTAGAATAAACATTAAATCCTCTTTTAATTCTTAAAATAAAAATTAATACAAAAGCATTACTAAAGAGGATGTGATAAGTATGGAACAAAACATACATGGAAGAAAAATGTACTATGGAGGTATGACAGAAAATTAATTTAAGCATTATGTTATTTCTCTGAATTTTTCAATTTTGGGTATAATATCTATTTTTAAAATTTAGAATCTATTTGATTTACAATATCATTTGAATTAAATATTCAATTTGTACCTGTTTGTATCCATAGTTACTGAATTCTCTTTTTTAAGAAGGATTTTTGGAATAACACAAAAAATGCTGTATTAATTTCATGTCCCTCAAATTTTGAATTTACTTTGCAAGACTCCTAGAATTGTTTAGTGCAAATCATACTCTCCATAGTTATGTGCTCCTGTTGGTATGGACTTTATGTATGCCAGGGGTTTGTTTTTTGTTTCTTTTTTCAAAAAATATAAAAGATCATCAACAACACGGAGCTACAACTTGTATGTAAATTAGAAAAATCAGATTTGAAAAATGTCCAAAAGTACAAGTTAGTACAATTTCAGTAAAACGTATCAAACATAATCTCAATAAAAGTTGAAATTATATTTTCAGTACTTGATGAACTAATTCAAAAATGTAAAATCTTAAATGTCAAAGATGACCAGCAAACATCTAAAGTTGAAAAATCAATTGCCTTCTACTCACTGTCAAGATTTAATATGAATCTATATTAACTAAGATAGAATAGTACTGATGTAAGAATAGTACATGTTGTTGTTGTTGTTGTAAGTCTGTCGAGTTGGTTCCGACCCATAGTGACCCTGTACAGGGTCTCCGAGGGTCTAAATCTTTACGGGAGTAGAAAGCCTCATCTTTCTTCCGTGGAGCGGCTGGTAGTTTCGAACCGCTGACCTTAAGGTTCGCAGCCCAATTCGTAACCACTACATAGATTACTGCAATTTTAAAAAAAAGAGTAAATGGCAGAATTGGTGTGAAAATGTTAAAAGTTTTCAATTATTGTTGCTAAGACACTGGATTATATGCATGTCAGGGAAAAAAGTCACTCCAATTTCACCATACACAAAAATCTACTTTAGTTATATCCCAAATAAAGCCAAAAAACTCAATGAAAAAGGCAAAATCAATACAGTTTTCAAAGGAAATTGTAACATAAAGATCAGGAAGAGTAATTTAAACATGATACACGCATAGTACAAACTATAAAGGAAAATACTGACACATTCTAGGGCATTAAAATTAAGAAACTCTTCTTGAAGAGATGGAAGAGATAAGACATATTTACAGAAAGTATTTTCAAACTATCCAATAAATATGGACAAAAATGACATTTTGTGAAGATAAAAAATCACAAATATCTTATAACAAAACATTAAAAATTTGAAATACAAAAAAAAAAAAAAAAAAAAAAAAAACTCTTTGAAATATGGAATAATCGGAAACTCTTATTCTCCAGTACAGTGGATGTATATTTGTTTAAACTTTTTAGATTATAGTATGGCATTGCCAAACAATGCAAAATATAATATATATGCCATAGTTCTTTCATATCTATGTACTTTGTTCCTATCATCCATGCATAGAAGATTCTCTCATCTGACTTTGATAGTAATGCTTCCATTAACTTCACTCAGACAACAGCTTAGATCAGAGATCTTCATTGACCACATCATGGACACTTGCTGGGTTAGCTAAATGCACACTAGTATAACTGCTGTCCATCTTAACTTTTTTTAAAAAAAAAAAGTTAGACTCCAATGTACTTTGGAGCACTTACATGTCTCATTCTTGAATATTTCTGAGATCACAATTTGGGAGAGTTAAAGAAAGAAAAATCAGCACTAATTAATAGAAAAAACATAAAAAGAAGCATAGAATTTACAAGGAGGCCAGATGATGAACATTCTAAAAGCAGAAGGAAGCAGTAACTCGTTTTACTGATGTGGGCCAATGTCAGTAAAACATTACAGCTGTGAATTCACTGAAACAGGTGGACTATTTTTTGTGTGTGTGCATGAAATCATTTTTAGCTTCTTCGGTTTTGATCAACTCAACTACAGCTTTCTTTTCATTTCTGAAGTGCATTAATTTAGACTGGGGAAAAAAAATATAAAACAACCAAGTAGTTTTTATTTTGAAGTCAGTACTTTAAAACCATGAAAGTTAGAATTTCCCACAAATCAGCAATCTTGTCTCAAAAAAATATTGATTATTCTTATTACATTCCAGATATTGCAAATTAAATATGCAAATGAAATAGAAAAGAGAAAACATGAAACTTTGGACTGCCTTCACATGTTCACATGAGTTTGTACAATAAGGAATCTCTGCCCAAATGTTGTTACTAAGTGCCATCGAGTCAGTTCCGACCCATAGAGACCCTGTACAGGGTTTCCAAGGAGCAGCTCATGAGGTTGAACCGCCCACCTTCGGTTCAAACCGAATTCGCAGTCCAGCAAATTAACCCACAGGGCCAGCAAGTATACTCCAAATGCCTCCTCTCTTTCTCACTTTTGGTTTGTTGCACTTCAAGAATCCAAGGTCAAAAAGTACAAGTTACAGTTCCTTTTTTTTTTTTTTTTTTTCTCTCTCCTTTTCTCAAGAAACTCATACCAACTGAATAGCTCTCCAAGTTCCAACACTTGCAAGGCCTTGCCTGAACTACTACTATAGCTGAGGAAATTGTCTGCCTAGATCTGTTTTTGCTCCTGTCCAATTCATGCCATATATTGGCACCTATCTGACCTTTTCTAATGCAAAAACAATTTTTCTCCTATGATTAAAATCTGTCATGAAATCCTCATTATATACAGAGGAAAGTACAGGCTGTCCAGTGTCAAGCATAAGTAACTTCATTAACTGGACCTTGATGATACATTTAACTTTGTAGCAAGTTATTATTTTCTGTCTTGAAGCTTATACTTTAGTAAATGTTATCATCTTCAATCTTCTTTCTTCCTCAATAATTATTACTCACATCCTCCAAAAGGCACTCAGATATTCGTATACTCTCCCTGCCCATCTCATCATTCTACACCTGCCTCACACCATCTCCTCATAACAACACAATATTTCCCTTTTGATAATATCCAGGTGGCTTCAATTAAAAGTAAGAATAGCTAACACAGGACATTTAAAACTATAAACTATACATTTCCCTAAATACTTCCCAATATCTAGTGACCCTACTTCCATTAAGGTGGTTAGTCTACATATCATTCATTAATGTAAGAAAGAACTATTAGAACAGAGAAAAGATTCATGAGTTCTAAAACTCAAGCTTAGGACCTGAAGACACTCCTCAGATAGAAAACTAGTTCCATGAATCAGTGAAGAAAATATATCCTCAAGATAATGATAATGTTATTGTTAGGATTAACTGAGTTTGCCCTGACTCACACTGACTCAATGAACAAAAGAACAAAAATGCTGCCTGGTCCTTCACCATCCCCATGAACAGTTGCAGATCAGACAATTGTGACCCATGGGGTTCACTGGCTTATTTTCCTTGTAGTCTGCCTGAGTCTGGAGGTTTTCTTTGAAACCTATTAAATACAATTGCTGTTGTATGTCATAACATCAGTTCCAACTCATAGTGACCATGTACAGAGTTTCTCAGAGTGACTGATTGTTTTGAACAACTAACCTTGTGGTTAGCAGTTAAGTTCTTATCCTTGGCGTTCCACAACAAAATTAATTAAATACCATAGCAACACACAATCCATCACTGAAAGAGAGCTGGTAGCTGTTCATGAGTGCCTTGCTAGAATTGAATTCAGGTCTCCTGAATGGAAAGTGACTAACAAGAGATAACACATAAAGGGAGTTAAATTCTGATACACTCAAGCTCAAATCTATAAACACAATGCAAAGATTTATAAAAGAATATCCAAGTAACTTTGGGATATCTGATTAAAATTGGGATCTGTGCCTCCTACCCTAGGTAGAATCAGAGATGAAAATTAAAATAGAAAAACATGTAGAAGGAATAATTAAACACATAGAAGTCACTGAACAATATCCACCATGGAAAGCAGACACCTTAGAAGATGTCAGCAAGGATTGACATAGACTGAAAATCAGATGCTTCTCCTACTACAGAGTTTTGGATTCACAGGCAAAGCTGTAAAAAAAGATTCTGGAATGATGTAAATGGTCACTTTAAAAACAAAATAGAAATGTATAAAATTAAACCTATATTTATATGCACTTGAGTTTGTATATTGAAATTTGTACCTCCACAAGATTAGATTTCTGAGTGGGAGAGTAGCTGCCATCAAGTTAAACCCAGTCCATGTATCAGAGATATTGTTATTGATTGTTGTTGTTGTTAGCTGCATTGAGTTGATACCAACTCATAGTGACCTTATGCACAGGGAACGAAACACAGCCTGATGCTGGGCCAACCTCACAACTGTTGCCACACTTGAGTCCATCGATACTGCCACTTGGCCAATCCATCTCGTTGGGAATCCTTGTCCAGCAACTGGTCCATCCTGACAACATGTCCGCAGTATGAGAGATGAAGTTTGGCCACCTTGGCCTCCAAGTAGCACTCTGGCTGTACTTCTTTCAACACAGATCTGTTGGTTCTTTTGGCAGTCCATGGCACTTTCAATATTCTCCTCCAAGAAACATAACTCAAAAGCATCAATTCTTTTCTGGTCTTCTTTATTCACTATCCAGCTTTTGCATGCATATGAGGTTATTGAAAATACCATGGCTTGGGTCAGGTGCACCTTAGTCCTCAAGCTGACTCTGTGTATTCCTTCCATCTTTTCTTGATGCTTTCTGCATCATTCAATAATTTGCCCAGAGAATCTTTCAATAATGAAAGTTGAGGCTTGAATTTTTTCTTCAGTTTTCCCAGCTTGAGAAATGCTGAGTGTGTTCTTCTAGTTTTCTGATTCCAGATATTTGCACATTTTGCTGTAATATTAGAAAACAAAAATTCTTACCACTAGACCAATAAACAACATTCTTATCAATGGAGCAAAGATTGAAGTTGTCAAAGACTTCATTCTTCTTGGATCAACTATCAACACTTACTGAAGCAACAATCAAGAAATCAAACCACGTAGTCCATTAGGCAAATCTACTGTACAAGAACTTTTTAAAGTGTTGTGTTCTTGAAATAAGCCACAGGTCATCCGATTTTGCTAAGATTATAAACACCACAGAGAACCTTGTGCGGAAATTGTTCTTCGTTCCAGATAACTACAAGGTGATTTTTGTGCAAAAAGGTGGGTCTGGCCAGTTCAGTACTGTCCCCTTAAACCTGATCTGAAGACAGGCAGATGTGCTGACTACATGGTGACAAGAGATTGGTCAGCTAAGGCTGCAGAAGCAGCCAAGAAGTTTGGGACTCTAAATATCGTCCACCCCAAATTCGGAAGTTATACAAAAATTCAGATCCAAACACCTGGAACCTTAACCCAGATGCCTCTTCAGTGTATTACTGCACAAACGAGACCAGGCATGCGGTGGAGTTTGATTTTATACCCGAGGTCAAAGGTGCCATGTTGGTTTGTGACATGTCTTCCAACTTCCTGTCCGAGGATGTCTCCAAGTTTGGGATGATTTTTGCTGGTGTTCAGAAGAATGTGGGCTTTGCGGGGGTCACAGTGGTGATCATGCGTGATGACCTACTGGATCTCTGGGAATGCCCCTTCATTCTGAAATACAAAGTGCAAGCTGGAAACAGCTCGTTGTACAACACACCTCCATGCTTCAGCATCTATGTCACGGGCCTGGTTCTGGAGTGGATTAAGAACAACGGCTGCACAGCAGCCATGGAGAAGCTCAGCACCGTCAACTCTCAAATGATTTTTGTTATCATTGATAACTCTCAAGGATTCTAGGTCCAGTGAAGCCCAAGAATAGAAGCAAGATGAATATCCCATTCCACATTGGCAATGCCAAAGGAGATGATGCTCTAGAAACAAGATTTCTTGATAAAGCTCTTGAACACAATACGCTGTCTTTGAAAGGCCACAGGTCTGTGGGAGGCAGCCACGCCTCTCTCTATAACACTGTCACCAACGAAGATGTTCAGAAACTGGCAGCCTTCTTGAAAAACTTTTTGGAGATGCATCAGCTTTGAACACACGCTGACCACTATATACTCTGTTGTTGAACAATGTATAAGATTTAAAATGGCAAGGGAATGGTTAACAAAACCTTAACAAAGAATAGTACTTTTCTCAAATGAATATACTTAATATACATTCTTCTTTTTTTCAAAGAACAACCAAACATCAAGAGCGCTGCAGGGCTGGTGGGACGTAACGGCCACTTTAACTTTGACTTGAACTGGAAGTATTTTAGATAAACCTTCCTGTTGCTTTTCTAACGAATTCAAGCTTATTTTGTCTTTGCTGTGGACTGAATTATGTAAGTTGCAGTTAATTATTTCTAGAGACACACAAACCCAAAGTATGAAGAGTGGGTGGAAACCACTAAGTGCTAACTCTAGATGTTTTCTGAAATGGCAACATTGGGCTCTCTGTGCTCCGCAGCCATTAAGATTCACCACTAGGTGAGTATTTGGGATGTCTAGGTCTTTCTTTATACTGTTACTCACATAAAGTGATAAAAGTGGCATACCGTATTTTATATAGAACGTCTGTTTTTTAATATCATATAGTTTTTATCTCTGTGCATTTATATTGCTATAATGTGGCTTTAGGTGAAATAGGTAGAGATGAAGAATTTGTTAGAATCCTTGACCTGGTACATTACAGCTATACATTAGCAATGGTGGTGTGTGTCCCTTTTATAAATTGGTTCAGAGAAATGAGATTTAAAAGTTCTGTACTTCACTCTTTCTCTTTTTTCATTGGCTATAAGAGGAGATTGTTCAGTTAGTTTGTGGGTTTTTTTAAAAATAATGCCTCCAAACTAAAAATCTCTGTTAAACGCCCTTATTCTCTGTTCACTTGACTTTCTTTATTGTGTTTGAACAGAGTGATACTGTGAGTTCCAGAAGACTCTGTGCTCAAAAGTCTTTTCCCCTCTTGTGTATCCATTATCAGTATTTTATGTTGAATTTGTAGAGAACATTAAAGTATTAAGACATGTAAGCCCTTGTCAGTGAGTCCCTCTACCTGATTATTAGACAAATTGTTATTTTTAAACTTTATGATGGGAATAAACAACTTGAGTTTGAAAACGAGGTGGAAAAAAAAAGAAATGAGGCAGCACAGGAGGCACTCACTCATATCTGCCAAGAAATTTGGAAGACGACTATATGGCCCACTGATTGGAAGTGATCCATATTTGTGCCCATTCCAAAGAGAGGTGACCCAATGGAATGCAGAAATCATGGGACAATATCTTTGATATCCCATGCTAGTAAACTTTTAATAAAGGTAATACAGAAATGGCTGCAAGCATACATTGGCAGAACTTCCAGAGGTAGAAGCCAGATTCAAAAGAGGCCGTGGAACGAGGGATATCATTGCTGATGTCTGATGGATCTTGTCTGAAAGCAGAGAATATCAGAAAGATGTTTACCTATGCTTTATTGACTACACAAGATTTTCAATTGTGTGGATCATGACAAGCTATGGGCCATGACATACATTGCGAAGTATGAGTATTCTGCAACACTTAATTGTGCTCATGAGGATTCTGTACATGGACCAAAAGGCAGTTTTCCACCAGAACATGGGAACACTGAATGGTTTGAAATGAAGAAA
>NW_006408529.1:358875-362075 GCF_000296735.1 Chrysochloris asiatica
CATCTAGACTGAATAAATATGGTGAAAGGATACAACACTGGTGCATAACTTTCTTGATTTTAATCTATCAAATATCTGCTTTTTCCTGTTCAAACACTTGTCTCTTGATCTATGTACATGTTCATCATGAGCATAAGTAAGTGTTCTGGAATACCTATTCTTTGAAATGCTGTCATAGTTTGTCAAGATCTGAAAAGTCAAAAGGCTTTACACAGTCAATAAAACACAGATTTAAAAAAAATTTCTTGTATTCTCTGCTTTCAGTCATGATCCATCTGTTTTCAGCAATGGCAGACGTATTTCTGAATACACTTTGAATTTCTGACAGTTTCCTATCAATGTACTGTTGCAAACATTTACTTGCATGTGATATTAATGATATTGTTCAATGATTTCTGCATTCCATTGGATCATCTCTCACTGGAATTGGCACAAATATGTTGACAAGTTAGCTGTCTACCAAATTTCTTGACATAGATGAGTGAGCAGATCTAGTGTTGAATAAGTTTGTGGAAAGATTTCAATTTGTATTCCATCAATTCCTAGAGCATTGTTTTTGTCAATGCCTTCTTTGCAGCTTGTACTTCTTTCTTCATTTCCTTTAATTCTTAAATTGGAAGAGCACTGATCATTTCTTTTTGGTACAGTAATCGTGTATTCCTTCCATCTTCTTGTGATGCTTTCTGCATCATTCAACATTTTGACCATAAAATCCTTCAATACAGAAACCCAAGGCATGAAATTTTTCTTCAGTTCTTTCGGCTTAAGAAATGCAGAGTGTGTTCTTCCCCTTTGGTTTTCTCCACATCTTTGCATATTTCATTATAATACGTGACTTTGTCTTCTCAAAATGTCCTTTGAAATTTTCTATACAGCACTTTGACTTCCTCATTTCTTCCATTCGATTTAGGTTTTCTACCTTCAAGAGTAATTTTCAGAGTCTCTTCTGACATCCATATTTTTCTTTTCTTTCATTTCAATGACCTTTTGCTTTTCTCCTGTGTGATGTTCTCAATATTATCCCACAACTCTTCTGATCTTTGACTATCAGTATCCAATGCATACAGTGTGTTCTTTAGATGGTCTCTAAATTCAGGTGATATATGTTCCAGGTCATATTTTCACTTTCTTGGGTTTAATGATGAAAGTGACAACATTGCTTCTGAATTTGTCATTCTCAGAAGACTCAATACTAAACCATATGATTTTCTGATACAAAATGGCCAATACCAGTTCATTGTTGTTATTATTAAGTGCCATTGAGTTAGTTTTGACCACAGGTTACTAATTTCCAGGACACTGATACTTATGTATCCCGTTTCATTTTTGACATCTTGTCATTTTCCTGTATACATACTTCAAACAGTCCATGTTCTGATTCTTAATTGATTTGAATTGTGTTCCATTAACAAAAGAAGGTCTTAAAAGCTTTACTCCATTCATGTTATTATGGTCAACTTTGTGTCTTGTAGTAGAACTCTCCATAAGGTTTTCAATGGCTGACTTTTCAGAAATAAGTCTTCAGGCCTTTTTTCAAACATGTCTCTGAGTAGATTCTTAACTCCCAACATTTCAGTTAGAATTCTAGTGTGTCAATCATGTGTACCACCCAGGGAATTAAGTATAAAGCACTTCTATCATTCTACATTGCCCTGTACAGTACAACAGGCAGTTGCTAATTATGTAAGCTAATCTCATCTGTCAGTTTTTCGTGTTGCTATGGTGCTAGAAGCTATGCCATCATTATTTTAAATACCAGCAAGATCAACCACAGTTGACAGGTACAAGCTGAGCTTCCAGAGTAAGAGAGACAAGGAAGAAGGAGAGGCAGACTACTTCCTAATATTTAGTCACTGAACAGCAGTGGAACACTATCAGATAGTACCAGAATATTGAATAATGAAATATATCAATAGCACCAGAATATTGTTAGATATAGTGATGGGAGATGAGCCCCTCAGGTTAGAAGGCACTCAAAATATGATGGGAAAGATCAACCTCATCAAAGTATGGCTAACTGTGATAATATGAATGGAGTTAAATGTTTGAGATGTTCATTTGCTGATGGGCCACAACTCAAAATGAAGAGAAATAGCAGTCATCATCTATTAATAATAAGAACATGAAATGTACAAAGTATGAATCTAGGAAAATTGGAAGTTGTAAATATTGAAATGTAACAAATATAAATCGATAGCCAAGGCATTAGTGAGTTGAGATGGACTGATATTGGCCATTTTGAATCTGATAATCATTTGGTTTACTATAATGAGAATGACAAATAGAAAAGGAATGGCATTATATTCTTTGTCAAAATGAACATTACATAATATCTTGAAGTATTATACTGTCTGTGATAGGATAATATCCATATGTTTACAAGGAAGTCAAATTAACACCAATATTACTCAAATTTATGTAATGACGTCTAAAGTCAGTGATGAGGAAATTGAAGAATTTGACCAACTTCTTCAGTCTGAAATTGATCAAACATGCAATAAAGATATGTTGATAATTATGCAAATTGGAATGCAAAGTTTGGAATTAAAAAGGAAGGAATAGTAGTTGGAAAATGTGGAGATCTTATGATGAAATTTTGAAAGATCAGTGACTCACTCATTGCAAATATCTTAAAAGATTACTCTACCTATGGACTTTACCACATGGAACACACAAAAATCAAATTGACTACATCTGTGGAAAGTGACAGCAGGGAAGCTAAATGTCATGAGTCAAAATAATGTTAGGGCAAGATTGTAGAACATACCATCAATTACTCAAATGCAAATTCAGGATGAAGTAGAAGAAAATTAAAACAATTCCACAAGACCAGAAGTGTAATAATCTTGAACTTATCCCACCTGAATTTAGCAATTATCAAAAGAACACATTTCATGCACTAGACACTAATGACCAAAGACCAGAAGAGTTGTGATATGACATTAAGAATATTGTAGAGGAAAAATATAAAAGATCTTAAGAAGACAAGAAAGAAGGAAAAGAGAAAAATGAGTGTCTGAGGAGACTCTGTAATTGCTCTCAAGCACAGAGATGAAAAAGTAAATGAAGAAATGAGGAGGTAACAGATATGAACAGAAAATGTCAAAGCCAGCCCTAGAATACAAAGTCAAGCATTATAATGAAATATGCAAAGACTTTGAGTAACAAAACAAAAAGGGAGGAACACACTCAGCATTTCT
>NW_006408529.1:364324-383064 GCF_000296735.1 Chrysochloris asiatica
TCTCATTTCAAAGAGACATGACCCATGCAAGTAAAATTTTGCTTAAGATATTTCAAAATCAGCTGAAACAGTATTTTGGCAGGGAACTGCAGAGGTTCAAGCCAGATTCAGTTGAGGACTAGAATTATGGATATCATTGCTAATGTAAGATGGATCTTGGCTGAGCACAGAGAACATCAGAAAGATGTTTACCTGTACTTTCTTAATAGGTTTTCCACTGTATGAGCCATGGCAAACTAAAGATAGCATTGCAAATAATGAGTATTCCAGAACACTTAAATATGCTTGTTGCCAAACTGAAATGAGTATTTGCCTCCTGTCACTGCTGTCAGTCACAAAGATGGGGAGAGATCCAATCCAAGTTTTGTTAACAGAAAGTCAGCAGTCTGGAGGACATGGAAAATTGTATCTCAAAACTGTCAGATCCGTTGCAAAGAGTAGGCACATTATATAGGATAAGTTATGTTTGGATGGACACTTAATCTATATTAACCTCAGAACAGCATTCTTTAGAAAAAGAAACAATAAGACAATAAACTTCCTCAAACCCGCTACCTTTATAAAAAAGAAACAATGAGGCAATAATCTTTCTCAAATATTCCATCTTTTAGGATTACAGCTGCTTAGTTCCTGAGATAACTATCTGGGTGGATTTAAGCACATCCTTTTCTCATTCTAACACCATGAGATCATTTTGGCTAATTTTTAAACTAACTTCCATATTGGGTCTGCATTCATCACGACCTAATGACTAAACCAACTCCATTTTGTTTAGATTGGTAGAGCCATGATATCATGCTCATGTGGAACCTGTTCATAAACAAAGAGGCGGTGGTTCAACCATTTAGTGTTTAAACCATTTAATGGTTTAAAATCAGGAAAGTTGTGCATCAATATGTTCTTTCACCACATTTATTCAGTCTGTATGCTGAGTGGGATTATATAAAGAACAATGTGACATAGGATTGGAGGAAGACTCTTTTACAAGTGTGATACGCAGATGACTCAACATTGTTTGTTGAAAACTAAAAGGACTTAAAATACTTAACTATGAAGAGCAAAGACCAGAGCCTTCACTATGGGTTGCACTTTAATGTAAAGAAAACAAAAATCCTCACACTGAACCAATGAATAACATCATGATAAGTGGAGAAATGCTTGATTTTTCACAGATTTCATTTTGCTTGGATCCACTATCAACACTCATAGAAGCAGCTTTCAAGAAATCAAATGGTGTGTTGCATTAGGCAAATCTGCTGCACAAAACCTCTTTAAAGTGTTCCAGAGCAAAGATGTCAGTTTGAGGATTAAGGTGCACCTGACCTCCATCATGGTATTTTCAACTGCCTCATATGCATGTGAAAGTTGAACAATTAATTAGGAAGACTGCAGAAGAATTGATGCATTTGTTATAGAGTTAGAGAACAATATTAAAAGTACCATGGATTTCCCCTAAAGCAAACAAGTTTGTGTTGTAAGTACAGCCAGAATGCTAATTAGAAGCTATACTCTCATACTTCGGACATATTATCACAAGGGACCAGTCCCTGGAGAACAACATTATGCTTGGCAAAGTGGAGGTTCAGTGAAAAAGGAGCTCTCTCAAAGAGATGAATCAGCAGCAATGGGCTCATGCTTAACAAAGCCTGTGAGGATGGCATAGGACCAGGCAGTGTTTCATTTCGTTGTGCTTTTCCACTGTCTCTTCTCACAGATATAGTTAGTTTGATTGCTTTGTATTCCATCTGGTAAGGTCCACCTTTTATGTTTTTTAGAATGGTATTTGCAATGAAGAAGTCATTGGTCTTGCAAAAATCTATCAAGCCATCTCCAGCATCATTTCTATCACCAAAGCCATATTTCCTACTGCTGATAAGGAAATAGTTTCTCTGATTAATTCTTTTAATTCCTCAGCTTATTTAAAGTTTTATTCACCTACAGATTGCAATTCACCTACAGATGGGCAATTTTTAAAAATTTATGTAATGTGAATTCATTGCTTCAATTGTCTTGCTAGTTTATATTACACTAGGAATACTATTGCTTTTGGTATGTTATGATGACAATCAGGAATATTAATTAATCACATTTCTGTGCTCTTCTGCTTTTCAGCTCAGTATCTTCAATTTTTGTTAATTTTTTATTTTTAATTTCTGATAGTCAGATACTGATTATAATTCCATAAAACCCTAACATTAAATACAAGAAATATAAAGGAAAATGTGTTAAATTTCCTATTTTTTAAGCTTTTTTTTAATTGCCTTTCCTCTAGTTAACATGTGTCTACCCTCTAACCAGTGAATTACTCTTCCCTTCCTTGCTCTGAGGTAGCCATCAGAGAATGTTCCTTTTATCATGAAAAGCTTTTCTTTACTATAGTAATCTCATACAATGTTTGTATTTTGTGATTGACTAGTTTCACTTAGCATAATGTCTTCCATGTTCATCTGTGCTATCAGGTGTTTCACAGATTGGTCATTGTTCACCAGTGTTGCATAATAGTCCATTGTGTGAATGTACCAAAGGTTAGTTATTCATTCTTCTACTGATGGACATTCAGACTGCCTTCACCTTTTTTCCTATTGTGAATAGCACTGTTTCAGACATGAGTGTACATATTCATGTCAAGGCTATTTCTTCAGGATACGTACCAGGCAGAAGGATTGCTGGATCATATGGTATTTCTATTTCCAAAATTTTAAGGAGGTACCATACCATTTCTCAGTGTTTTACAGTACAATTTTACAGTTTTCAACATTTTATGATTGTCTTAGTCTCTCGTCACCCTCTTCCGTATTTGTTTTTTTGAACTTTGCTGCTAATGCTGGGCTAAATGATAACTCATTGTTGCTTCAATTTACATCTTTTCTGTATGACAAAGCCCTAGACCACAAGGTCAGTTTGAACTGGAAGGTTGGCAATTCAAACTCCCCAGCTGCTCCTTGGAAATGCTACTCATCAATATGAGTCAGAATCAACTCGACAACACTTAACAACAGCAATGGCTAATGGTATTGCCTTGCAAGATAAACACTGGACTACTTACCACAAAGTTGGTAGTTCAAACCTACCAGTCACTCCAAGGAAACCCTATATAGGATCACTATGTGTTGGAACTGACTCAAAGGCACTTAACAACAAGAACAAAATTGGCTAATGATTGTTAGTATATCTTATATGTTGTTGGCTGCCAAAATGTCTTTGAAGAAATGTCTGTTTGTATCCTCTGCCCATTGGATAATTTGTGATTTCCTTGTTGAGATGTTGAAGTATTCTAAACATTTTAGAAATTAGTTCCTTGTCTGATACATTATTGCAAAAGAAAAATTTCCCAGTCTGTAAATTCTCTTTTTACTCTATTGGTGAAATCTTTGGATTAACATAAATGCCTACATTTTAGGAGGTCTCAGTCATATATTTTGTATCCTGCCATTTTTGTTTTCAGTTATGCTTGCTTGTATATTTCTGCTCTGTATCCAAGCCTCTGTTTGTCCCTATATTCCCACCGATGATCTTTAAAATTTATAGATCTCGGTTTTACATTTTAGTATGCCATCCATGTTCAGTTCATTTTGTAAATGGTGTGAGATGTGGGTCTTTTTTCATTCTTCTGCAAATAGATTTCCAGTTTTGCCAGCACTATTTGTTGAAAGAAGTCTATTGAATTTTGAAGTGTTTTTTCACCTGCTGATAATTATATTTCTTGGTAGATTTCTACTAATCAATCCTGTTATCACATCATTCTCTTTTCTAACAGAATTTGTTAGCTAATATTTTTTAGCCACTATTAAATAATGGCTGGAATAATAAGAAATTGTGAATTACCTTCAGATATAAAACTGTTTATATATTGTAGCAAAAAAGGAAAATTAAACTAACGTTTCTGGGGTTTTTTTGTCCTCTGAAACAACAACATCTCAATTTTCCATTTCTTGTGTCTTTGCTATCTCTATTCTCTGAGAACCTGTTTATTGTGGGATACAGGAACCTTGAAGTTCACAAGATCCTCCTTATTTTCTTCCTATCCAGTGAAAAGCAAAGTTTATAAATCCTGAAGTCTCCATCCCTAGTGAAATAGTATTTGCCTATAGGGTGGAATGAAAAACAATTTAAATCACCTACTTCAACTAATTCTCAACTTTCTTCCTTCTAAATTTCCATTATTTGTACCAGTATTCAGAAATGCATCCTTTCATTTTCTCCTGCTGTTCTTTCATTCCAGTGACAATGGAAAGTTGCTACTCTTTAATCTGTGAAAAATATTGTCGATGGTGACAATTTTCAAAGTTTGTAGAATTATCTTGTACCTAGTCCATCATGCATGTGGTGTTATTCTTATTTCTTTTGGTCTACCATATTGAATTTTTGATCTGTTTTATTCCAGCATGTATCCCCAGAAGATGGGACCATGTTTAAGAAAGATATCTAGCTATAGCAGACCAGAACAAAAATCAAAAACATATCCCCATAGGATCGTTGAGAGATGATAGAGTCAATGAGGAGTTTATCAAGATTGTTTATTTGAAAAATTAATACATTTATGGTTCAAATACTATACACAAATATGTGTCATTCATTGAACAAGGTGCTATGAAAAAACTTAGCAACATTTGTTTCATGAAAAAAACCCTGTAAAATATTTATTGTTATATTTAATATTAAAAAGATGACCCTAAAACTTCAGAAAACCTAGTTACTTTAAATCCACCAGTTTAAGAAGTTGTATAGTAGTTTAAGCCCAGTTCCCTAAATGAAGAAAGATGTATGATTTAGTAGTATATTAGTTACGAATCAGCTGCTAACCTCAAGGTCAGCAGTACGAAACCACCAGCCATTCTGCAGGAGAAAGAAGAGTCTGCTCCCATATTTACATCCTTGAATGGAAACCCTGTGCAGGGTCACTATGAGTCAGAAGCAACTCCACAGTACTTAACAGCAACTGGTGAAAAAAAAATTTTAAAGGCTAGTATGGTGGCTCCATATGATAAGCACTGTACAGTGAACCACAACTTTGGCAGTTCGAACCCACCAACCTTTCCACCAGAGAAAGACAAGGCTTTCTGCTTCAAAAAACTTAAAACCTTTGAAACCCTGCACAGGGTTGCTATGAGTCAACAAAAAGACATTGCTAAAGCAAGAACCAATTAGTACACAGTGGTTAAGCACTCAATTGTTAATCAAAAGGTCAGGGATTTGAATTCAACAGTCACTCTGTAAGAGAAAGATGTGACAGTCAGCTTCCATAAACATTTACAACCTTGGAAACCCTATGGGCCACTTCTAATCTGTCCATAGAGACCTGTGAGTCAGAAGCAACTCCCTGGCAGTGTCTGTGGGTGTTGGCAAAGCATTCTCTTTAATATTTCAGCAGGCATCTTTCTTTAGACATTGAAAAAAGTTATTGCATCAGATTTTCTTTTGTTTCTATTAGTACTCTACAAGCCTAAAAGGAAGGCAAGAGATATTTAGCAATTTTGAAACTATAGAACCAAGATCTGGTTTCCTAGCAACAGAAAATTGTTAAATGCTCCCTTCTTTTTTTCAATATTTTTGCACTCTGTAAATGTGTTCTCTCATACTTCAGCTTCTTTTACATTTATTATCCAGTAAAATTTTATTTGGGAAATTCAATTATGATTTTGGGTTTCTAAAGTTTTTAAGACTTAAGGTTATCAATTAGGAAGTAATAGGCAATTAGTTGAAAACTAAATATAAAAAGAAAATGTAATATTGTTGCACAAATAGAAGCTGCCATTAAAACAAAAAGAAAACATTAAAGGGTATTTTCTTTGCTTCTTAAAGATCCTTGGTAGGACCTAAAAATAAGTGGTTCAAACCCACCAGGGACCCACGAGAGAAAGATGTGGCATCTTTTTAATTCCTTTGGGGCAGTTCTTCTATGTCGTATAAGGTTCCTATAAGTCAGCATTAACTCTATAGCACAAACGATCTTTGGTTCGTACAATGAAATAAATAGAAGGTGGTCTTCACCAGTCAGGCATAGGTAAAGTAACAAAAACTGTATACTTGTGGCTAATAAATGACAGAGATACAGGAAGAATTGATGAGCAGAATAAGAACTATTCAATAGGAAAATACTAGAGTCCTTGTGTGGGTTAATACACTGGACTGCAAGGTCAGCTTGAACCACAAGGTTGGTGGTTCAAGCTCACCAGCTGCTCCTTTGAAACCCTGTGGTGGTGGTTATATGCCAAGGAGTAGGTTCTGATTCATAGAGACCCTGTACAGGGTTTCTGAGGCTGTAAATCTTTACTGGAGCAGAAAGCCTCATCTTTCTTCCACAGAACAGCTGGTAGTTTCTAACTGCTGACCCTGAGGTTAGCAGCCTGATTCCTAACCACTATGCTACCAGAGCTCCTTTGGGAACCCTGTACAGGGTCGCTGTTAGTCAGAATCCACTGGACAGCAATTAACAACAAATGTTTAATGGAGTTCTGGTGTGGTGCTATAGGGTAAGCATTGGACTGCTAACCACAAGGGTTAAGTACTACCAGCTGCTCCTCAGAAACCTTATACAGGGTCACTATGAGTCTTAACTGACTTGAAGACACTTAGCAACAGCAACAAAAAAGGTTTAGTAGCAGAGATTTAAGAGTCAGACAGAGGTAGATTCGAATCACAGCTGTATCAATTATCTTTTAGGAATAGACAGCCTAAGTGGTACAATCAGTTAATTTACTTAGCTGCTAGCTGAAAGGTTAGAGAGTCAAGTCCACCCAAAATTGCCTAGAAAGAAAGGTCTGGCTATCTACTTCTGGGAAATCAGCCACTGAAAACTCTATGCCTGGTTCTACTCTGACACAGATGGAGTCAGCATGAATTGTAGTTGACGGCATGACAACTAGTTTGATTCTGGTTTACCTTTTAGAAAAGTTGTATGATCTTTCTGGAGTTCAGTTTCTCATCTGTAAAATGCTCATTTTAGGCTGAACAGCACCTGTAATTATTTTTTATTATAGCATGAAGACAGCCCTTCTCCAGCAATAATAGGAGCTTTCAATGACATAAATGTTCCTATCTAATGCTAGAGACAGGCACCTGCTCTGGACTTCAACATAGAGATGCAAGGACCTCCGATCATTATCTCTGATCATGGAAATAATTATAGCAAAACTGTGCTCCTCAGGCAGCAATGGCAACAGCACTTAGTTCTATGTAGAGCCACTGGGAGCATTAACACTGCATGTCTCAGCAGCTACTGAGTGGCAGAGGTGGTGATTGTCTTCGCACTGGACTTATTATCTGGTGTTATTGTAAGATTTAATGATGCATGAACATTATTCCTTCATATGTATCCTCTAAGACTGGATTTCTAGCCATCCAGGGAATTATGTTTGCTGTCCACTATCATTTCAATATTTTTATTTTCTCCTAAATAAACAAAAGTCTGCTTTCAGGTGTATTATAATAAATAAATAAAATTATTTATTACATAGTATCATTGTGAGTACTATATAAGTAATGCAGGTTATATAGTTAGCAAAGGAACTGGTATATATAGTATGTGCTTAATAGATATCAAGGTTTGCAATTTGAAACTACCAGCCATTACGTGGGAGAGATATGAGGCTTTTTGTTCCTGTAAAGATTTACAGCCTCAGAAATCTTATACAGGGTCGTTATGAGTTAGAACTGACTCCATGACACACCACCACCATTACCACCACCAATTGGAGTATATTTATGTGTTCTATGTAAATAACTCAGTAGCAAAGTCTGGGAGATACTCTATATAGAGTAGAGAAACTGTATCATCAACAGAAGATGACTTTTGAGTAGGAATGATAGGTTCTTCACAGGTAAGAGGGAACATGTAAATAATATTTTTAATGACATCAGTAGAATTTGAAGAGTCCCTTAAGTATCCCAAAGATTTTATTTCCTTAAGCAACAAATGTTGTTGTTGGTTGTTGCTGTTGTTGTCAGGTGCCATCAAGTCAATTCCAACTCATCGTGATCATATGTACAACTGAACAAAACACTACCTGATCCTGCTCAATCATCACAATTATTGTCACACTTCTGACAATTTCTGTGGACAATGTACCAGTTCATCTCATTGGATGAAGTCTTCTTAACTCTCCATGGACTGGTCACTCAACTCTCCATTGAGTGGTCCCTCCTGATAACATGACTGAGGTATAAGAGATGAAGTCTCACCATTCTTGCTTTTAAGAATCGTTCTGGCTATACTTCTTCAAACACAAATTTATTTGTTTCAACACACCTTTGTTTATTTGTCTGGCATGGGATTTTCAATATTCTTCAACACCATAATTCAACTGTTTCAATTCTTCTAAGGTAATCCTTATTCACTGTCCAACTTTCATATGCATATTGTTGTTGTTTAGTGCCATCAAGTTGGATCTAACTCATAGCGTCCCTCTATATGGATTTGAACCACCAACTACTGCAGTTCAAACTAACATTTTGATAAGTCCAGTGCTTATCCTACAGTGCTACATCAGGACTCCAATATGCATATTGTTGTTGTTGTTGTTGTTAAGTACAGTCATATCGGTTCTGACATAGTGACTCTGTATAGGATTTCAAAAAAAGGCTGGATTTAAACTGCCGACCTTGCAGTTCAAACTGACCTTGCAGTCCAATTATTAGAATGAAATATGCATAATAACAAATATGCATATGTAGGAGATTGAAAGTGCCATGGATAGGGTCAGGTACACCCTAGTCCTCCAATTTATATCTTTGTTCTTAAATATTTTAAAGCAATCTTGTGCAGCAAATTTATCCAATGCAATGTGTCTTTTGAGTTCTTGGCTAATGTGTCCATGAGTGTTGGTGATGGATCCAAGCAAAATGAAGTTTTAAAAACTTGAATATTTTCTCCATTTATCATAATGTTATTTATTAGTACAATTGTGAGGATTCTTGTTTTTTTTTAAATTACACTGAAGTACAAACTGTACAGAAGGCTATGGTCTTTAATCTTCATCAGTATTTTAAGTCCCCTTTGCTTCCAGATATGTATCATCTGCATGTCACAGGCTATTAATGAGTCTTCCTCTAATCTCGATGGTATGTTTTCCTTATATAATCAAGCTTCTTGGATTATTTGTTCAGCATACAGACTGAAGAAAAATGGTGAAAGAATGCAACCCTGGCACACATATTTCCTTATTTTAAATAATTCAGTATCCCTTGTACTGTTCAAACAACTATCTCTTGTTCTATGATGAAAACAATTAATTGTTCTAGAATACTCTTTCTTAAAAATGGTATCCATAGCTTGTCAAGATCCACACAGTTCAAAATCGTTTGCATTGTCAATAAAACACAAATAAACATCTTTCTGATAGTCTCTGCTTTCAGCCAAGATCCACCTGATGACAGCAATGATATCCTTAGTTTCATGTCCTTCCCTGAATCCAGCTTGAATTTCTTGCGGTTCTCTGTAGATGTACTATTGCAGCTGTTTTTATTATTATTATTATTATTATCTTTAGAAAAATTGTATTGCAAGTGATTTTTAATTCTGTCCTTTGATGATTTCTGCATGTCTTTGGGTCACCTCTCTTTGGAATGGGCACAAATATGGATCTCTTCCAGTTGGTTGGTCAGGTAACTGTCTTCCAAACTTGTTGGTGTAAGTATCTCCTGTGCTGCATCAGTTTGTTGAAACATTTCAGTTTGCATTCTGTCAATTCCAGGAGCCTTGTTTTTAGCCACGGTGTTCAGTGTAGCTTCAGCTTCTTCCTTTAGTATTATCAGTTTCTTGATCAAATGTTACCTCTTTAAATGGTTGAAAATCAGCTTTCTATATTCTTCTGATGCTTTTCTGTATCATTCCATATTTTGTCCATGAAATCTTTCAATATTGCAAAGTGAGGCGTAAATTATTTCTGAAATTGTTTCAGCTTAAGAAATGTTGAGTGTGTTCTTCCCTTTTGGTTTTCTAATTCCAGGTTTTTGCACATTTCATTATACTGCTTGACTTTTCCTTCTTGAGCTTTCTATATTTTCTGTTCAGATTTTTTACTTCATCATTTCTTTTATTTGCTTCACCTTCTCTTTGCTGGAGAGCAAGTTTCAAAATCCTTTCTCACATCCATTTTGGTCTATTCTTTCTTCCTCACCTTTTTAATGACCTTTTGCTTTCTTTCTGCATGATGTTCTTAATGTCATCCCATAGCTCTCCTCATCTTTGGACACTAGTGTCTAATGCATCAAATCTGTTCTTCAGATAGTCTCTAAATTCAGGTGTTCAAGGTCATATTTCGACTTTCAAAATGGTCAAGGTTGTATTTTGGCTTTCATGGACTTGTTTTTATTTTCTTCAGCTTGAACATACATATGAGCAATTAGTGGTCTGTTCCACAGTCTGCCCGTGGTCTTGAGTTGGATGATATGAAGTTTTTCTACCTTGTTTTGCCACTACTGTAGTTAGTTTGATTCCTCCCGCTTCATCTGGTGAGGTCCATATGTATTTTCAACTTTTATGTTTTTTTAAAAAAGGTATTTGCAATGAATAAATTGTTGGTATTGCAAAATTCTATCATGTGATCTCAAGCATCATTTCTATTACTAAGGTCTTAATTTCCAACTACTGATCCTTTCTCTTTGCTTCCAATGCAATAACTTTGCTTCAAATGCAATCAAACCTTCTCAATGCAATCACCAGTAATTATCAATACATTTTTATTGCAGTTTAATCAATTTCAGACTGAAGAATTTGGTAGAATTCTTGGTGGTTGGTATGTAAATTTGAACAAATGTTGGTCTTCCTTGCTTGTGTATGGATATTATCCTTTCACAGACAACATTGTACTTCAAGCTATATCTTGAAATATTCTTTTTGATGATGAATGTGACACCATTCCTCTTCAATTTGTCATTGTAGGGATAATAACCATTTGATTGTCAGATTAAAAATGGCTAAGACCAGTCCATTTCAGGTCACTAATACCTAGAAAATTGATTTTTTTGTGTTTCATTGTATTTTTTGGACAATTTCCATTTTTTCTAGATTCATGCTTAGTACATTCCATGTTTTGATTATTAATGGATGTTTACATCTATTTCTTATAATTTTGAGTTTATAAATACTATTTTTAAATCCATGAACTGGATCTCCTGACTTACTATTACTTTCTTTGTTGTTGTTGTTAAGTGCCGTTGAGTTGATCCCGACCCATAGCGACCCTGTGTAGGGTTTCCGAGGAGCAGCTGGTGAGCTTGAACCACCAACCTTGCAGTTCAAACAGCTTTGTGGTCTGGCGCATTAACCTTTCTTAGGTAGTTATATTTTATGAGATGCATAGTTGTGAAATACTATATCATTTAGAAGGCAAAGTGATTGAGTGAAAAATATTGATTATGCAATCATTTTGCCAGGTGCTTTGTGAGTCCTGGTGTGGCACTGTAGGATAGAGAACTGAACTGCACGGTAGGTTTGAACTGCAAGGTGTAGGATAAACACTTGTCTGAAAGATCAGTTTGAACCTGATGGTCAACAGTTCACCCACCAGACACTCCTCATAAACCCTATTCAAGGTCACTATGAATCAGAACTAACTCGACTTTTGTTAAGTGCTTTTGAATTGGTTCTGACCCATAGCAATCTTGAATAGGGTTTCCAAGGAGCACTTGGTGAGCTTGAACCAGAGACCTTGTGGCTCAAACAAACTTCTCAGTCCAACACATTAGCCCACAGTACCACACCAGAACTCCTTAACAACAATTAACACTACAAAATATATAATACTTATATCCTGGTGTGGTGCTGTGGTTTATTGCAAAATTGATTTGATCCAGAAGGTTGGCGGTTCAAGCTCACCAGCAGTTCCTTGGAAACCCTATACAGGATCGCTACCAGTTCCAACAGACTCAAAGGCACTTAGCAACAGCAACAACAAATAATTTCATTGGGACATGTAACCCTGAGGCTGTAAGTAGAGCCCTGGTGTGGTGCTGTGGGATAATCATTGTACTGCTAGCCACAGAGTTGGCAGTTCAAGCCCCCCAGCTGCTCCTCTGAAACCCTATACAGGGTGGATGTGAGTCAGAACACACTCGACAGCCCTTAAGGATGCTCAAGTATGTGAATTATCTCTTCAACTCCAGGAATTACACAGGAAATCAATAATTTCTTTCACTTACAAACCACAGCAGCCAAGAATCATTCAATTTAATGTTTGCTTGTGTTGTTCCAAAGTGATATTGTCTTTTAGTAACCAAAAAAGAACTCTAGAACCCAGAGGTATAGTTCCATCCTGAAATTATTCATTTGTCTAGCTCTGGTAGCATAGTGGTTACGAATCGGGCTGTGAACCGCAAGGCCAACAGTTCAAAACTACCAACTGCTCCGCGGGAGAAAGATGAGGCTTTCTGCTCCTGTAAAGATTTACAGCCTCAGAAACCCTGTTCAGGGTCACTATGGGTAGGAACCAACTCGACAGCACTTAACAACAACAATGTAACTTTAATTTGAATGGATGGAAATATCAATTTCCTTTTTCAATTGGTGATGTTATGAAAATAATAGAGAAAAAATAAAAAATAAACCCAGCAATCTACATACCACTCAACCCAACTTATGTCATATTTTACATAAATGTCCTAACTTCTGAAATCCAGAGTCCATCTAATGTCCTTTTTATTGACCTAAAACATCTTAACGTGACATTTTACTCTCTGAAATCTTGTTACTTTTGAGGACTATCCAATTGTTTATATAAATATTGGTGGAAAATGAACTTTTAAGGAATCTCTGAACATTTCAAATGTTTTAAAAGTTGGAGAATACAAAAATAAGGAAAAATGATGTGTCAGTCATCTGTCATGTTTCATTTGTGGGAAAAATAATTGAGAGACCCTCACAATAAAAATTTTAAATACCTATTATTCTTGTTTTCTTATAAGCCACAGAAACCATAAAAAGAAAATTAAGAGTCAGGTTATAATTCAAATAAATAATTTACCATATTCTTAACCTAAAGTTTTGGAAAATATTTCCTAAAACTGATCTGGCCAGTGTATGCACAAACAATGTCAACATACACTATTAGAGGGCAAATTAGCAGTTGTTTTTAACTATTGGACCATTATCTGATAATAGAATCATACAATAGTACTCCATTTCATGTATTCCTTCAATCAATATTATTCCAGATCACTCTGGAGCTCTAAGGAACACATTTTTGGAATTCATCATATTCCAGGAATGGTATGATCTAAGCAACTTATCTTAATTCTTCTATATTCCTTCCATGGTAGCTACTGAATCATTCTGTAGATTCAAAATCCCACTGCTCTAGTTTGTTTATTCTTGTTTTTGTTTCCATTCCTTTTATAGGATGCTGAAAGATGTTTCTGAGTATCTTCAACCTTAATGAATATGAAAAAATAAATAAGGAGTATACAAACTACGGAGTCCTGGTGTAGTGTAACAGATAAGCACTGGGCTGCTAACTGCAAGGTCAGTGGTTCAATCCCACCAGTTGCCACTTGGAAACCTATACAAGTTAGCTATAAAGCAGAACCAACTTGATAGCACTTAACGACAACAAGAAAGTTTAAAAACATATATGTAGAATATAGATTTTTATATGTGTTAATGAAATTTAAGAAAAATTGTCTGTTACCCTACTCTCTTATCATCATTTTCCTTCATTACTCTGGCAATGTTAAGGTAGTTACTCTTGGCCTTGTCTTCAGATGCTTTTCACCTGCTGATGGTCAGCAGAGGAGGTTGTGTAAAATCATGGCCCCAGGCCCCAGGCAACACTGTTCAGACCACAGGATTGCTGCAGCATCCTTGAAGATTTGAAGTCAGAACTCCTCATTAGTGACCTCAGGCTGTTGTGCCTAAAGCACCCTTTGGGCTTAATAATATAATTGTGTTTATCCAAGTACAAGTATTATAAATTGCACAAAGCAATCCACTGTCAGAGAGAGGCTTGCCTTATTTCATTTGTCAAATTAAAAAAAAATAATAATAAACTCTGGTGGCAGAGCCATAAAATTAAACCATTAAGCTTTATTAACACACCCAGATTATTTCTGTCATTGACATTTTCTCCTAAGTCTCTGAATTGTCTGTTTTAAAAATCTTATTTATTGCCTGTTTTACTTCAGTATTTCTTTTCCCTGTATATGGTGAGGTCAAGAAAGGAAATATTATAGCATTTGATTGTATGCATAATCATTTACTGCTTTTTTGTTTTGTTTTGTTTTTAAATCTTTACTTCTGTTCTATCCTATTCCAGGCTCATATTTTTAGTTCCAACCATTAGTTTTTCAACCATTTGCTCTATAATATCAGTCTTTCTCAATTTCTCAGTGTTTTGTTGTTGTTGTCATTGCTATTTTTGTTTTTGTTGTTGTTGTTATTGCTTGAGGGGGAATAGAAATGAGCTTCATTTTTAATAATAACTGCTTGAAAAATAATCCACAAACTTTCACTCATGCCATAAAACAGTGTAAAGAGCTCATTTCACTCTCCTAGCTGCCTTTCAAGTGTCATCTAATGGCCAAAAGAGGTCTGCAAAGACAGGAGCTCAAAATGTAATAATACAAAGGGGTGAGATTTCTGTTACAAAATGGCTTCTGAGTTCGTACCAATAAATTACTAACGTTGTTAGTGATGTTGAGTTGTTTGTGAATCACAGTGACTCTATGTACAACAGACAAAAACACAGACTGCTTGGATCTGGGTTATCCTCACAATTGTCACGTTTGAGCCCTTTGTTGTTGTCAATGCATCAATCCTTTTTGCTGAGGGTCTTCCTCTTTTTCCCTGACCCTCTACTTTAATAAGCATGATGTCCTTCTCCAGGGACTTCCCTTCCTGACAACATGTCCAAAGTATAAGGGAAGAAGTCTCGCCATCCTCACTTCCAAGGAGGAAGCAGATATTGTTTTTTCAAAGACAGATTTATCATTCTTCTGTCATTTATTATTCTTTACCAACACCATAATTCAAATGCATCAATTCTTCTATGGTC
This sequence comes from Chrysochloris asiatica, assembly GCF_000296735.1. Classification (NCBI taxonomy): domain Eukaryota; kingdom Metazoa; phylum Chordata; class Mammalia; order Afrosoricida; family Chrysochloridae; genus Chrysochloris; species Chrysochloris asiatica. The sequence goes on from NW_006408529.1 coordinate 379,312, forward strand.
TTCTTTATTCTTGTACAACTTTTGCATGCATATGAGGTGATTGAAAATACCATGACTTGAGTCTGATGCATCTAAGTCCTCAAAGTGACATCTTTGCTCTTTAACACTTCAAAAAGGTGTTTTGCAGCAGATTTCCCTAATGCCATATGTCAATCTAACAGACTTCAAAACTTCTTAAAACAGCAACACAATAGAACCAACTTAGCCCTATTGAAGTTTTTTTAATTCAAAATATAAACATACAAAATGGTATAAGTGACCAAATCTTTCCATTTTTGTCTTCCTAGCTCTATTCAAGGACATGTTGATGAATCTGAATGCTTTTCTTAAAGGGCACACCAATTTACAGTACGGTACTACAGTACAGTGCTTTTATGATTATCATGATATCATGATGAAGATTATTGATTAGGAGTTTGAGGCAAATGCAATGTTCTTCTTTATTGACTTCAGATGATACCCTATGCTTCTTTCCACAAGTTTTGCCTACTCAAGCAAGTCCAGCTTCTAACTGACGCCTTCCTCATGGGATGCCATTTCAAATTTGACTTATTTTCTCTGAAAACTCAGGCCATATATTTACACTGTATTTTCAAATCAATTGTATTTTCCTTACTAGGGAAAATATAAACAACAAGAATTTTAAAAAGTAACAAAAGCTTTAATTATTCATAACATTGTTTTGGTTTTTGACTTCCTAGAACTCAAGAGAAAATATTTTCATATCTCTGCATGGTTAGGGCTTTCTAAAGAAAGAACTTTGGGCAAGGCTTGACAATTAAATAGTGATTGCATACTCAAAGATGACTACAGAAACTTTGAATTGCATTTCTCTATATTTTTTGCATTTCAAATGGAATGAAATATTGACCCATGGAAGCAATCATTTACATTTCAATGGGTTGGAAATGACTACAGAACAAAGCTTTATTTCCCTCACTCTGCGGGAGAAAGATGAGGCGGTCTGCTCCCGTAAAGATTTACAGCCTCGGAAACCCTGTATAGGGTCGCTATGGGTCGGAACCGACTCGACGGCACTTAACAACAACAACAACTCAAAGGTAAGAGAATAACATGTAACCTATAGAAACTCCCAGGTTCGTAATTCCAATATTTCTCTTCAAGTACAGTATAGACTACTGTATTTGTAGCTCAAATTCTATTAAGTCGTTTTCCAAAAATCTTACTCTGTCAGGATAATAGCAATATAAATAATATATTAGAAGCTATTAGGTCTGTGAAAAGAAACTTTCATTCATGCTTCATTTTGAACAAAATCTATTCAGTATGTTTGCTTATATTTTTAATGGGAGCAAATAGAATGAACATATTCAGAATAGGAAAAGTTATATGCAAAGATTCCTTTTTATGTTCTTGATAGGTACGCCAAGGTTAAAAAATATTTAAATCAATAATAAAAACTTATCGGTTTATTTAATTAACAATTTACAAATAAGGCCAATATTTCTGACTAGAGGATCAAGCATGTTCCATGAAAGAAAAATTCTTTACAGAATTTTATACCCCAGTTTTTCATTACATCACCATATAAAGAGGCTAGAATTATATTTATAGAATATACTGTGGGCAAGAATGATTCCATAGAACATTTTCTGGAAGAACGATGGATATAATTACTGACTAATCTTAAAACAAAGTTTCTAGTCTGACCTTCTCGTCCTAGAAACTTCAAGGAGATAGAGTTGTTATTTTTGAAACTGACTACATGTAGACAGTTCTTTAAAAGAGCAAAATATCCAAAGCTTTCAGGAAATCTGTTTCAGCTCAAAGATTAAGGTTCAAGATTATCTCAGAGAAATTGGTTCAGGTGGGTCATTTTCAATCTCTGGATATCCAAGAAATCAGGATTACATGAAAATTAAAACTTCTGTTGACAGATAATATTCATCACCACACATTCATAGATTAAAACCCTATTATTTAAATACCACCTAGCTCATTTATTCTGTACTTATTATTAAGCAAGAATTAGTAGAGTACAGCAGTGTATTGCATTGGCATATCTGTGGCATAAAGATCTTCTTAAGGTGTTAAAAATGCAAAGATGTCAGTTTGAAGACTAAGGTGCACCTGATTCAAGCCACAGTATTTTCAATCACCTCAAATGCATATGAAATTTGGACAATGAAAAAAGAAGACCTAAGAATTATGCCTTCCAATTATGGTGCTGAAAAATAATATTAAATGTACTATAGACTGCCAAATATGCACCATGAGCTTAAGTCTGTTTTGGAAGAAGTACAACCAGAATGCTCTATGGAATTGAAGATGATGAGATTGCATCTCAGTTTACTTTGGGCAAGTTACCAGAATGGGCCAGTTCTTGGAGAGGGACATCATGCTTCCTGCAGTAGAAGGTCAGTAAAAATGAGGAAGAGTCTCAATGAAATGGATTGCCATAGCAGCTACAACAATGGGCTCAACTATAAAACGTATTTGGAGGATAATCCTGGCAGAAATTTTAATGGAAAATAATTTTTAATCAAATACCTTTGTTACAGGTGGATTCCTAACCTGTGCTAATCTTTCAAAATGAAAAAATAAATAAATAAATCACATAAATAGAGTGTTTACAGCCTAACTTTCAATGTGGCTCTTATTTCCATTTCTCAAAACATTGTAGTTCCAAGACTTCTGCTTCTTCAAAAAAATTTTCTGGGTCTGCATCTTAGTCATTGGTTTGGACCACTCTTATTTCTTCACATAAACAGAAATTGTCCATTGCCTTTAAGGAATTGTGGTGTCATACTTGTATTTAATTGACGATTGTATTTTGGTGTGTTCTTAGGTACTCTCCAACTGCCTCCTGGTGGGTGTGATTAGAGAATGGAAGCATGTGCACAGTTCTCCATTTGTCATTCTTCTACTCAGTTTAAGATGGGCTTGGCTGACATTGACTATTGCCATTAATCAGGTATATAGCAATTGATATTGGCTCGTGCCCAGTGGGTAGTGCTATAGGGGACACTTGTATCTGAGTTGTATGGGCAAGGTTGCTGTTCCTGTTCGTGTGAGGCAAGAAGTGAAAACACACCCATGTGCAAGAGAAAAACCAAACAAGCTAACAACAGTAAAAAAAAAAAAAATCATTCAGAAGAAAAAAATTAAAAAGAACATAATAAACAAGAAGAAATATGAGGAAAAAGAAAAAGAAAAACATACATGAGACTAAGAGATCAAATAAAATGAAAGAAATGAAAGAGAGGATTGAAGGAAAGAGAAAGATCCAGAGAGCAGTAAAGAAACATCATGAATGAAAAGAAAGAAAAAAAGAAGAAAATAATAATAAAACAAAAACAATAGCAAATATAAGAAGGACACAAAATAAGGAGAATCAAATAGAAAAAGAAGAAGAAAGAATAAGCAAACAAAAACAATAAAGTTATAAATCAGGTCATGTGCCAAACCAAGAGAGGAGAAAATGCTACGAGGGCTCTTCCAAGAAACTCGTAGGTTGGGTGAGGAAGCACTATTGGCCTTGTTACTGTTGTTAGGTGCCATTAATCAGTACTGACCCATAGTGACCTTAAGAATAAAACACTGCCCAATCCTGGGGCAACCTCACTATTGTTGCCACACTTGAGTCCATCGATGCTGCCACTTGGCCAATCCATCTCATTAAGGGTCTTCCTCTTTTCCTCTGACCCTGTGCCTTACCAAATATGATATCCTTCTCCAGTGACTGGTCACTCCTAACAGTATGTCCAAAGTATGAGAGATGAAGTTAGCCAT
>NW_006408529.1:385559-387818 GCF_000296735.1 Chrysochloris asiatica
GAAGGTCCTGTGGACTTTTCTCCCACGAGCTTTACTCCATTCGCATTATCATGGTCAACTCTACTTTGAGAAGGCAGCTCTTCCCCAGTCGCATTTTGAGTACCATCCAACCTGAGGGGCTCATTTTCTGGCTCTATATCTGACAGTGTTTTTCTGCTATTTGTAAAGTTTTCAGTTACTAAAGATTTGGAAATAATTTGTCACTCTTTCATCCTAGTCTGTCTTTGTCTGGAAGCTCATCTGAAACCTGTCCACCATGGGTGACCCTATTGGTTATTTAAAATACCAGAGGCATAGCCTTCAGAATCACAGAAACTCACAAGCCACCACAGTACAACAAACTGACAGACAAGTGGTGACCATTTGGTTTTAAGTGGAAACTCTCACTTTAAATTTGGCCTTAGATGGAGTTAATGTAGGTGTCTAGGTGTTGTTTGTTCTGGGCAACAAATCCTGAAGTAATCCGTGCAGACCTTAAAGCAGCTCAGGGTTTTACAGTCCCAAGGATAGCTGGGGAATGCTGACCCTGAGAGAGTCTAATATTCCTGGGCTGGTTAGGACTGGCCCTACATGTCTGGGGCAGTCCTTACTTGAATCCAAGCATAGGAGTTGGTGCATATAGTTTCCATCTGACTTTGATGGCACTCACAACTGCATGGCTCACCTCCATGTGACTCCACCAACCCAGTGAATCTCCTATTCACTGGGATGGAAGACAGTGGAACCTGGCTTCATTGGTCAACATATGGAATAAGAAAAAAAGAAAAGAAAAAATCATGCCCTTCTCTCTGTCAAGTCGCTGATATGTCTCTATGTTGCTAAGCCACTTTCTGCTTACAACGTCACTCATAAAAGTTCAAGATGGACTCACTGCATCTAGTCTGTTGACTCAGTTCACCTGACTGTTTCCTTTTATTTGCACTGTCTATCCAGTCTCTTGTCTTAGTAAGCATTCAATCCATTTCTCTTCATCTGCAGTTCAGGGTTCCAGGACTATCATTTGCATTGGTTTCATTTTTTTTCAGTCTGCCATCTTTTCAGAAATTTACTTGGTACACTTATTTAAATGCAAGAAATTATTGCTAAATTTATTTCAATATTACATTATAAAATTGTTAGCAGCTTAAAATGATTATATATGTATACGTATATATTTTAGTAGGAAATCATAATAATAAGGATGTATTCAAAAAGGAGTGCAATTATCCTTTTTCCCTAGATTTTTTGGTAATTTGCATTTGCTACTTATTCAGACATTTTATCATCTTCAGACAAGTGACAGCTGGCAGTAATGTTTTAAAAAATGATTGATGGTAAGTATAAAATTAAAAATACACTAACTCCTTTCCTGTGAATTTCAAGGCATTCTTTTCTTTTCTTTTACACATTATTTTTTATCCAAGTTGTAAGATATTTTTCCTGTTAAGTTACATTTTTGAGAATAACAGATCGACATTAGCTTTGATTACAGTTATACTTGTCACATTTAATTAAATTAAAGTGAATTAAAAATAGGAGATAATCATTTTCATTGCAACAGGGTCTACAGAGAAAAATTAATATCCCTGATATAAATGTTACACCATTCATCTTTCAAATGGTCATACTGTGGTGACTTGTGTGTTGCTGTGATGCTGACAGCTTTGTCACTAGTGTTTTAAATACCAGCATGATCACTCATGGAGTACTGGTGTGGCAATGTGCGTTAATGTGCTGGACTGCAAAGTCCGATTGAACCACAAGGCTGGTGGCTCAAGCTCACCAGCCGCTCCTTGGAAATCCTATACAGGGTCATTATGGGTCAGCACTGACTTGATAGCACTTAACAACAAACACCAACAAAGTCACTCATAATAGACAGGGTTGAGCAGAACTTCCAGACTAAGGTAGGACGAAGAATTGACACATTTCGGAATGGTTGTTGTTGTTGTTAGGTGCTTCCAAGTTGGTTGTGACTTACAATGATCCCCTGCACAACAGAAGGAAATTCTGCCCAGATCAGCATCATTCTCACAGTTATTGTTTGAACCCATTGTTCCGACCACTGTGTCAATCCATCTCCTTGCAGTCTTCCTCTTTCTCCCGGATCTTACACTTTAAGCAATAATAATGTCCTCCCAGAACTGAGCCATCATGACAATTCAGAGGAACAGAGATGAAGTCACATGATCATTGCTACTAAGGAGTGTTCTAGCTGTATTTTATCCAAGACAGATTTGTTTGCTCTTCTGGCAGTTGATGATAATTTCAATATTCTTA
>NW_006408529.1:388168-390087 GCF_000296735.1 Chrysochloris asiatica
TAAAAAATATCTTTTACTGAACATTTGCCTAATGTAACACGTCCTTTGATCTATTGACTACTGTTTCCATTACTATTGACTGTGGATTCAAGTAAAATGAAGTCTCTGACAACTCTGATCTTTTATCCATTATTAATATCATACCATGTAAGGATTTTCATTTTATTTACTTTGAGGAGAAATTGATACTAAAGTCTAGTTTTTTATCTTCACCAGTAAGTGTTTCAAGTCCTACTTGCTTCTAGGAAGTAAGGCGGTGTCATCTGCATATCACAGGTTGTTAAAGAGTCTACCTTCATACCTAGTGCCACACTCTTCTATATATAACTCATTTTCTCAGAGTATTTACTCAACATACAGATTGAAGAAATATGGTGAAAGTAAATAACCGTGAATTTTTCACACCTTTCCTAATTTAAAGCACTAAATATTCCCTTTTCTGTTCTAATGGTGGCCTCTTGGTCTATGTACAGACAGATTGATTCCTCATGAACACTATTAAGGGTTCTAGAGAACCCATTATCCACAATGTTATTCATAGTCTAATATGATACACCCAATAAAATACCTTTGCAAAATCAATAAAGAAGAAGTACACACCTCTCTGATATTCTCTGTTTCAGCCAGGATCCATCTGTCAGCAAGGACATCCTAGTTCCTTGTTTTCTACAACCTGCTTGAGTTTTGGGAAGTTCTCTGTTGAGGTACTGCTGAAATAGTTTGCATATCTTTACTATTATATAATTATTCTCTTCAACAAATTTTGATTGCATGTGATATTAATGATATTTTGGATAATTTTTTTTCATTCCATCACCTTCCTATGGAATGTGCACAAATATGGATTTTTTTCCAATCAGTTAGCCTTCTTATGGTCTTCCAAATTTCTTGGCAAAGGCGAGTTAGTGCATCCAACATCAGTTTGTTAAAACATTTCCGTTTGTATTCCATCAGTTCGGTTGTGTCCCTGGTGCCTTGGTTTTTTGCAAATAATTTCAATGCAACTTGGACTTTTCTTTCAATATCATCAATTCTTGATCATATGCTACATCTTCCAATGGTTAAGCATCAACCAATACTTTTTGGTATAGTGACTCTGTGTATCCCTTTCATCTTTTATTGATAATTCCTGCATCATTCAATATTGTGCCCTTAGAATCCTTCAATATTGCAATGTTTTCTTCAGTTCCTTCACTTTGAGAAATGTTAAGAGTGTTGTTCCATTTTGGTTTCCTGACTCCAGATTTTTGCACATTTCATTATAATATTTGACTATGTCTTTTCAAGCTGCCCTTTGAAATTTTCTGTTCAACTCTTTTAGTCATCATTTCATCCAGTTGCTTTAGTTTCTCTGTACTTAAGAACAATTTTCAGAATCTTTTCTGACATTCATTTTGCTCTTTTCTTTTTGTATGATATTCTTGAAGTTATCCCACAACTCTTCTGGTTTCAGATCATTAGAGTCTAATGCATCAAATCTGTCCTTGAGATGGTCTTTAAATTCAGGTGACTGAACAAAATATGGAAATCATTAAATAATATCATCAATATCACATGCAAGTAAAATTTTTGTAGAAATAACTCATAAATTGTTTTATCTGTATATTGACAGGGAGCTATGAGAAATTCAAGTCAGATACAGAAAAGAAGGTGTAATGAAGGATATCATTACTACCTCAGATGGATCTTGCCTGAAAGCTGATTCTATCAGAAAGAAGCTCACTTGTACTTTATTTACCATGCAAAGACATTTGACTGCAGGGATCACAAAAAATTATGGATAGCATTGCAGAGAATAGGCATTTCAGTGTTCATGAGGAACCAATACATTGACCAAGAGACAGTCATTAGAACAAAGGGGATACTGGATAGTTTAAAATCAGGAGAATGCCAGGGTTGCACCATTTCACCATATTTAT
>NW_006408529.1:391752-393420 GCF_000296735.1 Chrysochloris asiatica
GGAAACCCTGTACAGGGTGGCTATGAGTTGGAACCGACTCCATGGCACACAACAACAATGCTCAATCTCATATTTTGACTACCATGGATGTTTTAATATTCCTCAGTGTCAGCCTGAACTTGGATATGAGTAATTGATCTGTGCCACAGTTAGTCCTGGTCTTGTTTTGGCTGATGATACTGTGATTTTCCACTGTGTTTTCCCATTTGCTGTTGTTTCTTGTGATTTCCATCTGGTAAAGTTTCTGTATAATTACCTATTATGTTGTTTAAAAAAGGTGTTTTCAGTTAATAAATTATTGGTCTTGCAAAATAGTATCATGCGATCTCCAGCATCATTGCTGTCACCAAGGCTATGTTTTCCAACTACTTATGCTTTCTCTTTGTTTCCAACTTTTACATTCCAATTACCAACAATTATCAATACATCTTGATTGCATGTTTCATCCGTTTCTAACTGAAGAAGTTGGTAGAATACTTCAATTTCATCTTCAGTAGTTCTAGTAGTCGGAGCATGTAAGTAGTATTCCTTGTAGACATATGGATATTATCCTATCACAGTCAGTGCTGTATTTCAAGATAGATCTTGAAACATTCTTTTTGTTGATTAATGCAATGCCATTTCTCTTGAATTTATTGTTACTGTTGTAGTGAACTATATGATTGATGAAAATTGGTCAATATCAGTCCATTGCCGCCTCTCAATAATGCCAAGGATATTGATCTTTATGTGTTCCATCTCATTTTTTACAATATCTAATTTTCCTATATTCATATTTTGTACATTCCACGTTCTCTATGATTGAGAACTGAATCTATGGCATCAAACAACAACAATATGAATATTATCCCCTTGTAAAACTAGGGAATGATTCTTCATATTAAGAAGACCAAAATTTTAAATAATATTTATACTTATAATTACTATATTTTAATAATACTAATTATTTTATTTGGAATATGGAATGATATAATAAAGTAATACTATAATTTAAAAATAAGGAAAATCCACCCAATATAAAAAGAACATAAGATTATAACACATAATACATGTGAAAGGTATAACATGTAATCATAATAAAGAAAGAAAGTACAAAAATAAAAGAATTGAGAACACTAGAAAATGCTAGCAAATAGAATAGCAAAGAGATCCTAGCAGTATCATGTGTTTGCATGTGTTTGCACATCCTATGATTAATACATCCATATGAAGGAACTTGAAAAAATTGTGGAAAAATCAAATTAAAAGATAGTGGAATTTCCATGAACACTTTGAAGTCTCCTCATCTTAAGAGGGTAAGAAAATAGATTGTTACAAAAATTGTAGAAACTCGTATTAAGCAGAAATGTCAAATTGTGAAGCTATTCTATTTTCACATATCCTCAATCTAGATTTATACACTTTTGAAAGGAGTGTTTCCACTTTCCTAAAACTTCAGTGAAAATTTCTATATTCTTAAATTCATACCACATCAAAAGGAAATTTTTGGCATCATCAAAATATTCCTTTTAGATATTCTTTGAGTTCAAGGAACTAAAAGAAGCCTGAGGAGGCAGCAGATCTGACTGGAAGGTGAATAAAGTAAGATTTCTCAACAAAGATCAGCCTTTATGCTCATGAAGAATGAGCAAGTACATTGTTGTAATGGTGGAAAAGTCCTCTGTGCAT
>NW_006408529.1:395440-413236 GCF_000296735.1 Chrysochloris asiatica
CATGGGCTGCCAAAAGAGTGCTCCTTGAAGGCCAAGTTGGTCAAACTTCATCTCTTATACTTTGGACATATTGTCAGGAAAGACCAGTCACTGGAGAAGGATATCATGTTTGGTAAAGTGGAGGGTCAGAGAAAAAGAGGAAGAGCCCCTATTGTGCATAGGTTATATTGTGCATAGGTTCGCCATGAGTGGGAACCCACTCAATGGCACCTAACAACAACAAGCACCTCCCATCCCTCCCACAGTACTGTCTGCTTCACATCTGGGATCCACAATCCATTGCAATGGCCACATAGAACTCATTGCAATATTCATGATTATAGGCTTTTTAGTTTTATAGGGTGCCATTCAAGATCAAAATATGACTCAAAACACAACAGTTCTCCTCAGCAATGCCTCTTGTCTGCCATACTGAAAGCACACCTCAGTCTTGTCTTTGGCCTCTGGGTCATATGGTACTGAGGCCTCTGCTGTGGTTGGTCTAATGTTACCATGCTCCTTTAATCAGTATGTGAATGTCCCAAGTGCACATTCTTCAAGTAAGCCTCCTTCCCATAGGTACACAATTTGATTCCATCCACAGGCCTAAACATCTACAGCTGCTCCATGCAGCTACTCTGCCACCCTCTCTGTTATCACTGCTTTTCTAGGTAAGGATATCACACTCCACTTGTGCTCTTCTTTCTTGGTGGTCCTGGAATTGTCTGTTCTTGCTTCTGAGAAGTTGTTGTTGTTGTTGTTAAGTGCCATCGAGTTGATTTCGACCCATAGTGACCCTGTATATTGTTTCCAAGGAGTAGCTGGTGAGCTTGAACTACCAACCTTGCAGTTCAAACAACTTTGCAGTCTGACGCATTAGCTCACAGTGCCACACCAAGCTTCTGAGATAGCTCATTTTAAATCTAATGGGATGATAAAATGAACTAATCCCTGTATACCTTATTTGTATGGTCCTACAGAATCACTTGGTTGGAATTAAAAAGACTTTGGATGGGAAAGCCATATCAAGTGAATTCAAGGTAGCACAGTATCCTAAATCTAAGACAAGTGAATTACTGACAGAACTTTTGTACAGTCATCCACTGATTGCAGAGACATGTTTGAACATATTTAGTTTGGAATAAGCTCCTGTATGTATGGACTGGAATCCTAGGAGCAATACTTTATGACTTTCCCTAATAGTTATTTATGTATCCACATTATTTCCCCAAAGTATTGTCTTATAGTTTTCAATTTTTCCATCATGTATTATGCAATTTTCTTTGAAGTTTATTTTATTCTTCTGTGTAAAACTTTCTTTCCTCATCTAGCAGTCAGAAAACCATCTGATTTATTCTCTTATACTGTTAGATATTTTCTTTTCTACATTTAAGTCATTAAGCTATCTTGATAAAAAAAAATTGTCGAATAGTTTAAAAATAGAAGGATCTTGTATAAATGGAAAAAGAAATATAAGTTTTCAAGTAAGTTTATGAAAAATTAGAAAATCTAAGCTAGTCAAGGTCGGAGAAAGTCACTTAAATGTTTCAAACAATGAATTCTTAAAATACTATAAAATTCAAAGATTGTGAAGAATATAGCAAGCTCGGTGCTGGTGAGTGTATAAACTGCTGCAAACTTTCAAAACAGTGAGTTGCTAATATAAGTCTTAAATTATAAAATCCTCCACACTCTAAGCCAGTAACTCTTCTTCCAGGGAGCATTACTACTGAATGGAGTCCTGATAATATGTCACTGGAGGATAAGCACTTGTCCCCAAGGTCAGTTTGAATTGCAAGTTCAAACCCACAGGCTGCTCCTTGGAAACTCTATACAGAGTTGCTGTGAGTCAGAACCGACTCAACAGTACTTAACAACACACTACTAAATATTCTGAAATTCAAATAATGAATATGATTGAAATATGATTGAAAATACTAAAGATGATATTAATTATAATAACCAAAAGCTGAAAAAATGTAAAGGTCCAACAGTGGAAAGATATTTCAGTAAATTGTAGTATATGTGCATGAAGAAATACTGTCAGTTGTTTTCAATCATGTTGTTGTTGTTAAGTGCCATCGAGTGGATTCTGACCCATAGCTTAAATTTTACCAAAAATACTAATGCAATGAATATGCTCAAGACTTACTGAAAAACTATGACATAAATTTGCATACATAGGATTACTCTTTTGTATCAAATATATGCAGATACAGAGCCCTGGTGGTACAGTGGTCAAAACAATCACCTGTCAATCACTACATTGTTGTTGTTGTTAGGTGCCATGGAGTTGGAACCGACTCATAGCGACCCCATGCACAGTAGAACCAAACAATGTCCAATCCTGGGCCAACTTCACTACCGCTGCCACACTTGACACCATCAATGATGCCACTTGGCCGATCCATCTCGCTGGGGGTCTTCCTCTTTTTCTCTGACCCTCCCTCTTACCCAGCATGACATCCTTCTCTAGCGACTGTTCCCTCCTGACAATATGTCCAAAATATGAGATGTGAAGCTTACCCATCCTGGCCTCCAAGGAGCACTCTGGCTGCACCTCTTCCAAAACAGATCTATTTGTTCTTTTGGCAGTCCATGGAACTTTTAGTATTCTCCACCAACACTACAATTCAAAGGCATCAATTCTTCTACAATCTTCCTTATTCACTACATAGATGGTTTGAACTCATCAACTGCTCTGAAGGAGAAATTGTCTTCTGTAAAGATTTACAACCTCAGAAATCCTATGGCACAGTTCTTCTTTGTCCATAGGGTCACTTTGAATCAGAATTAACTCCACATTAATGGGATCTCATTAATCATTAATGTACACACAAAAATATGTATAGAAGAAAATGCACTGGAATGTTAATAGTGATTACTTCTGGGGAGGGAAAGGATACATCATTTTATTTAGCTTCCTACACTTCACTATACCTTCCATACACTTAATGCCTTTTTTGTCCTGCAATATCCATCCTCTCTACCTCCCTTACTAAAAGGACCCTGAATTTAGTGAGTCTTATCAAGCAGTCGCTCTACAATTAAGAGTAGCCTTGAGGTAATTTGCTGCCCAAAGAGCCTTTTCAAAAGACATGTGTGGAATTCCAAGTCAAGATCCTCAATAGGCTATTGTTTACTGGTTTACTTCTTGGAATATGGCCCTGGGGGAGAGGGAGGATTTGCATATTGGATCATGCAAATGAAAGCAACAAATTGAGAAAGGTAGAGCAATATGATGTCTTTGCTGTTGTTGTTGTTGTTAAGTGCCATTGAGTGGATTCTGACCCTTAGTGACCCTGTATAGGGTTTCCAAGGAGAAGCTAGCTGATGAGCTTGAACCACTGACCTTGCAGTTCAAATGACTTTGCAGTCTGTCTCATTAGCCCACATCACCACACCAGGACTCCAAATAGATAGGCCCTAGCTTCCCAATATCCCAAAACTTCTTGTGTTTAAACTGGGACTATATTGTGAGAGAGAAATAACATAAATCATGTTATTTGGGTCTTTGTTGCCACAGCCAAATCTGAATTAATACAGTGTTTCTGAGATTGTCACTTCATCTTTAATAAAATGAAAAAGAATCATCTAAAAAATAATTTCTGTAATTGCTTAGAAATAAAATATGGTGCTTTCTTGAACATCACTTAGCCTAATGTCTTGAACAATGTATGTATTCAGTGAATATATACTTTAAATGGTTTGCTTTTACCCAATTATATTTGTGAAAGGTTGTCAAGTCAGATTTTATTATCCTTATTTAAAAAAAATAGTGATAATAATAGTTATTATTGGTATGGTAATTTACAATTTACAAAATGATTAAAAAGAAAGAAAACTAATACGAATGATGAAGCATTTGTCAATGTCACACAGCTAGCTAGTAAATAATATATGATTAGATTACTGATATAAAGATTTGTTTTTCCCTTTATAAAATTTTTATTTCTAATGCAAAAAGACAATGCAGATGGATATGGTACAATAAAAATAATTTAAAATATATTTATGAGAAATAGCAAAATTACTTTATATTCATACATCTGTTTAAAATTAATTTAACTCCATTCTCCATGTCTTCAGTGAAGAATTTGAATTAATTTATCCAGGTGCAATCAGTAGAACAATTTATTGGAAAGTTCTGTGACTCTGGAATGCACTTAAATCCTGTGTAGTGTTTGCTGACTATTTGGTCCTTCTTGAGTTTTAATATATTAGATGAGGATAGAACCTACTTCATAGACTAACTTTGAGGTTTGGGTTTCACTTAACTAAAGCAAATTGTGTAAAGGCATAGCTTTTAATTGTCCGTCAATAAACTATGAACACTTCCTATAATTCAGTGGGTTGAGTGGTGTGCTGAGGTGTCGATTCTGACAGGGTTTCTGAGGCTGTAAATCTTTATGGGAGCAGAAAGCCTCATCTTTCTCCCACGGAACAGCTGGTAGTTTTGAAATGCTGACTCATAAACACTACGCAACCAGAGTTCCTGGTTATAATTCAATACCAGACATTATTATAAATCTGTGCCTGTAAGTCCATTTGAAGAACATTTTATTTTTGGCCTCACATTCATTTTCATTTTTTTATAAGTAAAGAAAATTCACTGTATATAAAGAATTAAATTTTGTTGACTGAAAACTTGCATACTAATTTTTGTGAAAACAATTTGTCTTGATATTTTTCTTTTATCATAAGGACTGATTTGGTGTCTACAAGATACCTCACTTCCTTATTTGCATGTATCTTTTTACATTATTACCTTGAAAGTCATTTGGCTGATATTAGTGAGCCTAGCTCCAGTAGCATAGTGGTTACGAATTGGGCTGAGAACCTTAAGGTCAGCAGTTCGAAACTACCAGCTGTTCCATGGAAGAAAGATGAGGCTTTCTGCTCCCATAAAGATTTGCAGCCTTGGAAACCCTGTACAGGGTGGCTATAAGTTGGAAACAACTCCACAGCACATAACCACCACCACCACCATTCTTTACCACAATAGGAACCTAAGGATGTATCTTTATTGTATCCCATTTGTTGCTGTTAGGTGCCATGGAGTCGGTACCGACTCATAGTGACCTTACACACAGTTGAAAAAAATACCTCACTACTATTGCCACACTTGAGTCCGTCGATGCTGCCACCTGGCTAATCCATCTCGTTGGGGGTCTTCCTCTTTTTCTCTGACCCTCCACCTTACCAAACATGATATATACTTCTCCAGTGACTGGTTCCTCCTGACAATATGTCCAAAGTATGAGAGATGAAGTTTGGCCATCTTTGCCTCTAAAGAGCACTCTGGCTGTACTTCTTCCAAACCAGATTTATTGGCTCTTTTGGCAACCCATGGCGCTTTCAATATTCTTCTCCAACACCATAACTCAAAGGCATCAATTCTTTTACAGTCTTCCTTATTCACAGTCCAGCTTTCGCATGCATATGAGGTTATTGAAAATACCATGGCTTGAGTCAGGTGCACCTTAATCCTCAAGCTGACATCTTTGCTCTTCAACACTTTAAAAAGGTCTTGTACAGCAAATTTGCCTAATGCAATACGTCCTTTGATTTCTTGACTGCTGCTTCCATGAACGTTGACAGTTGATCTAAGAATGAAGTCCTTGACAACTTCAATCTTTTCTCCGTTGATAGGAATGTTGTTTTAGGTCCAGTGGTGAGGATTTTTGTTTTCTTGACATTGAGATAGAATCCCTACCAAAGTCTGTGCTCTTTGATCTTCATCAGTAAATGTTTTAAGTCCTCGTCACTTTCAGCAAGCAAGGTTGTATCATCTGCATATCGCAGTTTGTTAATGAGTCTTCCTCTAATCCTGATGCCACATTCTTCTTCATATAACCCAGCTTCTCAGATTATTTGCTCAGCAAACAGGTTGAATAAGTACGATGAAAGAATACAACCTTGTCACACATCTTTCTTAATTTTAAACAATTCAGTGTTCTCATGTTCTGTTCAAACAACTGCCTCTTGGTCCAGATACAGCTTCTTCATGAGCACAATTAAGTGTTCTGGAATACTCATAATCTGCAATGTTATCTGTAGCTTGTCAATTGATATGCAGTTGAAAGCCTTTGCATAGTCAATAAAGTACAGGTAAATATCTTTGTGATATTCTCTGCTTTCAGCCAAGATCCATAGGACATTAGCAATGATATCCCTCATTCCACAGCCTCTTCTGAATCCGGCTTGAACCTCTGGAAGTTCTCTGTCAATGTATGAATGTAGCCATTTCTGTATTACCTTTAGCAAAACTTCACTCTCGTGGGATATCAAAGAGATTGTCCGATGATTTCCGCATCTGTTGTGTCAACTCTCTTTGGAATAGGCACAAATACAAATCTCTTCCAATCAGTTGGCCAGATAGTTGTCTTCCAAATTTCTTGGCAGAGATGATTGAGTGCCTCCTGTGCCACCTCACTTTCTTGAAAGATTTCAATGTTTACTCCATCCATTCCTGGTGCCTTGTTCTTTGCCAATTCCTTCATTACACCATGGACTTCAGTATTATTGATAATATGCTACCTTTTGAAACGGTTGAACCTCAACCATTTCCTTTTGATACAGTGACTCTGTGTATTCTTTCCATCTTCTCTTGATGCTTTCTGCATCATTCAATAATTTGCCCAGAGACTATTTCAATAATGAAAGTCGAGCCTTGAATTTTTTCTTCAGTTCCCCTAGCTTGAGAAGAGGAAATCAATCTAGTTAATAATAAGCTAGAAACATGAAAAACAAGACTCAAAGAAACCATGTATGGATAAGGTCCCCAGATTGATAATTTGGACACTTGAACCAAGGGTACACCTCATGCTCCTGACATAAGAGCACATGAAGGAAACGCCTAATTGTATTCAGGGTTCCACCTCCTCTTCTTTCTCCAGGTGGAAGCCTATTCTTATCTCTGTAAAAATGTCTATGCTTAATAAATTCTACCTATATTTTTGATGCATAAGGCTCTTATCTTTCTAACCTATTTTGTGTGGGGTAATTGTGTTATGCCTTCTCAATTCTTTATAAGGACAGTAGCATCATTCTAGGGACACCAAATCAACTGTAATAATGTTATTTATTATTTTTTTCTTATGACTTCAAACTGTATTATGAATTTTTTTTCTTAATTATTCCAGTTTTTTTTTCTGTCCTTTAGTTTATTTTATACACTTTTTATTATTGCAAATTTTAAATTCTTGGCAATTAGAAAAAGTTGTCAAAAATTACCTATTTGTTTTGTTAGTTTCTTTTCTCTAGAGATCTTTTTGAAAACATCTTTTTATTCTTACATTTATGTTCTTTATTCTGTAGATTCTTTTGATATTTCTGAGTCAGTATGTACATATATTTTTATTTTCTCACATATATCTGATGGAAATTTCAGTTTGCAATTTTTGTCTTGGGGTCCTGGTCGTCTGTGTATAAGTCACTATAATGAATGCTTTTAAAATATTTTCAAATCCAATAAATATGAATCACTTACAATGCAAAGTTTAAAATACACAATTTCTGAACTTATAAATAAATATGAACATGCATACTTCTATTATGCTGTTTAAGCATTAACAGTAAGTCATTAGAAACTATAAGTTATTGGAAAGCTATTGTAATTTTAGAAGTAAATAGTGAGCCTGTAAGAATTATTTCACAAATAACTTTTCTAAATTGGGATGTGTATTTACATGCTGCAATAAAAAATGTAGCACTAATTAAATATTTGTAACTTGGCCTTGAGAAATGAATATGTCATATCACTGTAAATTGGCCTTAGAACAAAAAATACATCATAACAATGTCCTTATTTGACTTTGAGGTACAAAAATGTCATAAACCATCTCTTTACTCTCTAAAATTGAAAAAAAGCATATGATATATAGCCAGTTTCTGAAAATGAAGAAGCCATTAATCATACCATGGTATATTAAGCATGACAGTATCTGATTCTTAGCTTGTGAAGTCTATGTGAACAAATCGCGTATAAACACTTGGTTTCTTCTCATTCAGTGAGAGAAAGTAATGGCAGAAGGGTTTTTATGACTCTCTTCCTGAAGACTTGTTGTTAAGTGCCGTCAAGTCAGTTCCAACCCATAATGACCTTGTACAGGGTTTCCGAGGGTGTAAATCTTTACGGGAGTAGAAAGCCTCATCTTTCTCCCGCAGAGCATCTGGTAGTTTCGAACCGCTGACCTTACGGTTCGCAGCCTGATTTGTAACCACTACGCTACCAGAGCTCCTGAAGACTTAGAATCTACTAAAATACTACCTGCCAAAACTTAGCTACAGGGAACATTCTCCAAATTCCAGAGGTGGTCAAGTATTTCTCCTGAAATCACTCATGAAAGATAAAAGCCTGAAGGTAAAGATTTGGACTCCACTCATAAAACTAATTGTTGATTCAGATTCTCTAGTTCTAAGTAAATGTCTTGAAGATTTACTTGCATGCTTTGCTTCTTACAATAAAAATAAATCAGGTTGTGCATGAAAATTTTAAGAACATATTGTTAAAACAAAAATCTTCCAAGAAAATATTTCATTTGTGCCCAGCTGTTTTACTTAATATTGAACATTTTAGTTGAGCAAATGTCTTTTACCATTCATAAGAGTTAACCGCATCACTTGTTTGTCAGTTTGTTGTTCTATGGTGGCTTATGTGTGGTTGTAACTCTGACATACAACCAGTATTTCAAATACAAGTAGTGTCATCTAGGATTTACAGGTTTCAGCAGAACTTCTAGACTGAGCCAGACTAGGAAAAAGGACTTCATGGACTATGAGGAGAGGGTGACTTCAAAATATTTGTGGAAAAATTCCATTATCATTTAATTCCATTTTCCTGGTGAGGCACGGCAGGTTAATGTGCTATACTGCAAAGTCAGTTTGAGTCATAAATTCAGCTATCCAAACTCACCAATCACTATGAGTTGGAATTGACTTAACAACAACAATATATTTAAATAAATAAAGGAAATAAATAAAAGAAATTTCAATACATTTCTGTCACTTTTGTAATTCAAAAGTTATGATTTCCTTGATGTCTTATTTCCATATCTCTTCATAAACAGATTTTTTAATGTGCTATTCCAACATCTCTTTGTAGAAATAACAAGTTATAGTGAAATTTTCTCTGACAGCTAAACTCTTAACATTCTATTTCCTGTGAATAAGAATTTGTTGTTTGTTGTTAAATGCTGCTGAGTTGATTCCAACTCATAGTGAGCCTGTATAGGGTTTCTGAGGAGTAGATTGTGGGTTTCAAGCACCAACCTCCTGGTTAGTAGTTCTTACCCTACAGTGCCACACCAGGATTAGGTTATATGAATGTGATGTGTCAAATGTGCCAATTTCAAACAGTGAAATAATCATCCTAAATGAAGATGACCAACTCTAATTTAAACAGAAATTTCTTTAATCATTTGCCATTTAATTCAGCATATTTTCAATTTCATTTTAATTATTTTAAATTTTATATTATTATACATTTTAGTGATTGAGATTGGATAGAAATATGTTGATATGGTTTCAGCATGTTGGCAATGAGTAAATTCTATCATGTCTTTTTTTGGAGTTTGTACAGCTACATTTTGATTTTACCAGTATTAGAACTCCTAGGTCTGAATTTCATATGTACCGATTAGTCAAAACAATTATTATAACACATAAAGTCCATCAATGACTTTCCACACCCTGACTGAGATGACATTGACATAGCAGTAATGAAGATAGCTAGAGCTACATTACCTTTGTTGTTGTTGTTGTTGTTAAGTGCAGTTGAGTCAGTTCCAATTCATAATGACTCTGTATAGGGTTTCCAAGGAGGCTGGTGAGTTTGAATGGCCGACCTTGTGGTTCAAACTAACCTTTCAGTTTAAACCAACTTTGAGGTAGAGTGCTTATCCTATGGCACCACACCAGGACAGGTGAAATTGTTCAAATAAAAATCACAGTGCAAATTTTTACTACAAATTAAGCATGCTATATTTGAACCACAAGGTCAGTGGTTCAAGCTCATCATCTGCTCCTTGGAAACCCTATACAGGGTCACTATGTGTCGGAACTGACTCTATGACACTTAACAACAACAACAATTCTTACCAAATGCAAATAACCAAGTTGACTAATAATTTTTTTGTATATAAAAGGGTAAGAAGCTTCAGAAACCATGAAAAATGGACAATGATAATATACTAGAAAACATGGAAATAGGTGAAGTAAAGGAGACAAAAAGATCATTTTAAACCAGTTCTTTTAGCAACAAAGAGAGACAAAAAATAAATGGATTTATTTGTCTGTTTGATTTGAAGTACCTGTTTCTACATGATTTCTTTAGAATAGATGCCATGAAAGCTACTGTAATGTAGTTTTGTGCTTTGTGTTCCCTCCCTAACCTCAGTGCTCAAAAGTCATGGAAGCTCATCAACATATGCTTTTCTTTTCTTTTAAAGAATTTATTTTATACCTATTATACTACACAGTATGCCATTTTTAAACATCGACATATAACTCCCTAGTAAGATTCTTAAAGCAAAAACAAAAGCATTGACCTCATTAGAAACAAGATACATTATTCACTAATTGTCTTCAAACATTATTGCACTTTTTCTTTCATAATTTGACAAGGCATTCATGACACAATCTTCAGACAACTACTGTTTTAACAGACAAAGAACACTTTTAAGTAGATATGTCTGTCCTGAATTGTTCATTAGGCATGAATTTTACAAACATTACTTATGCTAACGGTAACGGTGGAGCTGGAAAGTGTGTTGCGTCTTCTCCAAGCAGCCCCAGCGAGAACCACCAATAGCGTGGTGGAACTGTGGCCCTTCCCCAGGCCACCGATCTTGCGGCCTGCAGATGTCAAACCACGCATCTCCCTGTGATTGTGAGCTGGCTTGGTGATCCACTGGATGTCAGGATTTCTTCTGAAAGCTTTATGGAATGAATCAATGAGGATAACTTCAAAAATTTTGTTTGTGGAATCTTTACCAACCCAGTAAGAATTCAGGACTCTTAGGGCCCCACAGCGACGTCCAGCTCGCTCCTCAGCCACAGACTGAAGGCTTCTAGCAAACTTCAGCTGGTTAACACCATGATGGACAGGCTTGCCATAGGTTGCACCTTTAGGCAGTGGGCGTTTGCGGTCACCTCTGCACAAGCGAATCCGATAGATGACATAACCTTGCTTGGCCGTGTATCCCAGCCTGTACGCCTTATCTGGCTGGGTGAGACAGGAGGCCTGTGCAGCGCAGAGAACTGGCAGTACTGCCAACAACAGACCCGCAGAAGAAATCGCATCACATTGGATTGCTTCTTCCTCCACAGTTCCTGGACGTACTTGTAAACACTCATCTTGGCTTACCTTGATGGCTGCAGCCAGACGGAAAGGCAACATATGCTTTTTAATCCCTTATGTAGAATAAGTCTATAAAAACAAAGAAAATTAGAGCATTTCATTAGATTTTGGATATAATATTGAAATATTCACTTTGAAATTATGTTCTGTATTGTGTGTAAATTGCATGCCTATTGTAAATGTCATGGCAAATCTATTTGGAATTGAATTTATATGATAAAGGTGATGGTGAACTAGTTTTGTAATAATGTTATAAAAAATAACTCTTCAAATATAAAATGTGCTCTTCCCTTGACATTCTTTTTGTGCAGAGTGGAAAAGGCCTCTTGATACAGTATCCATGATTATTAATCTCTCACATCAAATATGACATGTGCCTCTGAATTCAATTGGTGTTCATAGAAGAGTTGTATGCTTCTAATTCTCAAGAATAGCCTACAATCTCAGATAGCATTGTACCTGTCTGTCTCTCTAGCAAGCTAGACAAATAAAATGATTTTTATTTTAAAAGTATCATTATCTTCTCTAAATTACTTTTGCTAGATTGAGCTTTGGTGCTATGATATAAGCATATATTGAGGAGTATTAAAGAAGTCCTTGAAATATTGCAAGAATAATGTCTAAAAGATTATGGGAAATATGCTTACATAACTACTTATATTGAATGCGAAAATAATTTCTTGTTTGATTTTACTACCACGTTAATTATAATTCTTGTTGTTGTTAACTGACGTCAAGTTGGTTCTGACCGATTGTAACCTTGTATAGGGTTTCTGAGGAGCTGGGTGTGAGCTTTCACCACCCACCTTGTGGTTCAAACCGATTTTGCAGTCCAGCACATTAACCCACAGCACCACACCAGGACTCCTTAACTATACTTAGTCCTATAAAATTACCTGGGTTTAATTTCTTATATTTTGCCTCATGATTAGTTATCTTACAGACACATTTGTAGCCTCCTCATATTAACTAGAGAGGCTAATGTAGTTTGACATTGACCTCATTCCTGACTAATCTATTGCCCTCACTCTTATTGTACATTTTCCTTTTATCACACCTCAAATTATGAATCTTATGCTAGTTAGGTAAAACTAGTTATACTCATACAAATTACAAAATTCCTAAAACAAGCAGAAACTTAGTTCATGTTTACATAAACCATCTAGGATACATTTTTCTGATAGCCTATACTTGCTTTCCTCCACTGGTTATTCCATGACCTAGACTCAATAAGATTCAACACAAGAATCTCAATGGAACAGAGCCCATCGTCATTTTCATCTTAATTTTATTAGATTGAGGAAAGAACATGTCATGAGTACACACAGAAACATCATATGGGGCAATCCTGGAAGATACACCCAGCATTTCCACTTATATTTCGCAGGCTAGAACTCAGTGTCATCGACATAACTAAACTCATAGTCAACTGAGTCAGTTGTTGCTAGTTGCCTGCAAATTAGTTCTGACTCATAACAATCTTATGTACAACAGAATGAAATACTGCCCGGTCCTGCATCATCCTCACAATTATCACTGTGTCCATCTTTTTAGAGGTCTTCTTTTTTTCTGACCCTCCATTTTACCAAGAAAGATATCCTTTTCCAGGGACTGACCCCTCTCGATAACTTGGTGAAAGTATGTATTTCAATCACTGGCAGTATATCATACAGCATCACAGCAACAGACAAACCATGACAGTAAGACAAACTGAGAGAGGAGTGGTGGTAAGCACAGCTACCCATCTGGAAAAAATGTTTTTAAAACATTTGTGATATAATGTTAGGTGACATTTCTGAGTAAACCATGCAGACTATAGAGGTTGTTAAAATTTTAATTTCTCTTAATTTCAAAATTTTGAGATACTTTATGAATAAATATTAATAAAAAATATTGCCAGTTATTTATTTACATTGAGAAAATTCATCTTTGCTTTGGAAAAGAAGGCATAACCAAAATGAACTGCTTTATAATTGTGTAGGGTTTATATTTTGTGAAACAGAAAAGAAAATCAGATTTAGAATTAATTTAGATGACATTCAAGCATACGTATGTTACTGAAGGATTAGCATAATATTTTATTAAAAATGTAATGTTATTACACTGAAATATTGAACATTTTAAGCATAAAATGAAGAACAAAACTTTTACAACATGTCACTATGACAATCAACAGAGATAAGTATACCTCATAGATTATAGTTTATACTCAAAATATGTTATTATTATTGAGTGTTTTTTAAGTCAGTTCTGATCCATAGTGACCCCATATAGGATTTCCAAGGAGCAACAAGTGAGCTTGAAACACCAATATTGCAACTCCAACCGACTTTGCATTCTAGCACATTAGCCCACAGCACCACAGCCAGATGTAATAAAAATCTCTATGGCATTCAAATTCTTATGCAGAAGCCTATTTATGAGGGAAAACAATATATAATTATTAGTGTGGATAGTCAGAAATATGCAGTTTCGACTATGTTTATCAGCAGACTTCATGGGATTTTCAGTGCATCACTTATTTTCTCATTCATTGGTTCCTTGTCAGATAAAAAAAGATAATACCTACCATGGGAAAACAAGTTAATATGTTGTGTAATTTTTTTTTTTTTTTTTAGTACCTTCAAATAAGTTCCAACTTATAATGACCCTGTACAGTGTTTCCAAGCTTGAAACCTTTAAAGTAGCAGAAAGCCTCATTCTTCTCTGGTAGTGAGATCATTAACCTGGGAGTGATAATTTTCAAGAACCAAAGTTACTTTCTCAAAAATTTACTTCAGATTTCTTTTCCCTAAATTGTGAATTACAAAATACCAAAGTATCCTAAAAATATATCATGCTATTGTTGTTAGGTACCATTGAGTTGGTTCTGACTCATAGCAACCTTGTGGACTGCCAGGTCCTAGGTTCTGCACCATCCTCACAATCTTCAAGCTTGAACCATACCTGCTGTCACTGTGCCAATCCATCTCCCTGGGGGTCTTCCACTTTTTCACTGACCCTCCACTTTTCCTATCATGATGTCATTTTCCAGGGACTAGTCCCTCCTTATAATTATGTCCGAAGTATGAGAGAGAAGTACATCCTGGCTTCTAAGGAGCACTCTGGCTGTGTTTCTTCCAGCACAGATTTGTTCTTCTGGTAGTCCATGGTACTTTTAATATTCTCCTCCAACACAATAACTCAAATGCATCAGTTCATCTATGATCTTCCTTATTCACTGCTCAACTATTCAACATATAACTCTGTTAATATGCATAAGAGGCTATTGAAAGTAATATGGTTTGAATCAGGAGAATTTTATTCCTCAAACTGGCATCTTGCCTCTTGAAAAATTTTAAAAGGTCTTGTACAACATATTTGCCTATTGCAATATGCTGTTGGATTTCTTACTACTTCCATTAGTGTTGACAGCAGATCCAAGAAAAGTCTGTGACAACTTCAATCTTTTCTCCATTTATCATGATTTATTTTTTTAATTGGTTCAATAGTGGGTGTTTTTGTTTCTTTTACATTAAGATCAAATCTCTATATATTGTTGTTAAATGCCGTCAAGTCAGTTCTGAACCATACCAACCCTGTATAGGGTTCCTAAGGAGTGGCTGGTGAGTTTGAACCACACACCTTGCAGTTCAAACCAATTTTGCAGTCCAGTGCATTAACTTACAACATCATACCAGGCGTCAATATGTGTGTCGATATGTATCTATATCTACTTAAACATATACAATGAAATATCATTTCTCAGTAGTTAAATCTATTCTTACTACCTTCCATAACATTTCACTACAGCTTATTTTTGGTTGTACTTCATTTGGATTTTCTCAAATTTTACCAAAGCTGAGAACAAGCATTAACAAGAAACTACCTTAAGAACACTCAGTCACTTTTGTATTGTTTTGGTTTCTGTTTTATTGAAGTTTAGCAAACCAGAAACAAGTGGCACATACTCCTTCAGTTAAACACTGTTGCACAAGAAATGGAGCTCAATGTTTATTCTCACAGGTAGTTCACAGGATTTTGAGAAGATACGTGTTATTATAGTTATTCTTACATGCTGTTGTTGTTATAATTGTTTTTGTTAAGTGAGTTGGTTCTGACTCATATTGAGCCTGTATAGAGTCTCCAAGGAATGGCTGATGAGTTTGAACTACAGATCTTATGGTTCAAATAGATCTTGCAGTCCAGTGCTTTAGCCCATAAAAAGACTTATGTATTTAGAAGGGATTATATTTTACTAATTTTTTTTTTTGTAATGCTTTCATTAAAAAGCAAACTTCTGCTGGAGGAGTATTGATATACAAATGAGAGTAGAATTTATCTGAATGTATTTGCAAGATAAACATACAACATACTCACCAACTCACTTATATGCCCACCAATTGACTAAGCATTTTCCAAATACTGTTTCTTCAATAAATATTTATTGAATTGTATCATTTATATTTTCTGTCTCTTTATATTTCTTGAACAAAATGTGAGGTATATACTCTTATTCTACCTTAGTCTCAGTTTCCAAATCAATAAAATGATAACATAACCCAACAATGTCGAGTAAATATTACAAGTATTTGTCCCTTTTTTGGTTAGGGGTTGTTTAAACTAATAAATAAAATGAGGTGCCCTGATGGTGTGGTGAATTACACATTAGGCTGATAATCACAAGGTCAGCAGTTCAAGCAAATGAATACATGATAAAATAAGAGTGCTTACATTTTCACTTACTTCTCAATTGGAGGAGTACTCTTTTAATATGCAAAATAAGTAAAAATATCCAGATGAATTAGAGTTAATTAAGCAATATTTAATTGATTTAAAACAATTGGAAAATATAAATGGTCTTCAATGTCTGTTGCGGTTAAGTGCCATCAAGGTGGTTCCAATTAATAGTGACATTATGTAGAATTTCTTGACTAGCAGCTGGTGAATTTGAAGTGCCCACCAACCTTGAGGTTAACAGTCTAATGCTTAACCTACAGCATCACATCAGGATTCTCAATGTCTATGGGAGATTTAAATATTATTATATGATGATTAATCTTGTCATTTGACCAGTCTATGGTGCCCAGTTATTTGATTATACCATTCTAGATGCTACTATGAAGATATTTGCAATGAAATGATGCTCTGTAGAATAAGCACTGGACATATCATACTACATAGTATACTATCATATTACAAAATCGGCAGTTCAAACCCACCAGCTTCTCCTCGGGTGAAAGAGGAGACTTTTTCTCCTATAAAGATTAAAATCCTCAGAAACCCTAGGAGTTGGAATTGACTTGATGATAGTGGCTTATATAGTTCCTTGAGTACAAGATTGTGGTACATGATTATATGCAATCAAACATTCACCACAATTTAAGGATTTGTCAGACTTCACGAACCATTCAAAAGAGGACTGAAGTTTAAGGCCGAATAAGACTTGCTTATTGAATACTATACCTATGATTTTTGATTTATACATTTTTCAATGTGAAAATGATCCTGTGCTTACAAACTATCAACTTTCTAGTGAATAAAGTTGCAAATCTGCAGAAATGTTTAACTTATAATAATGGGCTCTCAGTGGGATTAAAAATGGTCTCTGAAATATGTGATTGAAAACAATGGAAGTATTAAAAATGAAAGTTACAAAATTCTCAAATATAATCTTTAAAAAAAAAACATTTAAGTCTCAAGTTATTTTGTTTTTATTTGGGAATCCCAATATATCTACATGTAAAAATGACAGATGTGATCATTTTAATTAAAATAAAAGTAAAGATGTTGTCTATTCCTTATAAGGTTGATATAGTAAAATGCCTCATTTAAATTATCTCATTTACTGCATCTTCTGTTCAGGAAGCCTTTAACAAAACATGATCTAGAATAATGACCATAGCAATCACCTTTATAGATGATTGCACTGACAGAGGAATTGGTGCCAGCAATTGTACAAGATATTATAATAATATTGCATGGGCCTTTTCTTTAGGCAAAGTGTTTTTATTTGATACCAATTTAGAAGTTTACGTATATATTCGTTATCTAAAGTCTCATAGAATTAGTTATACAGAGTTTTTCATTGCCTTCCAATAATTTGTTGTTGTTGTTGTTACGTGTCATAGAGTTGGCACCTACTTATAGCGACCTTATGCACAGCAGAATGAAACACTGCCCGATCCTGGGCCAATCTCATTAATGTTGCCACACTTGAGTCCATTGATGCTGCCACTTGGCCAGTCCATCTCATTGGAGGTCTTCCTCTTTTTCTCTGACCCTCCACCTTACCAAAAATGATACCCTTCTCCAGCGACTGGTCCCTCCTGACAATATGTCTGACAAAACACAATCACAGCAATTAATCCAAACTTGTTAATAATTATACTCAATGTAAACAGATTAAATGTATTAGTTAAGAGACAGAGAGTGTCACAATGGATAAGAAAACAAGATCCTTCAATATGTTGTCT
>NW_006408529.1:416412-428651 GCF_000296735.1 Chrysochloris asiatica
CAGGTATCTGTGGTGACTCCCATCCTTCCCCGACTCTGTCTCATCCAAGATGGCCACTCTGGGAGTTGCTGAGGCCAGTGAATCCAAAAGCACTAGATTGCTTGTTTCTGCTATAAATTCCATTGGTTGTAAGCCTTCAGTCTTTCTAAATGTTCCTTTATACGTAGTTCAGTTCTGGGGCCATCCCCTGAACCTTCTTTATCTGGTATTCTGTGTTATTGCTGATGGAGAGCCTTATTGCTCTTCTCTCCAATCTACCATCCATCCCTGTCTTGACAGTTAATCAAATGCATTGTTTTTTTAAAAAATAATTTTCACTAGCTCAAACAGTGTTTTGAAGTCCTGGTGTGGTGTTGCAGGATAATGCACTGGATCATAAAGTTGGTTTGAACTGAAAGGTTGGCTGTTCAAGCCCACTGGCCACTCTTTGGAAACCTTATAAGGGTTCGTTATAAATTGAAATCAACTCGACAACACTTAACAACAACACAAAAATCAGTGCTTAGCTGGAAAATGTTTCTACTAAGTTCCTTATCCTACCATTCAAAAAACCTCACCCCTCTCTGTTATATAACTTTACAACAAATGTTATTCTTATAGGGTAAGTTATACATTTCTGTTAGGATTTTAAGTTTATAGTTCCTTTAAACAATATATTCTTTGCTTATTTTTGTGCTATATTTCAGATTGAGATATATGCCTTTCATTGCCCTTCACTCTATTGCTGTTTTTATTTTTATTATTGCTAAAATGAAAGCTAAGCTCTTGAACTTATCTATATCTATGTATCTCTTTAGCCTCATCTGTGAAAGAATTCAGTGTGCTTGTATCTAAGTTTATATGTGCACGAGGTGATAACAGATAAAAAATTGGAAAGACTCTATCATTTATTTATTGTTGTCTAGCATAGTTAGTTATATTTTGGGCTGCTAATTACAAAGTCGTACTTCAGATCCACCAATTGCTCTAAGAAAGACAGTGAAGACTTTCTGCTCCTGTGAAGATTTACAGTATTGGAAACCCTATATAGAGTTGCTAGGAGTCAGAATGGATTCCAATGGAGTTTTGTTGTTGTTGTTGTTAAGTGCCATTGAGTCAGTTCTGACCGATAGCAACCCTAGGTAGGGTTTCTGAGGAGCAGCAGGTGAGCTTCAACCACCAACCTGGAAATTCAAATGGATTTGCAGTCTGGAGCATTAACCCACAATGCCACACCAGGACTTCTCCTAGGGAGTTGTTGTTGTTGTTGTTATTAAGTGCTGTCGAGTTGATTCCGACTCATAAAGACCCTGTATTGCATTTCCGAGGAGCAGCTGGTGAACTTGAACCACTGACCTTGCAGTCCAAACGATACGCAGTTCAATCTGACCAGCGCCTCACCTAAGGAGTAGAAAGTGATACAGTAGAAAGTGATAAAGAGGATTTCTGGTGGTGCAGTTACTAACTAAAAGCCTGTCAGCTCAAACTCAGAAGCTGTTCCAGTGAAGGAAGACTTGACCTTCTATTTCTGGAAAGGCTGCAGCCTGGAAAACCACATGGTACAGTTCTACTCTGTACTGTAAGGTCAATATGAGTCTGAATTGACTCAGTGACAAGTTTCAGGTTTGGCATGTGATGGATGTTGTTGTTAATTAAAAATCATTGCAAAACATAAATGCCCTTCAATGTCTATGTTGTTGTTAAGTGTCATTGTTTCCAACCCTCATCCACCCTGCATAAACTTTCTGAGAAGAGACTGGTGGATTGGAACCAAGGACCTTGAAGTTAGGAGTCTACACCATGACCCCTGGATCTTCTATTTACTAGTCATATGAATTTGAATTGTTTTCTTACCCTTCATATACTTTAAAACCTTTCTTAAATAAATTAAAAAAAAAAAAAATACTTCTTGGTTTGTTATGAGGATTAAAAGAGATCATGTACACAGAGTGTTGCTGTTGTTAGATGCCTTAGAATCTGTACTGACTCATACCAACACTATGCACAACAGAATGGCCCTATGCCAACCTCACAGTCATTGCTACTCTTGAGCTCATTGCCAATCCCATCTTGTTGGGGATCTTCCCTTTATCTCTGACCCTCCACTTTACTAAGTATGATGACCTTCTTCAGACTGATCTGTCCTGATAATATGTCTGAAGTATGAGACATGAAGTCCGGCCATCCTGGCTTTTAAGGAACATTTTGGCTGTACTTCTTCCAGGACGGATTTGTTTGTTCTTTTGGAAGTCTATGGTAATTTCAATATTATCCTTCAACATCATAACTCAAATACATCAATTTTTCTATGGTCTTCCTTATTCACTGTCCAACTTTCACATGCATATGAGATTATTGAAAATGCCATGGCTTGGGTCAGGTGAATGTTAGTCCTCAAACTGACATCTTTGCTTTTCAACACTTTAAAGATGTCTTGTGCAGCAGATTTGCCTAATGCAATACATCATTTGATTTCTTGACTATAGCTTGCATAAATGTTTGTGGTTGAACCAAGTAAAATGAAGTTTTTGACAACTTCAGTTTTCTTTATGCAATGTGTTGAAACCCAAACAAAGTCAATATGTATATCAATTTGTTTGAAACCCAAACAAAGTCAGCTGCTAGTATTACTTGGTTTTCCTGTTGCATAAATGCAATTGAGGAGTAGATTGGT
The DNA here is from genome assembly GCF_000296735.1 of Chrysochloris asiatica. Lineage (NCBI taxonomy): Eukaryota > Metazoa > Chordata > Mammalia > Afrosoricida > Chrysochloridae > Chrysochloris > Chrysochloris asiatica. The sequence goes on from NW_006408529.1 coordinate 419,066, forward strand.
ATATTTAGGTGGATTGTCTCCTTACTATATGATGCACAGACTACAAATTTAAAGGTAAATAAAGTGTGATAAATTATATTTATAGTTATGATGGTTAAGGTTATGTGTCAAATTGGCTAGGCTATGATTCACGTTGGTTTTGGCAGGGTATATGTAATCATCCTGCATTTTATGATCTGATATAAGTAGCCAATCAGTTGACTTGGGAGTGTCCTAGGAGGTGTGGAATGCATCCAATAGAGAGAGAGAGATTCTAGTACAGTTTGCCTTTTTTTTTCAATCCTGCATCTGACTCATGATCTTCTGGCTTTGGTTCTTGGAAGGTAAGTCAATATCCTGTTGTCTGACCTGCCAATTTTGGATTTATCAGCCATTGCAAACACATGAGTTGATGAGAAGACCCTACTCCACAAACTTGGGACTTGCCAGCCTCCACAACTATGTGCATCATTTCTTTGAAATAAATCTGTGTGTGTGTGTGTGTATATATATATATGTATGTATTTGGAGTCCTGGTGTGGCACTGTAGGATAAGCACTGGACTGAAAGTTCAGTTTGAACATTAAGGTCGGTAGTTCTAATTCACCAGCTGCTCCTCAAAACCTCATACAGGGTCATTATGAGTTGGAATTGATTAGATAGTACTTAACAACACACACACACACACACACACACATACACACACACATATATATATATATATATATATACACACACACATAGCAACTCGATGGCACTTCACAATAACAATAAATATAAATATATATATAAATATATATATATGTTGTTGTTTTCATGTGCCCTGGAGTCGGTTCCAACTCATAGTGACCCTGTACAGGGTTTCCGAAGCTGTAAATCTTTATGGGAGCAGAAAGCCTCATCGTTCTCCCATGGAACAGCTGGTTGTTTCGAACTGCCGACCTTGAGGTGAGCAGCCCAATTCATAACCACTATGCTACCAGAGCTCCATATATATATGTATATATACACTTCACTCTTTTGCTAAGACAATAGTCAAAAACATATGGGAAAGAAGCATTTATTGTTTGAAAACGGAGAACAACTATTTCTTTGATACTTCAGAATTAACAAGGGCACCTTATATTTAAAAAAAAATTATTGTATCTTTATTTGAAATTATTGCTACTATCTTCTAATGAAGTCCTGGAATTATCACTTTAGGATAAGTATTGGAGAGCTAACCTCAAGGTCAGCAGCTCAAACACATCACTACTCTTTGAAAACCCTATATGGGATTGCTATGAATCAGAATTGACTCAATGGTACTTAACAACAACAACATTATTCTAAAATTCAAAGCTTTATTGGTTTGATAAATGTATTTTATAACTTCATATGAAAATTGCAATTAACTAAGCAGGTTAGAAAATAAAAATAAGAATATTAAAAGAATCTTTCATCGTGATTCATAGTAAAGTAGAAACACTGACATTTCCTTCAGCATCAGACAATTTCTACTAATGACATTTTTTATTAAAATAAATAACAAAGTATAATCCTGGGGAAGAGCGTTGGTTTTGTTAGATGAGAAAGAGAGTTAGAATTGCTATTTTATTAATGGTGTGTTGTTTTATTAGTATCTCAGAGAGATTTTTTCCCCAAAACCCTCAATTATTTTCTGTTGTTTCTGACATTCAGAGTGCACAGAGATTTTACAGATTTTCTTTAGTATCTTTATTAATAGTTAAAGCCTTGGTAGGTATATAGTCTTCAAAGTACATAATAAATCTTGGTTTCAGGACTGAAAAACTATAGCAAATACAATCTAGAAATTGTTAAACATAAGAAAACATAACTACAATAAACATATGGCATTAAATAAGCCATAGTTGAAAACATAATTTCACCAACAGTGTTTTAACTGGAACATTAATGATACTTTAAAGTGTCTCTCCTATTTCAGTTCAGAAGTACTGAAGAGCAATTTCACTTGAATAGGGTAGACCTAGTAGGAACATCATTTGAAAAAGCTAGGTGTGCAGCAGAATAAGAAGAAATTTGCATTAGACTTTTTTTAGGAGTAAAACATTAAAAAATATATTAAAACTCAAAGATTTTTTCTGGGAGGTCATTATCTTCAATGCAGTAAACTAATAATTAGCTAATTCATCATTTAATACATTTTGGATAATTAAGAGTTTTGTTAGAGAAGGAAATATGCATCAAATTGTAACATAGAATCCCTTCCTACCTTACAATTGTCCCCACCATTTTCTAAATGTTTGAACATCAACCAATTGTTTTTGGTATAGTGGTTCTGTATATTCCTCTGTTTTCTTTTGATTTTTCCTATACTATTCCAGATTTTGCCCATAGATCCCTTAAGCAATGTAAGTCAAGGCTAAATATTTTTCTTCAATTCTTTCCACTTGATAAATGCTGAGAATGTTCTTCCCTTTTGGGGAAGATCTTTGCACATTTCATTATAATACTTTAATTTGTTTTCTCAAGTTGTTCTTTGAAATTATTGTTCAGCTTTTACTTCATCATGTCTTCTATTCATTTTAGCTTTTTCACATTCAAGAGAAAGTTCCCAAGTCTCTCCTGACATACACATTGGATTTTTCTTTCTTTACTGTTTTTTAATGATCTTTTGTTTTCTTTATGTAGGAGGATGCTTTTGATGTTATCCCACAACTCCTCTGGTTTTTGTTACTAATGTCAAATGCATCAATCTGTTCTTGATAGCACCTATAAATTTTGGTGACATATTTTCAAGACCATATTTTGACTCTTGTGGACTTGTTTTAATTTTCTTCATCTTCAGCATGATCTTACATATGAATAATAAATGGTGTGTTCCACATTTGGCCCCTAGCCTTGCCTTAACTGATGATATTGAGCTTCTCCACCTTCTTTTCCCACAGATAAAGTCATTTTTAATCCAGTGTATGCCATCAGATAAGGTCCACATGTATATTCACCATGTAAGATGCTGAAAAAGGTATTTGCAATCAATAAGTGATGGGTCTTGCTAATTTCTATCATGGGATCCTCAGCATCTTTTCTATCAACAAAGTCATATTTTCAAACCTCCAATCCTGTCTCTTGCTTCCAATTTTCACATTTCCATACCAGTAATTATCAATGGAAGGAGTTCTGGTAGTGTAGTGGTTATGAATCTTGCTGTGAACCACAAGGTCAGCAGTTTGAAACTACCAACTGTTCCACGGGAGAAAGATGAAGGTTTCTGCTCCCATAAAGATTTACAGCTTTGGAAACCCTGTACAGGGTTGCTATGAGTTGGAACCAAATACATAGCACATAACCACCACCAACAATTATCAACAGGCTCAGGTGTAGCAATGATTGTGGGGTTGGCCCAGGACTTGGCAGTATTTCATTCTGCTATGCCTTGGATCGCTATGTCAGTATCGACTCGATGACACCTAACAACAAGAAACAAATGATCAACTGATCTTGATTGTATGTTTGACCAATTTCATACTGAAGAATTTGATCAAATTCTTCAATTTTTTTCATTATTGGTTTTAGTGGTTGGTGTGTACATTTGAATAATAGATGTATTAACTGGTCATCCTTGTAGACTGTCAGATCCTAAAATAGAATTGTACTAAAAGATAGATCATGAAATTTCTTTTTGATTAAAAAAACAACACTATTCCTCTTGAATTTTTCTTTCAGGCATAGTAAACCATATGATTGTATAATTCAAAATGGCTAGTACCTGTTCACTTTAGCATACTAATACCAACCTCTTATGTTAACTTTTATTCAGTCCTTTCCATTCTTAAAAACTTTCCTTTTTATTAGATTCATACTTCATACACATCTGATTGTTGATGAATGTTTACAGCTGTTTCTTCTCATTTTGAGTCATGCACCATCAACAAGTGAAGGCCCTGAAAACTTTACTACCTCTATGTCATTAATATTGACTTTACCTTGAGGAAACAGCTCTTCTGCAGTCCCATTTTGAGTGTCTTCCAATCTGAGTGGCTCATATGCTATCATTATAACAGAAAATATTTCTCTACTATTCATAAGGGTTTAGGGCACTAATGCCTCAGAAGTGGATTGCTTATCCTATCTTCCTAGTATCTCTTTAGTCTTGAAGTTCAAATGAAACCTATCCACCATGGGTCACCTTGCTAGTATTTGAAACAAAATGGTTTCTCTCTCAATGTCATAACAATGTGCAAGTCACCACGCTACCACAGTATGATAGTCTTATAGCTATGTGGAGTATGATATCCCTAGGCCAATAGAAATGACTAATGCTTCTGTTTAGGTAGTAAGAACCACATAACTATGTCACTAATGAACAGCACTTGAAAGAAAAATAAATGTTTTAAAATTACATTTATGATATAAATTACTTTTTAGTTGTATATGTATACCTATTGAACATTAAAAAACGTCTCAGCCTCGAAAATAGATTGGCTATTTCCTACTTCACTTTGATTTACTATATGGCTCTTGTTTTTGTCACACCACTCTGAAAATTGCTAAACAATGTCTGAAGTCACTGAATGGAATGGATCGTCAACTGGTGTTGAAATTGTAAACAACCTTACAATATAAACTACAACAATTCATGCACTATCAAACAAAGGTCAGGCATAACTGTCTTTATCTTGAAATTTAAAAATTTTAAATATTTCATGGTAACCCTGGGATTTCATTGTCACAGTTTAGGAACCAGTACTTAGGTATTTATTTTTTTAATTATTTTTACAATTTCCCTCAGATTGCAATACCTTGAGAACAAAAAGTTAACCTTAATATTTGTATTTGCAGCTTGACTCACTTTCAATTATAAGAAAAAATTAAATTAACTTATCTATAAAATAATATTGCAAGGATACAACCCTGGTGAACACTTTTCCTGAATTTAAATTATTCAGTATTCAATTGAACACAGTGGATATCTATACATTTTTGATTGGATGGGATTATTTAGAGAGTGATTAGAGAAAGATAGAACTTTGTAAACTCTGGAATGTTACCCCATTTGAGGGTCAAAAAGACAAAAAGAAATCAGCAAACTTATCTGAGAAGAAAAATAGAGAATGTTGAAAGAAAGACAAGTGAAGACGGATATGAAGTGAGGGGAGATGCACAAAAACACCCATACTTTCAGATAGTACCCACTTGATCTGGCTTCAATGGCTGGGTGATCAGAACTCAACTAGAAGAAGAAAGAAGAGGGGAAAAAAGAGTAACCTGCTACAATTTGATGAACTTTACCTATACTTATGGATGTAGTAGCTCAAAAAAGGAAACAAATCTTTACAGCGAGGATCACTCCTACCCCTTCGGTACACAGGGTTGACAGGGATGGGCAACTTAGACATTGGCTACCCAAAATGGAGGGTGGGGGGGCTACAAAGGCAAGAAGTGGCTGACTTACAAGCTTTCAAGAGGGACCCTACTTCCAGATGGGACAGGGGTAGGTAGAATCTCCACTGAATGGTTTCCAATCTGTTGGGGCCAGCCTAATGAAAGGAGATGGCATAAGACTCTTGTGGTACAATAGTGAATAATTACTATCAGGACTGACTGTGAGGGTCAGAAATGTAAAGGTAGATGTTTTTTAACAAAGGAGGGGAGTGATTGATTTTACATTCCAGGAGCGGATGTCCCTGGGACCATGAAGTGAGAAGAGTGGAGAGCGGGACCCTACCTAGAGAAGCAGTGACACCAGAAATGGAGGCAGAGATGATGATGTGGACAGATGGAGCAGCTGGGGACAATGGACTCAGGGAGGGAGAGGGGCTGTGTGCTGACAGCCAGGGGTTGCGGGGACAGGCCTGTGGGTTGTTTGATGATACATGGAGGGGACTGTAATCATTGCAATGAAATGAAATACTATAGGATGAATGTAAAACTGATGTTCTCCCATGTAAACACATAATTCACAATAAAAACTTAAAAAAAAAAAGGAAAAGAGTGACTCCAGAACTTTTTTCTTTTCCTTTATGAAGCATCTATTAACACCTGTTGTTGCTGTGAAGTCCATCTAATTGGTTCCAACTCACAGAGACCCTGTATAGGGTTTCCTAGGGGCTGCTGGTGAGTTTGAACCACTGACCTTACAGTTCATGCAGATCTTGAGGTCTGGTGCTTTATCCTACAGCATCAATTTTGCATAGAATATTGTTTGGGAATACATAATCTGAGCATATTTAGTAAGTCTAGCACTTAACAGAGCCCTGGCATAGTGCTGTGGGTTACTGTACTAGACTGCAGGTTCAAATTGAATTACAAGGTTGGCGGTTCAAGCTCACCAGTCACTCTTCCAAAACCCTATACTATGGGTCAGAACTGACTCAATTGCATTTAACAACAACAACAAAACTTAATAAACATGGAATTAGAAAAAATTTCCCAAGATACTATAATTTAATATATTTAAATGTCTACTGTAGTCCCTGTGTGGTACTAACTAAAAAGTTGGAGGCTTGAGTTCATCCAGAGGATTCTCAGAAAAAAGACATGAAAACTAAATTTGAAAAATTAAACATTGAAAATCCCTTGGAAAAAAGTTCTATTTTGACACAAATAGGGTCATGATTCATCAGAATAAACTCAAGGTAACTGGAACTAACTGGAAAGATATCTAATATTTTTAGATATTCATATATTTATTTAGTTAATTAAATATAATAAGGTGACTTTTGGCATTCTATCTAAATATTCAATCTTTTATTTCAAATCAACTTTGGTCTGATTCGGATATATTGATACTTGCTTATATAGCAAAATTAACAGATGTTGATAATTTAATAATGAAATGTCTAGAACACTCTAGAATCATTTTTATCATAAGTATAAATGCTTTTATAAAGTTTTTATTAGTCAACATTGTTAAAATATCTTCTATAAACAAACTCCTTCATGTTTATAATGCTTACTAGTTATGATGCAGGAGAAGTAGAGATTAATGTCAAAGGTTTGAAAAACAAACTGTTATTTATACAAATGTCTAGAAATAGTGTTTGAAGTAGATCTTTGATTTTTATGTGTTTTGCTATAATTTATCTCTTTCCCACATAAACCAAGTTCAAGCCAAATTAAAAAACAACTGAATAAAGAATGAATCTTACTAACGAGCACTCCTCAGTGGTTACGAATCGGGCTGCGAACCTTAAGGTCAGCGGTTCGAAACTACCAGCCGCTCCGCGGGAGAAAGATGAGGCTTTCCACTCCCGTAAGGATTTACACCCTCGGAAACCCTGTACAGGGTCGCTATGGGTCGGAACCGACTCGACGGCACTTAACAACAACAACGAGCACTCCAGTTGATGTAAATAATTCAAACCAATCTGTACCTTTTGAGATACTTTTATCTAGCCATTATATTAAATTTGCAAAACAAATCATCCTCTGATTTATAAAAAATCACAGGGAAAAAATGCAATACTTTAGAATTTAGTATTCATTAAGCCCAGTATTGTCAAGCATTTTGGGAAATGTTATATATGGAATGAGAGGAGGTAAGATTGAAGGAGTAAAGCAGACGAAGTTATGATCGTGGATTTAGTAAAACACATTCTACCTCATAATTCTATGAGACTTGAGAGAATTTCAAACTAGATATAATTACTTCAGTAAAGAAAAGACAAACAATGACATCTTGTGGCTAAAAAACAGATCAGCAAAGAAATCATAAGTTTTCCAGATGAATACATGGCATTTTTATGTATATAAAATTACAAAATTATGCAATAAAAAATGCAGATGCATTTTACATAATAATATATTGGAAGATATATTTGTAAAATTGATTAGATATCTCTAATCACCTTTCCTAGAAAATCTAACTTTGAATGTGATTTAAAACTGAACACCAAAAATAAAAAAATGAAAATATATATTATAAATGGAGATTTTAAATTATACTAATTCATCTCTAAAGTATAATTAATGGTGGTGATGGTAGTGTGCCTTCAGGTAGGTTCCAACTAACTAATAACAACCCTACATTGGGTTTCTGAGGCAGCAGATCTCTATGGGAACAGAAAGCCTCATCTTTCTCCTGTGGAGCAATTGATAGATTTGGGCTGCTGACCTTGCAGTTAGCAGTTCAATGAGTGTAAAATGAATGTATATGGCTAATTGAAATTCCAGGTACCTTCTAGTTTCATGGCTCAATTTATGGAAATCATTATCTCAATGCCAGTAATTGAAGCAGCTGAAAATAATTCTAAACCATAGCTACTTAAAGAAAATTCAATCAAAAAAATCAAAAGAGTAGAAACAAATATAGTTTTTACTGTGCCTTAATTATTTCATTATTTCATGGCTGTGTACAAAATAAATTGTTATGCATAAGTACACATAAACGCAAATACATTTTTATTATACATTTATTATATATAAAATATATAAATACAATTCATATTTACTCAAAACACAAAAGGTTAAGGTAAAGGCCAGTATTTTCCTATTAATTCATGATTTTCTCAGCTTGAATTTGAGACATTCTTCATAAAAACTCATTAGAGACCTAATTAAGATCATTATTTTCATATAGAAAATATTTGAAATAAAGATAAAATTTCAAAAGCATCCCTTCTATTTTGTGCCTAAAAGTAATGCTTAGTAAAACCTAAGTTCACCACCTGTCAAAGATGTGAGATCAAGAAGACTTCAAGAGAGGAGAAAAGAATTCACTATTGAAAATTAGAAGATTTAAGAAGACCAAGAGACCTCTGCTACCAGGAGATATCTATCTCTTGTTGTTGTTGTTAAGTGCCTTGGAGTCGGTTCCAACTCATAGCGACCCTGTACAGTGTTTCCAAGGCTGTTAATCTTTACGAGAGCAGAAAGCCTCATGTTTCTCCCACGGAACAGTTGGTAATTTCGAACTGCTGACTTTACAGTTCACAGCCCAGTTAGTTCATAGCCACTATGCTACCAGAGCTCCTTAGATACCTCCTACAGGAGGGGATTTAGGAATGTTTTATAGGGGTTCAGGAAGTGTTTGTGAAATAAGCAATGACTAATCATTATTTTTCAAAATATGGAAATCTGTCAAAATATGGGAGCAAGTCAAATTTTAGGTACAAATTACAGTGTTGAAAAGGTAAATGTTATGGTTTCTTGTGTACTGTTTTCAACCTCAATAGGCACTTTGATTCTTCATACTCCAGTGAGTTATAGTTTCAATAGCTAGGAGTGACAGCAAGGTACTCTGACCTGCTACTCACTGGTTGTCCAGGAGCTGTCCTTATATCAAGAGGTACTTTACAAATGTTTAACTTTATTCCTAGCTTTTGATCAGGTACATAGATTTGTGAGATAGAGTTCTGGTGTGGTGCTGTGGGCTAATGCACTGGACCGCAAAGTTGGTTTGAACCACGAGGTTAGTGGTTCAAGCTTACCAGTGGCACTTTAGAAACCCTATACAGGGTTGCTATGGGTCAGAACAGACTTAATACACTTAATGTCAACAAATATATATATATATGTGTGTGTGTGTGTGTGTGTGTGTGTGTGTGTTGTAGTTGTTGTTGTTGCTAAGTGCTGGCGAGTCAGCTCCAACCCACAGCAACCCTGTATAAAGTTTTTGAGGAGTAGCTGGTGAGTTTGAACTGTC
>NW_006408529.1:431063-447264 GCF_000296735.1 Chrysochloris asiatica
TTTTTTTCTATAGGTCTTTCTTTCAATACGAATCTTGAGTTCTTCCAGAAGTTCTGGGTTGGTGTGCATATCTTTTCAAGTATGAATGTAATGTTTTCATATTCTGTTAGTATATCTGACAATTTTCTGCTGCAGTTCATAAGATTTTCTGTGGCTAAACATCTCCTTCTTTCTAGTCTGCTTAGTCTGAGAGCTCAGCTGAAACTTGTTTACCATGGGTGACCCTGCTGGTATTTAAAATATAAGTTGTATAGAAGCCTCCATGAAATCAAAGAGCATATTGTATTAGGCAAATGTGCGGCATTGGACTTCTTTAAAGTGTTCAAGAACAGAGATATCTGTTTAAGAACTAAGGTGTGCCTGACCTAAGCCATGCATGGTATTTTCAAATAAGCCATGGTATTTTCAAATGCATGTGAAAGTTGGACAATGAATAAGAAAAATCATAGAATAATTTATGCATATGAGTTATTGTACCAGAGAAGAATAGTAAAAGTACCATGAACTGCAAGAAGAACAAACACATCTGTGTTAGAAGTACAGCCAAAATGTTCCTTAGTAGCCAGAATGGTGAGACTTTGTCTCTCATACTTTGGATGTGCTTTCTTTACTAAAACTCCAGACTCTGGAGTAGGACGTCATGTTTCGTAAAGTGGAGAGTCATCAAAAAAGAGGAAGACCCCCAACGAGATGTGTTGACACATTGATAGATTACTGGGCTTAAATTGTGAGGATGGTTCAGGACTAGACAGTGTTTTGTTCTGCTGTACATTAAGTTTGCTATGATTTGGATGCAACTCAATGGCAGAAAACAAACAATACTTGAATACTGGCTTTCACAAGGTAAGTTTGCCATGGGTTTGAATACTTTTTTCATTTTTTGCTTATGTTTATTTTTTCTTACTTAGTTTCCAATCAGAAATTTTAAGTGATTTATAGTAAAATCATATATACCATGGACTGAAATAATAAGGAAGTGAGAAAATTGCTTTCAGCCAGGAAGTCAAGGAAGAATTCATAAGATTTTAGCTAGAAGCATTCTCAGGAAGGCTAAAATTGAACCTGGAGTCCTAATGTGGATAAACACTGGACTGTTAACCTCAATTTCAGCAGTTCAAATCTACCAGTTTGATCCTCATATATGAGTAGGAACCAACACATATATGAGTAGTAGCCAACTCTCTAGCCCTTAACAACAACAAAACAAAATTGTTTCTAAGTTACCCCATAAAAAGCTTCATGACTGTCTCATTTAGCCCCAATTACTCCTAGTATCCAAAGATTTTGTCCAAAGAAAGAAAAATATAGTAGCTTCAGTTTTCCCATTTGTACCCCTTCCCACTTAGCCCTTAAATTCTGATGTGGCACTGCTAAGTGGTGTGGCTGAATAAGTGCTGGACTGTGCAAGGTTGGCAGCTACGAAAAACCCTACATATGATCATTATGAGTCAGAACCTTTTGATATCACCTGGATGGCATTGTTGGGTAAGTTTTGGGCCACCAACTGCAAAGTCGGCTGTTCAAAATCACCAGCCACTCCACGTGAAAGAGTCCTGGAAATTTAGTGGGTTACAAGTTGGGCTGCTAACCACAGGTCAGCAGTTCAAATGTACCTGTTGCTTCATGGAAGCAAGACGAAGCTTTCTATTGATGTGGCACTTCAGGACAATGCACTGGAACACAAGGTTGGAAGTTCAAACCCACCAGCCGCTCCTCAGAAATACTGTACACAGTTACTATGAATCAAAATTGACTTGATGTCACACAACCAGCAGCACTACCACCACGCCAAGGGAGAACGATGATGTTCTTTGCTCCTGAAAATATTTATAGCCAAGGAAACCCTGTAAAGGGCCGCTGTGAGTTAGAATTGACTCCATGATAGTGATAGCTAGGGATTCAACAAGTGCTCTTAAAGTATTTGTCTAAGAGCCCGTAACTCAAATGCTAATAAAATTGAGAGAAGGCATAATAAAATTTTATTTTCATAATTCAGAATAAATGTGTTTTTAATATTGTGGTAGTCAGGATGACACCACACACACACACACACACACACACACACAAACACACACAAGCAAAATGTCTCAGAAAATTCTCAGAACCTGAGAATATGTTACATGTCAATAAAAGGGAAATAAGTTTGCAAATGGAATTTAGATCGTTTATCAGTTGATTTAAAATGAGATTGTTTTAGATTACTTTTGCAGTGGGAGCTGAGCTGGGAAATGCAAATGTGTGTCCTTATAAGTGGAAAAAAGAGGGAGAACAAGATATTCAGAGAAAAATATGATTATGAAAGAAGGTCAATCCACAGTTCAGAAGTGGAGGAAGGGTCCAGGGGACAAGGAATGTGAGCAGCCTGTGAAACCTAAAAAAGTCAAGGAAATGGATTTTCATTGAGAACTTCCAGAAGGAACACAGCCCTGACAATATTTTAACTCTAGCCCTCTAAGAATCCAGGAGATTTCATACAGGGAAATTCATTCCAGTTTATTCAAGCCTTTAGTGAGTATTCTTTTCTAATTCAAGTTGCCAGATAAAATACAAAATAAAGATAAATTAAAATTTTAAATAAAACAAGACTTTTTTCATGGAAGTACGTACAATATTTGTTGCATATTTATACTAAAACAAATTTTACTATATCTGAAAATTAAAATTAACTTAAAATCCTGGGATTTTGATTGTTTATGTTATTTATCTATCTACTCATTAATTTTGTTAGCTTTGGAAATTCCATTTCAAATCCACAAATCTGGAAATTACTTCTGCTAAACAGAGCTGTTTCTTGTCAACCATGCGTATATAAACTTTGTTAATTTTCTCCCCTTATATTTTGGGTCTAATTTATCATTCACTGCCTAATTTTCTCTATGATAGTAGGGTCACCTGATTTCCATCTCTGGTCATGATATTATTTCATGGATTGCATATGAGGGTCTGTGAAATTTTACAAATGCAGTAGTATTATAATCATTTGCAACCTCATATACATTGTCTATTGAACTACATCCAATTTTCATCTCTCCTCTGCCAAAATGCCACATTCACTATCCAAGCACTACTAAGAGAGCAATATTCAGACTCTGACCCTGGGCATAAATGTGTTCCTTCTTCTTGTTTAAAATAATCTCATTTCCATAGCAGCTGTTCATTTTGGTTTTCTGAGCTGTTCTTTAGATTCTGCGATAATGACACTAAATTGCAAAAAAATTTGTTTGCCTTCTCCCATAGCACTTTCACTGGCTGTCAACTGACATGCCTGAAAATCATGACTCATGTTTAACTGCACATTTGATAATCTAATATTTTTTTCAAAATACTGTATAATTCCTTTCAGTGGGTTCTTGTATTGCCAAGGAATGTTTAGGAATAGAACATCTGCTTCTGTAATTGAAAAGTATTTTGTTTTTCATGACTTCTTAATACAAATTGACAAATTTCTACTCTTAGAGTAGCATAGTAATTCTCAATAGGCATAATTAATTTCTCATTCTATTAATATGCTGGATTATATGAAGAAAAATGTTGCATCAGGATTGGAGGAAGACTCATTAATAACCTGTAATATGTAGATGATACAACCTTGCTTGCTGACAGTAAAGAGGACATAGAATACTTACTGATGAAAATCAAAGAACAAAATCTTCAGTATGGGTTACATCTCAATGTAAATAAAACAAAAATTCTCACCACTGAGCTGGTAAACAACATCCATATGAAAGGAAGGAAGATTGGAGTGTCCAGAACTTAATTTTGCCCAGATTAACCATCAACGTTCATGGAAGCAGCAGTAAAGAAATCAAATGACATATTACAATAGGAAAATCTGCTGCATTGTTGTTGTTGTTGTTGTTAGGTGCCATCAAGTCGGTACCGATTCATAACGACCTTATGTGCAGCAAAACAAAACACTGCCCGATCCTGGGCCTACCTCACTTCTGTTGCCACACTTGAGTCCATCGATGCTGCCAGTAAATGCTTTAAGTCCATTTCACTTTCAGCAAGCAAGGTTGTATCATTTGCATATCGCAGGTTGTGTTGAAGAGCAAAGATGTCAGTCTGACGAGTAAGGTGTGCCTGACCCAAACCATGATATTTTCAATAACCTCATATGCATGCAAATGCTGGACAGTAAATTAGGAAGGCCGTAGAAGAATTGATGCCTGTGAATTATGATGTTGGAGAAGATTATTGGAAGTACCATGAACTGCCAAGAGAGCAAACAGATCTGTGTTGAAAGAAGTTCAATCAGAGTGCTCCTTGGAAGCCAGGATTGTTAGACTTCATCTCTCATATGTTGGACATATTTTATCAGGAGCTACCAATTCCTAGGGAAGGATATCATATTTGGTAGAATGGAGGATCAGAGAAAAAGAGGAAGACCTCTATTGAGATGGATTGGCACAATGGCAGCAGCAATGGGCTCAGGTGTAGCCATGAATGTGAAGTTGGTGCAGGACCGGGCAGTGTTTCATTATGTTTTGCATAGTTGTTGTTATGAATCACTACAAACTCAATGGCACCTAACAGCAGCAATGACAATTATTATGCTGCTGTGATTGGGTGTCATCAAGTTGATTCTGACTCATAGTGATCCTATAGGACAGAGTATAATTGCCCCATAGTTTGATCTAGGCTATATTCTTTCTAGAAAGACTTTCAACTCTTTCTCCTACAGAACCAATGGGTGGGTTTGAACTGCCAACTTTTCAGTTAGCAGCTGGAAAAAACGAATTAACTTACCACATGTATGATTTTCCACCACAGTGTCTATGTAAGAATCACCATTGAAGAATGTAATTATAACACTTATTAGCATTTGCTTTTGAAGAATACTGGCAGTTCTGATGTTATTATATAACTATCTTGAAAACAGGACTTGAAAAATATCATTTTACATGACCATGTAAAGATTAAGACCTTGACTATGGAGTACTGGTGAGGTGCTATAGGATAAGCACTAGACTAAACGGTTGATTTGAACTGCAAAGACTGCGATTCAAACACAACTGCTCCTTAGAAACACTATGCATGGTTGCTTTGAGACAAAACCAACTACAGGGCTCTTAGCAACAACAATGGACAAGATTATTGTGGGATTATAAAGTGAGATGGGCTATAAGATTAAAATAAAAACAGAACAGTAAAGCAAAAACAAAATTATAAAGGATTGAGAGTAAAAAAAAATAAAATCCAGTTTTGAGGATTTTTGTTTTCTTTACTCAGAGAGAGATGTAATCTGCACTGAAGGCTCTAGTCTTTGATTTTCCTTACATAAACATCTTCACTTCCATCAAGCAAGGTTTTATCATCAGGATATCACAGGTTGCTATTGAAGTTTTCCTCCAATCCGGAGACCCCATTCTTATTCATAAAATGCATCATTTTGATTTCTTTTCTCAGCATACAGACTGAACAAGTATGGTGAAAGGATACAGCCCTGGCGCACACCTTTCTTGATTTTCTTCTTAGTATGAGAGCTCTGCTGAAATCTGTTCATCCATGTCTTAGTATGGAGCACCACTGAAACTTCTTCATGAGGATTGTTATTGTTGTTGTTAAGTGCCATTGAGGCAGTTCCAACCTATAATAACCTTGTTTAGGGTTTCTGAGGAGCAGATGCTGAGTTTGAACCACTGCCCTTGCAGTTCAAACCAAGCTTGCAGTTAATTGAGTAATTATCCTTTAGTGAAAATCCAGTTCAGCAGGATAGCAACATTAAAGTCTACACTGACAGAAAAATCTTATGAAGTACATTCATTGGTTAGGAATGATCTGGGTCATTCCAGATCATTATGAAAGATGAGAATTCTACCAAGGAACCACTACTGTCCTCCAAGATGTATGATGTTTTTGTTGTTGTTAAGTGTCCTCGAGTCAGTTCTGAATCATAGCGACCCTACGTAGGGGTTCCAAGGTATAGCTGGTGAGCTTGAACCACTGAGCTTGCAGTTCAAATTGACCTTGGGGTTGAGAGTTTATCCTACAGCATGACATCAGGAGTCTAGATGCATAATAGTATTTCATTAAAATCAGTGAAAATCGCTGTATAATGTGAAATGTCCAAAGGAAAGTGTAGACAGAATAAATATTACTGAATTTGTTCAAAGACTCCGAGAGACTTTATTTAGTAAAAAAAAAAAAAGAAGAAGAATTACATTTTATAGAGAGGTCGCATTGTGAAAACTTAGTGATAAGTATGCGATGTTCAACCTATGTAACTATTAAATTTGTAAAAATTCCCAGTTGTATTTTTTTAAAGAGTACCCATATTTTTGTCCATAATTTCTATCACCAATACGTATTCCTTCAAATGAAGAATCTTCCTGAACTATTTTATCCATTTTAATGGTATCTCTTATGTCACGCAGAAATGGTTTATATACAATAGCTACCAAATAATCTCTCTTCAGAAAACTTGAATTCACTCCTACACTTGTAAAGTGATGCAAGAGTAATAGTATACTCTTGAACTTATTCATGTGGATATCCAAATCAATTCTAACTTTACATGATCTCATTAACAGGGAGTTTTAAATAGTTTAGCATAGGAGTCCTGGTGTTGTGCTCCAATTATTACACTGAACTGAAAGTCAGTTTGAACAGCCTGGTCTGCAATTCAAGCTCACCAGCTGCTTCTAGGAAACCCTATGCGGGGCCACTATGGATTGGAACAGACTTGACAGCACGTAAAAACAAAAACAACAAACTAACATACCGGAGTGGTTACCAATCGGGCTGGGAATTTCAGGGTAAGCAGTTCGAAACTACCAGCTGTTCCATTGGAGAAAGATGAGGCATTCTGCTCCCGTAAAGATTTACAGCTTCAGAAAGCCTGTATAGATAGGGTCGCTATGAGTCGGAACCGACTCCACGGCACATAACAACAACAACAACAACATAATCTCTATCTCCCATAAATGTCTTTCTTTTCTTTTAGAAAAAAACAGCACCATAGTTTCCCAGATACCACAAAATTCAGAAATATGGCCTTATCTAGCTTTCCTTTCTTTTTGCCCCTTTTAAAGTCCAGTCAGTCTCCCAAATCTGTCGACTCCATGTATACACTCTCTCATGATTCTTTAATTACTACTTAATTTAGTTCTCAACTGGATAGCAACAGCAACTCTTTATTAGCCCTCCTGGGTTTCGTATTTGATCCTTCCTTGAGGGGCTCTACGCCTCAAAAAGGCAGACGAGAAACCCTTGTGGGTTAGGTGAAAATGTGGAGGAGGAAATCCTAATTGATCTCATAAAATCGTAAATGTCCCATTTCCTCTGCCAAAGGTAGTTGAGGTAAGAAACTAGTCACTGTACCATTAAGCACACATGAGCTGAAGTATGTCCGGATGTCTAATAATGATTTTCTTCAGCAATAAAAGGAGACATGGAGACATGATAAGAAATATTCTGATTATGCCACTTCATATCAAAGTGTCAAGAAAAAGCACTCTCATAAGCTGCTATTAAATATATAAATTGATTAAATTTTGTGGAAGGAAAATTAAACAACACAAGTGAAAGAATTTGAAGAATAATTTACTTCACTAATACTATAATAGTTATTGCTAAATTTTATTTATTGCCATATATCAGGCACAATGCAAAATGCCTTACACTCATCATCATATTTAATCACTGAGTCTCTGAGTTAGATATCATTATTACTCACTCAAATATAGAAAACATTGGATATATATAATGAATATATTTCTTGAATGGGAAATATATAATTTAAGCTAATTAAATCATGTATTCAATTTCAAATAGACAGTATGCTAGAGGATATTTTTAAATCTATATCTGTGTAAATGTTCTAAGAAAAAAAGACAAAGGTATAAGAACAAAGTTTTGTGTCATTTATTCACTATACTATAAAATTTTGAGAGCAAACACTTAAAAAAATAGCATTGATGAGTTGTTTAGGTACAGGCTACCACTGAAAACAGGGTTCTATTAATTAATACATATGTGTTATTGCTCTTTCAGATATTCTAAAGCTGGTTCCAACTCACAGTGACTCTCTGCATGACAGAATGACACACTACCCAGTCCTGTGCCATCCTCACAAGTGATGTTACGTTTGATTCCATTGCTACTGCCACTGTGCCACTGGTCTCATTGGGGAACTTCCTCGTTTGTGCTGATCCTCCACTTTACCAAGCACGATAGCGTTCTCCAGAGACTGGTCCTTCCTGATAACATGAGATAACATGTCTGAACTATGAGAGACGAAGTCTGGCCATCCTGGCTTCTAAAGAGCATTCTGGCTATACTTCTTCCAACATAGATTTGTTAGATTTTCTGGCAGTTCAAAGTACTTTCAATATACTTCTCTAGCACCAAAGCTCAGATGCATCAATTCTTCTATGGTCTTCCTTATTCATTGTCCAACTTTCACATGCACACAAGGCTACTGAAAATACCATGGTTTGGTATAAGGATGCACCTTAGCCCTCAAACTGCTATCTTTGTGCTTGAACGCATTAAAGTGGTCTTGTGTAGCATATTTGCTTAATGAAATATGTCATTTGATTTCTTAACTGCTGCTTCCATGAGTGTTGATTGTTGATCCAAGTAAAATGAAGTATTTGATAACATCAATCTTTTTATCATGATGTTATACATTTGTCCATGACTGTTTTCTTTACATTGCAGTGCAATCCATAACGAATACTGTGATCTTTGATCTTCAACAGTACATATTTTAAGTCTTCTTCACTTTCAGCAACCAAAGTTGTATCACCTACACATCGCATATTATTAATGAGTCTTCCTTCAACTCTGATGTCATGTTCTACTTCATATAATCCAACCCCTCAGATTATTTACTTATCACACACACTGAACAAGTATGGGGAAAGAATACAACCTTAGCACACAGTTTTCCTGATTTAATACCATTCATTCAGTATCCCCTTGTTCTATTCAAACAACTGCCTATTGGTCTATGTACAGGTTCCTCATAAGCACAATTACTTGTTCTAGAATATTTATTATTCACGATGTTATTCAATTTTGTCATGATCCACACAGTCGAAAGTCTTTGCATAATAAAGCACAAGGAAACATTTTTCTTATGTTCTCTACTTTCAGCCAACATCCATCTGATGCCATTCGATGTCAGCAATGATATTCCTATTTCCATAACCTCTTCTGAAATCCATTTGAATTTCTGGCAGTTCTGTGTTGATATATTATTATAGCCATTTTTAAATTGTCTTCAGCAAAATTTTACTTTAATGTGATATTAATGACCATGTTCAATGCTTTTCATATTCCATTTTGTCACCTCTTTGGAGTGGGCACAAATATGAATTCCTTCCAATAGGTTGGAGAGGTAGTTATCTTCCAGATTTCTTGGCATAGATGAATGAGTGCCTCTAGTGCTGCATTAGTTTCTTGAAAGATTTCAATTTGCATTTTACCAATTCATGGAGTGTTGTTTTTCACTAATGCCTTCACTGCAGCTTGGACTTCGTCCTTGAGTATCATGAGTTTATGTAATATGCTACCTCTTGAAATGGTTGAACATTGACAACTACTTTTTGGTACAGTGACTCTGAGAATGCCTTCCATATTCTTTTGATCCTTTCTGAATCATTCAATGTTTTTCCTATGTTGTTATTGTTGCTAAGTATTGTTGAGTCAGTTCCAACTCATTGTGACCCTGTATAGGGTTTCCAAGGAGTATCTGGTAGCTTTGAACCACAGACCTTGACCTTGCAGTTAGCAGTCCGGTACTTACCTATGTTGTTGTGAAGTGCTGTCGAGTTGATTCTGACTCATAGCAACCCTGTATAGGGTTTCCCAGGAGCAGCTGGTGAGCTTGAACAACCGACTTTGCAGTTCAAAGAACTTTGCTGTCTGACACATTAGCCCACAGCACCACACCAGGACTCCTGTATTCCAAATGCAATGGTAAGTGCATCTTCCATGACCTCTCTGTAGAACTAGATATTTTTGTCTAACCACCCTTCACCACTCATTCTCTCATTTTAAATAACATATTAAATTATTACTTTTACACTCATTATGACATTTCCCTTCCTCTTCTCAATGTATAAATATAAACATTTTGCAATAGTGTTTAACTTGATCTCTCTTCCCTATATACATAATTTTGTTCCATGTATATAAATACACACACACAAGAAAAAAATAAAGTCTCGATTTGCAATATTGAAGTATGGAGTCCTGAGGAAGCCCTTAAAGAGTTCAGCATGACGTTGAAACATTTTGACAAGGACAAGTCTGGCTGGTTGAACTACCAGGAGTTCAAATCCTGCCTTCATTCCCTGGACTACTATCTGCCCATGATGGAGGAAGGTGAGCCTGAAACAGAGTTTGAAGCAATCTTAGATGCCGTGGATCCAAACAGAGACAAGGCTTCATGATAAGCCTTGAAACTGAGAATGTCAAGTCCAGCGAGAAGATCGAGAGTGCCTTCCGTGCCTTTAGCTCAGAGGGAAAGCCGTCCGTGGCTAAGGAGGAATTATACCAGAACCTGAGGGAACCAGCAGGCTACTATGTCTCCCACATGAAGTCCTATGTGGACGGCAAGGGCTGCGAGCTCCCCACTGCCTTCAACTATATTGAGCTCACACACTCACTCTTTGTGAATTGCTCCTCAACTCTTAGCCTGGCCCTATGTTGCTTCTTGTTGCCTTGCTGCATGTCCATTTAGTTGTGTGCTCTTAAGAAAAAAAATAATCTAGACACAGTATTTGGTTCCAATGTAACCTTAAACCTGCTTAGCTTGGTAAGACTTAGTAAATGGTGCTTCAGTAAAAATGATTCTGGTCTGGAGAAAAAAAAAACCAAAAAACTCAAAGATATAATCCTTCAATATTACAAATCAAGACTTGAATTTTTTCTTGTGTGTGTGTATTTGTATATATGGATACATTTATATGTATTGATTTTTGAAAGTACAAATTCAGTTTATATGTTTTTCAAGTTTATTTCAATGTGTAATAAAAATAAGTTAAAGCTGCTGTTTCAAGACACTTCATCATAAATAAATGAAAGAATGGAAATCATAGGTCAATTGTTAAATCTGGGATAAAGAGAATTAGAAATTGCTGCAGTAGCCTAGAGGCAATTGAATTTAGCTTTACAACTACTGTCTCCATTGGTTTTGTCCTCCTTTGATTTTTTACTTTCTCTACACTAGTAAAATAAACTTTGAATGTTGTTGTTGTTGTTGTCAAGTGCTATCAGTCTACCAATAAATACTGTGTGAATATTTGCCTGATTTGAAATCCCAGAAGTCAAGGTATTACTACTCATTCTTATTTATTTTGTCCTTTTAAATGCTTGGCCAATGTAGAGAACTAGTGCTAAGAGCTAATTTCCCCTCTTGGCTATATCTCTAGTAATGACAATATTTACTTTTTAGATGCCTAATTACTATGAGACACTTAACAACAACAACAACAACAATTACTATGAGAACTAATAAGACATAATTGAATAGATGATTCTTTTTATTTTAGTACTGAGATCTATTTTAGATGGATAAAGTAGAACTAAGGCATTCCAGCATTTTTATGTAAACTTTGTACTTCTAAATTAAAATATTAATAACATGGCTAATGATTTAGTAGAAACAGGCTTAACTTTATTTTATACATATGATTAGTTAATGGAGTTTTTTTTCAGAAAAAAAATGTGACATTCATATCTAAAAGACCATTGGTAAAGAAATAAACTTTTTGCCAAATTATACATTTGCTTATCAGATAATATCCCTACTCTTGCAAGGAAGATCACTATTATTCAAATTTATGCATCAACCACTAAAGCTAATGATGAAATTGAAGAATTCTACCAACTTCTTCATTCTAAATGATCAAATACGCAAAAAAGATGTGTTTAAAAATACTGTTGATTGGAATGCAAAGATTGGAAACAAAGATGAAAGATCAGTAATTGGAAAATATTGTCTTGTTGATAGAAACAATGCTGAAAATCACATAATAGAATTTTGGAAGACAATGACTTATTACTTGCAAATGCCCTCTTTAGACACCATAAAAATGACTATACACCAGATGGAAACATCTGGCCTCACCAGATGGAAACACAGAAATGAATTGACTATATCTGTGGAAAGTAATGGTGTAAAAGCTCCATAACAGCAGCCAAAATTGGGCCAGGGGGAAACTATGGAATAAACCCAAAAGTGCTCATATGCAAGTTCAGGCTGAAGCTGAAGAAACTTACAACAAGTTCACAAGAACCAAAATACTATCTTTAACATATCCCATCTGAATTCAGAGATCAACTCACAAACAGATTTTGTGCGTTAGATACTAATGACTGAAGACCAGAAGAGTTGTGGGATGACATCAGGAACATCATACATGAGGAAAGCAAAAGTTCGTTATTAAGAAGACAAGAAAGAAAGCAAAGACCAAAATGGATGTCAGAAGAGACTGACATCACTCACAGCTTGGCTATGTGCCGTGGAGTCTGTTCCGACGCATAGCGACCCTACATAGGGTTTCCGAGGCAGTAAATCTTTACGGGAGCAGAAAGTCTCATCTTTCTCCCATGAAACAGCTCGTAGTTTCAAACTGCTGACCTTGAGGTTAGCAGTCCAATTTGTAACCACTATGCTACCAGAGCTCTCCTGCATGGAGATACTAAAACAAAAGGAAGAAATGAGAAAGTAACAGAGCTGAACAGAAATTTCAAAGGGCAATTAAAGAAGACAAAAGGCACGTATTATAATAAAATGTGCGAAGTCCAGGACTTAGAAAGTATTTTCTAAGGTAAAGCATTTTGAGGATTACTTAAGCTGAAAGAATTTAAGAAAAACATTCAAATCTCCACTAGCAATATTGAATGATTCTATGGGCAAAATATTGAATGATGAAGAAAGCATCAAAAGAAGATAGAAAGAATACAGAGTCCCTGTAACAAAAAGAAATTGATGATATTTTCTGGAGATGGCATATGATCAGGAACCAATGGTATTGAAGTAAGAAGTCCAGGGTACACTGAAGACATTGGCCAAAAATAAGGGTCCAGAAATTGATGGAGTATAAATTGAAAATTTTCAACAAACTGATGTGGCACTGGAGGCACTCATTCATCTATTCCAAGGAATTTGGAAG
Source organism: Chrysochloris asiatica (assembly GCF_000296735.1). Classification (NCBI taxonomy): domain Eukaryota; kingdom Metazoa; phylum Chordata; class Mammalia; order Afrosoricida; family Chrysochloridae; genus Chrysochloris; species Chrysochloris asiatica. The sequence goes on from NW_006408529.1 coordinate 444,194, forward strand.
ACAGCAACCTGGCCAACTGTTTGGAACAGATCCATATTTGTGCCAGTTCCAAAGTGAAGTGACCCAAGGGAATGTGGAAATCATTGGACAATATCATTAATATTACATACAAGTAAAATTTTGCTAAAGACAATTCAAAAGTAGCTGAAACAGTGCATTGACAGGGAACTTCCAGAAGTTCAAGCCTGATTCAAACGCAGATGTGGAAAAAGGGATATCATTGCTGATGTCAGATAGATATTGGCTGAAAGCACAATACCAGCGAGATGTTTACCTGCACTTTGTTGACTAAGCAAAAACTTTAGACTGTGTAGATCATGACAAACTATGGACACCATTGCAGAGAATGAGTATCCCAGAACACTTAATTGTTTCAGTGAGGAACCTGTACATAGATCAAAAGGCAGTCATTCAAACAGAACAAGGGTACACTGAATGGTTTAAAATGAGGAAAGGTATGCTCCAGGGTTGTATTCTTTCACCACACTTATTCAACTTATACATTGAGCAAATAATTTGAGGAACTGGAATATATGAAGAAGAATGTTTCGGCATTAAGATCGAAGGAAGATTCATTAACAACCTTCTTTACTTGCAAACCTTATAAAGGGTCACTATGATTTGGAACTGAATCAAAGCCAATTAATAATAAATAAAAAAAAACACATGCAGTCGATACTATCTCACTTGCTGAAAATGAAGATAACTTAAAATAATTGATGAAAATCAAAGACTACAGCCTTAAATATATGTTGTACGTCAATGTAAAGAAAGCAAAAATCCTCATCAATGGACCAATAAATAACATCATGATAAAGGGAGAAAAGATGGAAGTTATCAAAGACTTTATTTTGCTTGGATCCACTACCAGCCGTCATGGAAGCAGCATTCAAGAAATCAAATGATGTATAGCATTAGTGAAATCAGCTGTGCAAGATTTCTTTAAAGTTTTCAACAGCAAAGATGTCACTTTGCAGACTAAAGTGAACCTGACCCAAGCCAGTGTATTTCCAATAGCCTCCTGTGCATGTGAAAGTCAGATGATGAATAAGGAAGACCATAGAAATATTGATATAGTTAAATTATGGTATTAGAGAAGAATATTAAAAGTACCATGGACTACTAGAAGAACAAACAAATCTGTGTTGAAAAAAGTATAGTCACAATGTACCTTAGAAGCCAGGAGGGCAAGATTTTGTCTCTCAATCCTGGGACATATATATTAGGAGGAGGGAGCAGTCCCTGGAGAAGGACGTCATTCTTGATTAAGTAGAGGGTGGGCAAAAATAAGGAAGACCTCTAATAAGATTAATCTACATGGTGGGCTGAAAGCACAGAATACCTGACACATGTTTTCTGGTGCTTTATTGACTAAGCAAAGGCTTTCGACTGTGTGAATATTGACAAACTATGGACAACATTGCAGAGAACGAGTATTCCACAACCCTTAATTGTGCTCATGAGTAATCTATACATAGACCAAAAGGGAGTCATTCAAACAGAACCAAGGATACAAACCAAAATTGTACTCAGCAGCAATAAACCCTACTTTAACAAAATTGTGAGGATTGTTCAGGACTGGACATGTTTTGTTCTACTGTGCATAAGGTTGTTATGAATCTGAACGACTTAACAGCACATAACAACAGCATGAATTATAATTACTCAATAGCAGTGTTTGTGCTGTTGTTGTTGCTCTTGCTGTATGTCTTTCTTTTGGGCATGGCATTAACAGCTGCAGAGCACCCCCTCTCTTGAGGGGAGCCTTCTTCCTCCTTGTGGCTTCCAGGAAGCTGCACCATTATTTCTACTCCTTCTTGAAGCCAGATCTAGCTGATGAGGTAGGGAGGTCTCTTCCATGGCCATGACCCCTGGGAAAATGTACAAGAATCACTGAGTCATCTAAGATTCCTGTTCTGGAGCTCAAAATTGTCCTGGGGCAGGGGATGGGATGGGATAGAAAAAAGAAAGAGACATTGAAGAGAGGCTTGTAAAAAATGTTTAATAGCATCCCAAAATGAGTTGAACTAGATATGAAGCCATCACCTTGTTGTTGTCTTGTATGTGGCCAGGCTCCCAGCTTTGCTGACTCTCTAGGTTGGGAGGACAGAGCAGCCTCCAGAATCATGAGCACAGAATCTTGAACACACCTATGTGACTGGGAATGGAGCTCTGGAGGCGACTGTGTGGGAAACTGATCCAGCAGAGAAACGAAGTCTAGTGATAAAGCCATGGCCTCTCCAGTCACACAGTCCAGTTTTTTCCAGTTTTGTCTCCTTTAACCTTCTTTCTTCGAAGAAAATTTTGCACAGCGATGAGCACATCTTAGCTGTTATTATCTCTGTGATGATATTTACTAAATAAAATTTTTAAATTAGATAAATGAATGATCTGAAAATCTTTTTTGCTTTTAATCTGCTATTTTGGAGTCCTGGTGTGGCAGTGTAGGATAAGCACTGGACTGCTAACAACGAGGTTCGTGGTTCAACCTCACCAGCTGTTCCTCAGCAACCCTATACAAGGTCACTGTGAGTCAGAACTGACTCAATGATACTTATCAACAACATTTTGTATAACACACATTTTCATATAATGACTTGGTTTTTGTGTTTAACCATGTCAATAAGTGAGAAGTAGATGTATTGGTTTTAGTTCCTATAGGTTCTCTGCAAAGACAGGTGAAAGTCATATTTCTGCTCCTTTAACAAGATTGTTGTTGTTAAGTACCGTGGAGTTGATTCCGATTCATAGTGACCCTGCACTGTGTTTCCGAGGCTGTAAATCTTTACGGGAGCGGAAAGCCTCATCTTTCTCCCGCATAAGAGTTTTGAACTGCCAACCTTGAGGTTAGCAGCCCGATTCATATCCACTATGCTACCAGAGCTCCTATGACAACATTATACCTCCGTTAACCAATTCTTGTTTGCTTTTAAAAGTTTTCTACTTATATATAGTTTTCAACACTTTAACTATAATAGTCCTGTTGTTGTTGTTGCTGTTGTTAAGTGCCGTCGAGTCGGTTTCGACCCATAGCGACCCTGAATAGGGTTTCCGAGGCTGTAAATCTTTAC
>NW_006408529.1:447364-478594 GCF_000296735.1 Chrysochloris asiatica
GCAGAAAAATGTGGCATCAGCTGTGCCTGACCCAAGTCATGATATTTTCAATAACCTCATCTGCAATATGCAGATGATATAACCTTGGTTGCTGAAAGTGAAGAGGACTTAAAACATTTACCAATGAAGATCAAAGAGCACAGCCTATGGTAAGGTTTGCATCTCAATGTAAAGAAAACAAAAATCCTCACCACTGGAATATAAATAATAATTTCTGTTATAGCTATTGTGTAACATATTGTTTTCAATCAAGATTGTTTAGGAGTTAGGAAAAGCAACCAACAGCAGCATGCTATTGAAAATGGTATATAAGCTCAGTTTACTCCTTGCCTGCAATTTCTTCCAAACATTTTAATTACCGCATCTTTTTAAAAATCAGCTAAATTAAAAAAATAATAATAAAGTAGTTTTATTTCTCTATGTCTTAAATGAACCAATGAATATTTTTTTTGCAAGATGATTCAATGTCCTCTGATTAGTTGTTTTATATGAAATTTAAGTACTAATATTCAATTTAGTTTAGCTGTTTAATTTTAGGTTCCTTTGGCAAGAACTGTATTGAATACAGCCTTGCATTTCCCCCATGTCCTCCTTGCAGAACTTAGAACAGTGCCTCACAGAAAGTTGGGCTCAATAGTTATTAAGTGCATGGATTATACAATCTCAGTCCGCGGCTACAGTTTCCCAGAGAAAAGGGGAGACCTTGTTTGAGAAGTGAGATACACAAAATGGTACCTCACCAAAAGCCAAACTGTAGCTTAGTCTACAAGACAAAACAGTTGCATCGAATCCTTAGGGCCTTTGTCAATTTCAAATCTCCCCAGTTTCATCTATGACTTTTTACTTCCCCTATGGCCTTCATTTGGTTAATACTACATTTTCAACTGTTGACAAAGGGCTTTAGTATTCTCATTTGATTGTATATGTTCTAGCTATTTGGTGTTGGGAGAAAGTGATATAATACAAAGGTGAACTGTAATTTCTTAGTTGTTACCTGATGACTGCCTAATTCTAAGAAATTTTGATGTGTGTATTCTTTAGCATGCCATCTTCAAACTTATAACTTAATTTTTAAGATGTAGCTTGACTTTTCAAACTACTTCCTTATGCTGTATTAACTAACTCATACATTAATTCACTCATAAATTCACTGATTTTACCCTCACAGGTGATGGGCAAAATGATCTCCAAGCCCTTCAAGAAGCAATAGTTCTGCAGAGTTGTTCAGATATCCAATAATATCCATAGAAAAGGGAGAAAGGATTAAATTTACAGGAGAGTAAAATGTGGGGGAAAAACCCAACAACAAATGCTTTAATTTGTTTACTGTGATATAGTTAAAAAGAAGAATGGAGATGTTGACAGCTTAAAGAAGTTAAAAAATATGTAAAATATGTTTTAAGCAGTTCCTCCTCATGGCAATGTGCATTATGCATATATATAGTTAGGTTGACACTTTTATTAATGTCTCTGTTTAAGCTATCTTAAAACGCATGATTGGAAAAACATTTACACAGAATGAAATACTGATCATCTTATGCATGATATGAAGACTTTGAACAGCATCTATTTTCTTGTTCACTGTTTCAACAGATAGAGAAAATGGCTGAAAAGAAAGTCTGTCGCAGAGAGAAATAAAAGGCATTATGAGTTCTTTACAGAAAATTATCAGATACTGACATCTAGTGGCTTGCTAAACTCATGGTCTTGGAGGATTTAACAGCTTTCCATTTATATGCCATGCCATATGCCTTCAAGTACAAATGCACACGTATATAATTATAGACATATGTATTTCTTGTACACCCTTTTACAGTCCTTTATATGCAAACCTCTGCTGATATTTGTACCTAATGAAACACTGTAGTAACATAGACATTTAACATTAGCTGAAGTCCACATTCTGCATAAAGCTGAATAAAGTGTCACCCGTTTTTCTTCCTTATATTATTCATTGTATATGATAATCTATAAATGGATCTATGTCTTCTCCTAACATTTAGGACTTTTGTGATTTGATAAGTCTTTTATGTATTAAAATTTATCATTTTAATATTTACCCCTAAATTTATTATCTCTATTTTGCTTTGACATGTTGATTGAAGGTATACAATTATGCTATGCATGCCTGTAATGATTACTTATTTGCATTTGTATTTGGCAATTTCTATTATGTATAGTTTCTATTTAAAAATGTAAATTATGTATATACCTATTCTGTCATATACTTTAAAATTTTATTTCTATCCTGAAATTCCTGGGCAGTACAGTTACTTGACAAGCTGCTCACTTAAAATTTAGAGGTTTCAAATCCACCCAGAAGTATCTCAGGAGAAAGACCTAATGATCTACTTAAATTTTTTTAAAAATCTGCCATAGACAGCCCTATGGAGCCTTCTGTTGTACTTTGACATGCATGGGATCACCATGAATTAGAACCGGTTTGATGACAACTGGCTTTATTATATAGTCTTTCTGTATATTCTTCTGTCAAATGCATTTTGATTTGGTTTTCTCCCTCTTTCATTGTCTTTCTCTCTTTTCTTTCTACAGATTAATTTTTGTTCAACAGTTACGACTAGCATACAATGAGGATTATCTAAACTTTTTTCATTAAACTTTGCTACTTCTGTTGTTAGGTACCTTGGAGTTGATCCCGACTAACAGCAAGCCTACGTACAACAGAATGAAATAAAGTCTGATCCTGTGCCATCCTCACAATAATTGCCATTGTTGTAGCTACTGTGTCAATCCATCTCATTGAAGGACTTCCTCTGTGACAATGATCCTCTACTAAACATGATGTCCTTCTAAAGTACATGAAACAAAGTCTTGCTATCCTTGCTTCTAAGGAGTATGTTATCTGTACCTTCCCAAAGAAAAATTTGTTCATTCTTCTGGTAATCCATGGTATACATGAAGAGACTTCAAAAGAAGTTTCATGGGAAAATGGAATTAAAAGACAATAGCACTTTTTAACATTTTTTTTGAAGTTTCCTCATATACATTGTAAAAACTTTATTCTGAAGAGCAGATTATGTTGAATATATTCTTGATTTTCTTCTTTCTTTTCTCCTTGATCACTTTCCAAAAGCCGTCAAGTTAATGAATTTGCAATGAACTTCCCTTCTTTGTGGCACTTACATTTATTTTTATAGCAGGCTGCTCAGACAACAGTTCTGTGATAAGAAATGCACAGTAATCCGCTTGTGCTCTTTTCATGAGTTATGCCAAATTAAGCTGTCAGAAACCCAGACAACTGAGGGAGATGCCAGTAGCATGCAAAGATTCTAGCTCCTATAGATATGGACAAGTCTGCTTCCTAGTATAATCTGTAATAATCTGCAAGAGTTGGTTTTGAGACTCACTGAAGTAGGTTTAAGGGTCAGTCAGAAGGAATCTATAGGAGAAATCCAGAACTGTTTAAAGTACTATATACTTCTTTTCCCATTTCTATTCCTTTATGCTTCAACCCCATTAGAGATCTACTCTATCCCATCCCTTACCCTGACTACCACACTCATTCATATATACTTGAAATCTATTTTTAGATATAACCAAATAAAAAATCATTCTGATTTCTAAACCCAAACTCTAAGACTGTGGACTTGGTGGACTAAGATAAGATTTATTGTTGTTGTTGTTGAGTACCTTGGAGTCGGTTCTGACTCAAAGTGACCCTGCACAGGGTTTCTGAGGCTGCAAATCTTTATGGGCACAGAAAGCCTCATCTTTCTCCTGTGGAACTGCTGGTTGTTTCAAACTGCTGACCTTGAGGTTGGCAGCCCAACTCGTAACCACTGCGCTACCAGAGCCCCCCCTTTTTTTTTTTTTTTACTTGAACCCTATAAATAGATAACTTTCATGACAGTTGTCACAACATTTCAGAAAATTGTTTCAGTTGAATTTTGCTTAGAGGTTAAATTTAACTAGAGATTTGAGAACCTATATATCATTTTCATGGAGCTCTGGTATGACACTAAAGGGTAAGCACTGGACTGTTAACTTCAAGGTGAGGATTCAAATTTACCAGCAGCTTCTCAGAAACCCTATTGCTGTTGTTGTTAAGTGCAGTCGAGTCGGTTCCAACTCATAGTGACTTTGTATAGGGTTTCCAAGGAGTGACTGGTGAGTTTGAACTGCCGACCTTGTGGTTCAAACTGACTTGGTGGTCTAGTACTTTATCCCACAGCACCATACCTGGACTCCTTAGAAACCCTATACAGGGTAGGGTTTCTGAGGCTATAAATCTTTTTGGAAACAGATTGTCTCATTTTCCTCTGGTAGAGCAATTGGTGGTTACAACTACTGACCTTGTGTAACCTACCGTGCCTCCGGGACTCTGAAAACGGTATGTTGAAAGTGATGTGTTGGAATGTGGTTGTTGTTAAGTTTCATGAATCATTCTGATTCTTAGCTATCCTATTCTGATGCTGTATATTTGCACTGAATATAAGAAAATTTGGCAACAAAGAATCCATGTTGTACATATATGTTTTAAAAGAAATAAATAGCAAATTTGTATTTTTAGAAATATTACTTTGTAATAATGTTCTTCTCAAAAGTCTTAATAAGTCTTGGATCAAAACAGTGAGATGTGACATTTTAAAATTACTTTTCTTCATTTAACAAAATGACTCCTATGTTAAAGAAAAGGCATTATGTGAGATGACTCACAACTTTAAATTTGAATTAAAATTGGTACCAGTTATTACTTGCCTTCTAATGTCTTGGAGTGATGCTGGAGGATAGGTATTGGACTGCCAACCACAAGGTCAACTGTTCAAACCCACCAGCTGCTCCCCAGCAACCTGGTTCATATTCACTACAAGTCAGAACCAATTCAATGACACTTAACAACAAAAACAACAATGTTATTGTTGTGGAGTCCTAGTGTGGTGCTGTAGAATGAGCACTGGATTTCTAATGGCAAAGTTGGTGGTTGAAACATACCAGTGTTCCTTGGAAACACTGTACAGGGCCACTGTGAGTAGGAATGAACTTGATGTCACTTAACCAAGAATGTATTACTGGGTCCTGTGGTGGCACTATAGAATAAGCCCTGGAGTGCTAACTACAAGGTAAGTTTCAGATCATCGAAAATCCTATATAGAATTGCTATGAATCTGAACCAGCTTAATGGCATTTAACAACAGCAACAATGTATTGTTAGATGAGTTGTGGGGTGACATCAAGGACCTAATACATGAAGAAGACAAAGGATCATTAAGAAAACAGGAAAAAAAGAAAAGTCCAAAACAGAAGTCAGAATAGACTCTTAACCTTGTCCTTGAACTCAGTATAGTTAAAGTGAAGGGAAGAAACGATGAAATAAAGGAACTACATTCACAGTGGATTTCAAAGGGTGGTTCAAGACAGCAAATAATGATAACAAAATGTACAAAGATCTAGCGTTAGTAAACCAAAAGAAAATAAACAATCTCAGTACTTCTCCAGCTGAAAGAAATAAAGAAAAAATGAAACCTTGAGATGTAATATTAGAGGGTTTTATGGAAAAAATACTAAGCCCTTGTGGAAATGTAGGATAAGCACTGGACAACTAGCTGTAAGACTGGCCTTTCAAACCCACCAGCTGCTCCATATGAGAAGGATGATGCTATTTTTTCCCATAATGATTTTCAGTCTTAAAAACTGTACATTTGATTGCTATGGGTTGAAAACAACTTGATGGGTGTAGGTTTGTGGGGTTTTCTTTGTTGCTTTTTTTTAAATAGGAAAAGTATTGTAAGTTTCAGGAAGAATTAAAAAAATGATGGAAGGGACGCACAGGGCTATAGTAACAAAAAGAAATGGACGATCTTCAACCCTTTCAGTCAGAAGGTAGTATCTGATTAAGATTTGATAGTTTTGAAAGAAGAAGTCTAAACTGCACTGAAGGCATCAGCAAAGAACAATACTCCAAGAACTCATGTGATACCAATTGAAATGTTTCAGCAAATGCATACAACACTGGAAGTGCTCACTTATCTTTGGCAATAAAATTGTAAAAGAGCTATCTAGCCAACTGACTGGCAGAAATCCATATTTGTAACCATTTGAAAAAAAGGTGATCCAGAAGAATGCAGGAATTATCAAACAGCATTAATGATATACCATGAAATTTAAAATTTGTTCATGGTAATTCTAAAGTGGTTGAAGCAGTACACTGTCCAGGAACTGCCAGAAGTTCAAACTGGATACAGAAGAGGACATTAAAGTAGATACAGATTCCTGGTGTGGCTCTGTAGGTTCAGCACTGGACTTAAAACCACACAGTTGGCAGATCAAGCACATTAATTGCTCCTATGGGGTGTTATGGGTTGGAAATGAGTAGATGTCACTTAACAACAGCAATAATGGTTAATTTCAGATGGATGTTGACAAAATACAGTACACCAAAAAGATGTTTACCTATGTTCTACTGACTATGCTAAGGAATTCTGCTGTGTGGATCACAAGAAATTATGGATAACATTGAAAAAAAATGGAAAATACAGAACACTTAACTGTGCTCCTGTGGAACCTATATATAATTCAAGAAATAGTAGTTCAAACAGAAGCTTACAAGGCCTTTTCTTCCACAGAGCTGCTGACTGGGTTCAAACTGACTATCTTTAGGTTAGCAGACGATGTATATATAATACAGAAGAAATACTGCTTCGTTTTACACCATCCTTTTAATCGTTCCATAATATTCAATGATGCCCTGGTGACACTGTAGGATAAGCACTGGACTGCTGAGAAGCCAATAGTTCAAACCCACCAGCAACTCCTCAGAAGAAAGATGAGGCTGTCTAGTCAGCTTTGGAAATCCGAATCAGGGTTGCCATGAGTCTACCAAGTAAACCCTATGGAGAAGTTGTATCCTGTTGTGTACTGAGTCATCATAAAGTAGGGACAGCAAACAACAATATATTGAGGAGTACTGAAGACATATGAAAGTAACACTGCCTCATTTTGTGTGGTTGGAGTAACAGTAGAAAAACAGAAAGATAAGGGCACAGAAACAGTATAGAGAAGGATTTGAGTACACTGCTGTCCAAACAGGACTCTATATATGTTTATATATATTATGGAGCTCTGGTAGCGTAGTGGTTACGAATCGGGCTGCGAACCTTAAGGTCAGCGGTTCGAAATTACCAGCCGCTCTGCGGGAGAAAGATGAAGCTTTATACTCCTGTAAAGATTTATACCCTCGGAAACCCTGTACAGGGTTGCTATGGGTTGGAACCAACTTGATGGCACTTAACAACAACAAATATATATACACATACCTAGGACTATTATCTATCTATCTATCTATATATATATAGATAGATAGATAGATAATAGTCCTAGGTATGTGTATATATATTTGTTGTTGTTAAGTGCCATCAAGTTGGTTCCAACCCATAGCAACCCTGTACAGGGTTTCCGAGGGTATAAATCTTTACAGGAGTATAAAGCTTCATCTTTCTCCCGCAGAGCGGCTGGTAATTTCGAACCGCTGACCTTAAGGTTCGCAGCCCGATTCGTAACCACTACGCTACCAGAGCTCCATAATATATATAAACATATATAGAGTCCTGTTTGGACAGCAGTGTACTCAAATCCTTCTCTATACTGTTTCTGTGCCCTTATCTTTCTGTTTTTCTACTGTTACTCCAACCACACAAAATGAGGCAGTGTTACTTTCATATGTCTTCAGTACTCCTCAATATATTGTTGTTTGCTGTCCCTACTTTATGATGACTCAGTACACAACAGGATACAACTTCTCCATAGGGTTTACTTGGTAGACTCATGGCAACCCTGATTCGGATTTCCAAAGCTGACTAGACAGCCTCATCTTTCTTCTGAGGAGTTGCTGGTGGGTTTGAACTATTGGCTTCTCAGCAGTCCAGTGCTTATCCTACAGTGTCACCAGGGCATCATTGAATATTATGGAACGATTAAAAGGATGGTGTAAAACGAAGCAGTATTTCTTCTGTATTATATATACATCGTCTGCTAACCTAAAGATAGTCAGTTTGAACCCAGTCAGCAGCTCTGTGGAAGAAAAGGCCTTGTAAGCTTCTGTTTGAACTACTATTTCTTGAATTATATATAGGTTCCACAGGAGCACAGTTAAGTGTTCTGTATTTTCCATTTTTTTTCAATGTTATCCATAATTTCTTGTGATCCACACAGCAGAATTCCTTAGCATAGTCAGTAGAACATAGGTAAACATCTTTTTGGTGTACTGTATTTTGTCAACATCCATCTGAAATTAACCATTATTGCTGTTGTTAAGTGACATCTACTCATTTCCAACCCATAACACCCCATAGGAGCAATTAATGTGCTTGATCTGCCAACTGTGTGGTTTTAAGTCCAGTGCTGAACCTACAGAGCCACACCAGGAATCTGTATCTACTTTAATGTCCTCTTCTGTATCCAGTTTGAACTTCTGGCAGTTCCTGGACAGTGTACTGCTTCAACCACTTTAGAATTACCATGAACAAATTTTAAATTTCATGGTATATCATTAATGCTGTTTGATAATTCCTGCATTCTTCTGGATCACCTTTTTTTCAAATGGTTACAAATATGGATTTCTGCCAGTCAGTTGGCTAGATAGCTCTTTTACAATTTTATTGCCAAAGATAAGTGAGCACTTCCAGTGTTGTATGCATTTGCTGAAACATTTCAATTGGTATCACATGAGTTCTTGGAGTATTGTTCTTTGCTGATGCCTTCAGTGCAGTTTAGACTTCTTCTTTCAAAACTATCAAATCTTAATCAGATACTACCTTCTGACTGAAAGGGTTGAAGATCGTCCATTTCTTTTTGTTACTATAGCCCTGTGCGTCCCTTCCATCATTTTTTTAATTCTTCCTGAAACTTACAATACTTTTCCTATTTAAAAAAAAGCAACAAAGAAAACCCCACAAACCTACACCCATCAAGTTGTTTTCAACCCATAGCAATCAAATGTACAGTTTTTAAGACTGAAAATCATTATGGGAAAAAATAGCATCATCCTTCTCATATGGAGCAGCTGGTGGGTTTGAAAGGCCAGTCTTACAGCTAGTTGTCCAGTGCTTATCCTACATTTCCACAAGGGCTTAGTATTTTTTCCATAAAACCCTCTAATATTACATCTCAAGGTTTCATTTTTTCTTTATTTCTTTCAGCTGGAGAAGTACTGAGATTGTTTATTTTCTTTTGGTTTACTAACGCTAGATCTTTGTACATTTTGTTATCATTATTTGCTGTCTTGAACCACCCTTTGAAATCCACTGTGAATGTAGTTCCTTTATTTCATCGTTTCTTCCCTTCACTTTAACTATACTGAGTTCAAGGACAAGGTTAAGAGTCTATTCTGACTTCTGTTTTGGACTTTTCTTTTTTTCCTGTTTTCTTAATGATCCTTTGTCTTCTTCATGTATTAGGTCCTTGATGTCACCCCACAACTCATCTAACAATACATTGTTGCTGTTGTTAAATGCCATTAAGCTGGTTCAGATTCATAGCAATTCTATATAGGATTTTCGATGATCTGAAACTTACCTTGTAGTTAGCACTCCAGGGCTTATTCTATAGTGCCACCACAGGACCCAGTAATACATTCTTGGTTAAGTGACATCAAGTTCATTCCTACTCACAGTGGCCCTGTACAGTGTTTCCAAGGAACACTGGTATGTTTCAACCACCAACTTTGCCATTAGAAATCCAGTGCTCATTCTACAGCACCACACTAGGACTCCACAACAATAACATTGTTGTTTTTGTTGTTAAGTGTCATTGAATTGGTTCTGACTTGTAGTGAATATGAACCAGGTTGCTGGGGAGCAGCTGGTGGGTTTGAACAGTTGACCTTGTGGTTGGCAGTCCAATACCTATCCTCCAGCATCACTCCAAGACATTAGAAGGCAAGTAATAACTGGTACCAATTTTAATTCAAATTTAAAGTTGTGAGTCATCTCACATAATGCCTTTTCTTTAACATAGGAGTCATTTTGTTAAATGAAGAAAAGTAATTTTAAAATGTCACATCTCACTGTTTTGATCCAAGACTTATTAAGACTTTTGAGAAGAACATTATTACAAAGTAATATTTCTAAAAATACAAATTTGCTATTTATTTCTTTTAAAACATATATGTACAACATGGATTCTTTGTTGCCAAATTTTCTTATATTCAGTGCAAATATACAGCATCAGAATAGGATAGCTAAGAATCAGAATGATTCATGAAACTTAACAACAACCACATTCCAACACATCACTTTCAACATACCGTTTTCAGAGTCCCGGAGGCACGGTAGGTTACACAAGGTCAGTAGTTGTAACCACCAATTGCTCTACCAGAGGAAAATGAGACAATCTGTTTCCAAAAAGATTTATAGCCTCAGAAACCCTACCCTGTATAGGGTTTCTAAGGAGTCCAGGTATGGTGCTGTGGGATAAAGTACTAGACCACCAAGTCAGTTTGAACCACAAGGTCGGCAGTTCAAACTCACCAGTCACTCCTTGGAAACCCTATACAAAGTCACTATGAGTTGGAACCGACTCGACTGCACTTAACAACAACAGCAATAGGGTTTCTGAGAAGCTGCTGGTAAATTTGAATCCTCACCTTGAAGTTAACAGTCCAGTGCTTACCCTTTAGTGTCATACCAGAGCTCCATGAAAATGATATATAGGTTCTCAAATCTCTAGTTAAATTTAACCTCTAAGCAAAATTCAACTGAAACAATTTTCTGAAATGTTGTGACAACTGTCATGAAAGTTATCTATTTATAGGGTTCAAGTAAAAAAAAAAAAAAAGGGGGGGCTCTGGTAGCGCAGTGGTTACGAGTTGGGCTGCCAACCTCAAGGTCAGCAGTTTGAAACAACCAGCAGTTCCACAGGAGAAAGATGAGGCTTTCTGTGCCCATAAAGATTTGCAGCCTCAGAAACCCTGTGCAGGGTCACTTTGAGTCAGAACCGACTCCAAGGTACTCAACAACAACAACAATAAATCTTATCTTAGTCCACCAAGTCCACAGTCTTAGAGTTTGGGTTTAGAAATCAGAATGATTTTTTATTTGGTTATATCTAAAAATAGATTTCAAGTATATATGAATGAGTGTGGTAGTCAGGGTAAGGGATGGGATAGAGTAGATCTCTAATGGGGTTGAAGCATAAAGGAATAGAAATGGGAAAAGAAGTATATAGTACTTTAAACAGTTCTGGATTTCTCCTATAGATTCCTTCTGACTGACCCTTAAACCTACTTCAGTGAGTCTCAAAACCAACTCTTGCAGATTATTACAGATTATACTAGGAAGCAGACTTGTCCATATCTATAGGAGCTAGAATCTTTGCATGCTACTGGCATCTCCCTCAGTTGTCTGGGTTTCTGACAGCTTAATTTGGCATAACTCATGAAAAGAGCACAAGCGGATTACTGTGCATTTCTTATCACAGAACTGTTGTCTGAGCAGCCTGCTATAAAAATAAATGTAAGTGCCACAAAGAAGGGAAGTTCATTGCAAATTCATTAACTTGACGGCTTTTGGAAAGTGATCAAGGAGAAAAGAAAGAAGAAAATCAAGAATATATTCAACATAATCTGCTCTTCAGAATAAAGTTTTTACAATGTATATGAGGAAACTTCAAAAAAAATGTTAAAAAGTGCTATTGTCTTTTAATTCCATTTTCCCATGAAACTTCTTTTGAAGTCTCTTCATGTATACCATGGATTACCAGAAGAATGAACAAATTTTTCTTTGGGAAGGTACAGATAACATACTCCTTAGAAGCAAGGATAGCAAGACTTTGTTTCATGTACTTTAGAAGGACATCATGTTTAGTAGAGGATCATTGTCACAGAGGAAGTCCTTCAATGAGATGGATTGACACAGTAGCTACAACAATGGCAATTATTGTGAGGATGGCACAGGATCAGACTTTATTTCATTCTGTTGTACGTAGGCTTGCTGTTAGTCGGGATCAACTCCAAGGTACCTAACAACAGAAGTAGCAAAGTTTAATGAAAAAAGTTTAGATAATCCTCATTGTATGCTAGTCGTAACTGTTGAACAAAAATTAATCTGTAGAAAGAAAAGAGAGAAAGACAATGAAAGAGGGAGAAAACCAAATCAAAATGCATTTGACAGAAGAATATACAGAAAGACTATATAATAAAGCCAGTTGTCATCAAACCGGTTCTAATTCATGGTGATCCCATGCATGTCAAAGTACAACAGAAGGCTCCATAGGGCTGTCTATGGCAGATTTTTAAAAAAATTTAAGTAGATCATTAGGTCTTTCTCCTGAGATACTTCTGGGTGGATTTGAAACCTCTAAATTTTAAGTGAGCAGCTTGTCAAGTAACTGTACTGCCCAGGAATTTCAGGATAGAAATAAAATTTTAAAGTATATGACAGAATAGGTATATACATAATTTACATTTTTAAATAGAAACTATACATAATAGAAATTGCCAAATACAAATGCAAATAAGTAATCATTACAGGCATGCATAGCATAATTGTATACCTTCAATCAACATGTCAAAGCAAAATAGAGATAATAAATTTAGGGGTAAATATTAAAATGATAAATTTTAATACATAAAAGACTTATCAAATCACAAAAGTCCTAAATGTTAGGAGAAGACATAGATCCATTTATAGATTATCATATACAATGAATAATATAAGGAAGAAAAACGGGTGACACTTTATTCAGCTTTATGCAGAATGTGGACTTCAGCTAATGTTAAATGTCTATGTTACTACAGTGTTTCATTAGGTACAAATATCAGCAGAGGTTTGCATATAAAGGACTGTAAAAGGGTGTACAAGAAATACATATGTCTATAATTATATACGTGTGCATTTGTACTTGAAGGCATATGGCATGGCATATAAATGGAAAGCTGTTAAATCCTCCAAGACCATGAGTTTAGCAAGCCACTAGATGTCAGTATCTGATAATTTTCTGTAAAGAACTCATAATGCCTTTTATTTCTCTCTGCGACAGACTTTCTTTTCAGCCATTTTCTCTATCTGTTGAAACAGTGAACAAGAAAATAGATGCTGTTCAAAGTCTTCATATCATGCATAAGATGATCAGTATTTCATTCTGTGTAAATGTTTTTCCAATCATGCGTTTTAAGATAGCTTAAACAGAGACATTAATAAAAGTGTCAACCTAACTATATATATGCATAATGCACATTGCCATGAGGAGGAACTGCTTAAAACATATTTTACATATTTTTTAACTTCTTTAAGCTGTCAACATCTCCATTCTTCTTTTTAACTATATCACAGTAAACAAATTAAAGCATTTGTTGTTGGGTTTTTCCCCCACATTTTACTCTCCTGTAAATTTAATCCTTTCTCCCTTTTCTATGGATATTATTGGATATCTGAACAACTCTGCAGAACTATTGCTTCTTGAAGGGCTTGGAGATCATTTTGCCCATCACCTGTGAGGGTAAAATCAGTGAATTTATGAGTGAATTAATGTATGAGTTAGTTAATACAGCATAAGGAAGTAGTTTGAAAAGTCAAGCTACATCTTAAAAATTAAGTTATAAGTTTGAAGATGGCATGCTAAAGAATACACACATCAAAATTTCTTAGAATTAGGCAGTCATCAGGTAACAACTAAGAAATTACAGTTCACCTTTGTATTATATCACTTTCTCCCAACACCAAATAGCTAGAACATATACAATCAAATGAGAATACTAAAGCCCTTTGTCAACAGTTGAAAATGTAGTATTAACCAAATGAAGGCCATAGGGGAAGTAAAAAGTCATAGATGAAACTGGGGAGATTTGAAATTGACAAAGGCCCTAAGGATTCGATGCAACTGTTTTGTCTTGTAGACTAAGCTACAGTTTGGCTTTTGGTGAGGTACCATTTTGTGTATCTCACTTCTCAAACAAGGTCTCCCCTTTTCTCTGGGAAACTGTAGCCGCGGACTGAGATTGTATAATCCATGCACTTAATAACTATTGAGCCCAACTTTCTGTGAGGCACTGTTCTAAGTTCTGCAAGGAGGACATGGGGGAAATGCAAGGCTGTATTCAATACAGTTCTTGCCAAAGGAACCTAAAATTAAACAGCTAAACTAAATTGAATATTAGTACTTAAATTTCATATAAAACAACTAATCAGAGGACATTGAATCATCTTGCAAAAAAAATATTCATTGGTTCATTTAAGACATAGAGAAATAAAACTACTTTATTATTATTTTTTTAATTTAGCTGATTTTTAAAAAGATGCGGTAATTAAAATGTTTGGAAGAAATTGCAGGCAAGGAGTAAACTGAGCTTATATACCATTTTCAATAGCATGCTGCTGTTGGTTGCTTTTCCTAACTCCTAAACAATCTTGATTGAAAACAATATGTTACACAATAGCTATAACAGAAATTATTATTTATATTCCAGTGGTGAGGATTTTTGTTTTCTTTACATTGAGATGCAAACCTTACCATAGGCTGTGCTCTTTGATCTTCATTGGTAAATGTTTTAAGTCCTCTTCACTTTCAGCAACCAAGGTTATATCATCTGCATATTGCAGATGAGGTTATTGAAAATATCATGACTTGGGTCAGGCACAGCTGATGCCACATTTTTCTGCATATAACCCAGCTGCTCGGATAATTTGCTCAGCATACAGGTTGAATAAGTATGGTGAAAGAATACAACCTTGTAGCACAATTTTCTTAATTTTAAAACATTCAGTGTTCCCATGTTCTATTCAAACAACTACTTCTCTGTCCAGGTACAGACTCCTCATGAGTACAATTAAGTGTTCTGGTGTTGGGTACGACATAAAACACAATTACTGGGAAAGTGAGGCCTTGTGACCTGGACAAAAATCCAAACCCAAGGCCCTCCTCGGTATGGCGAGCCATGAACCCTGAGAGCCCAGGAAGTGACCTCCTGGGGTCCCGGGTTCATTGGTGTTTGTGAACTCACTGGGTAGCTACCTCTGTACAAGTCTTAATATTGTTCATTCTATGCTTCTAACTCCAGTAATTGTAGCTTCTGAGAAAATGGTTTTTATAATGCCTCTCTTAATGTCTCCACTGTGTTGGCAGTGCATAGGGTCCTGGGAACGAACCTTTCTGAGGTACAAGTGATAGCCACCTGGGATGAGTGTCAGAACTGCTCCTTATTTGATTATTCAGTTATGTTTAATATTAACTTAGAACATGAGCTCTTGATTATCCATGTACATTAATAAAATTGAATTTCCCCCTAGAACCAAGGCAGTAAAACTTTCTCAGAGGACCAACAAGGACAGGTTTACTGGGATTAAGCAGGGAGGTTCTGGAGAGGAACTGCCTGGGGTATTCACTTGAGGTGGAGTGGTAAATTCTGGGAATATTGGATTAAAGGACAATGGTGGCAACTCCCTCAGACCACCCTGGGTTTAATCAGTTTGATCCAAATGCTCTTCTTCCCCCTGAAGGTATATGGAAATGTGATGATAGTGAACATTGTAGCATTTGGGTGTGGAATCCGGATAGAGGATAAGGAATGTGAAGGTGAGACCTCGCCTTCTTGGAAAGGTTGTGACCCTTCTCTCACCTTCCCTGGAACTGTAGCAAGAAAGAATTGCTAGTTTAACAAATAAAGCTAAATGTTTGAAATCCTGTTCAAATGCATATATTTTTTACTTGCAAAGTAGAGAAAAATAGCTTAAATCCCTTCAGAAATTATAAACCAACATTTATATGAGCTTATAAGTCTTTCACCTTTACCCTCTAGTGATTAAGTGTTAAAAGTATGTTAGATGTCCTTTAGGCCTAAAGATTAATCTATAATAGCTTGCTTGAACCTTTTCCTGTAGAAATAAAAATGTTAGATTGCTAAGAAAATTGTGTTGTACCTAGAAAATATCTTAAAGGTTGTTCCTGTGAGTCATTGTGTCCTGTCCTTGAATTTCTCCTTGAAAAAAGTTAATAAAAGACTGGGGTAGAGATAGTTCTGTGTGCATTCTTGGCAGCAGGTCTATCTGCCTGTCAGCTTGTATCCACTCTGGTCTCTAGTGTTTCTTTTCTCTCTTGCCTCTCCAGACACCCCACATAGAGTTAGTTCTGTGTGCAATGTCTGTCACCAAGTAGTCTGTCTGGCAGCTTGCATCAAACCTGTGTGTCTGTCTTCTTTGTGTCTGTTTTCTCTGTCTTCTTTATGTCTGTTTTTTTTTTTTCTCTCTCTCTCTCTATCGTTGCTAGACACCCCATCTTTGTGTACTCACCCCCTTGTCGAGGCCAGACCCCGACATTCCAGAATACTCATATTTCACAATGTTATCCATAGCTTGTCATGATCCACACAATCAAAAGCCTTTGCATAGTCAATAAAGGACATGCAAATATCTTTCTGATATTCTCTGCTTTCAGCCAAGATCCATCAGACATCAGCCATGATATCCCTCATACTACAGCCTCTTCTGAATCCAACTTGAACTTCTGGAAGTTCTCTCTCAATGCATGCTTGCAGCCATTTCTGTATTCCCTTAAGTAAAACTTTACTCACATGGGATATCAAAGAGATTGTCCAATGACTAACACATTCTGTCGGGTCACCTCTTTTTGGAATGGTCACAAATATGGATCTCTTCCAATCAGTCAGCCAGATAGTTGTCTTCCAAATTTCTTGGCAGAGATCAGTGAATGCCTCCTGTCCCACCTCACTTTCTTGAAAGATTTCAATTTTTATTCTGTCAATTTCTGGTGCTTTGTTCTTTGCCAGTTTCTTCAATGTACCTTGGACTTCCCCCTTCAGTATCATTGGCTCTTGATCATATGCTATCTCTTGAAATGGATGAACATTAACCATTTCCTTTTGGTACAGTGACTCTGTGTATTCCTTACATCTTGAAGTTGTCAAGGACTTTATTCTTGGATCAACTATCAACATTCACAGAAGCAGCAGTCGAGAAATCAAATGACATATTGCATTAGGAAAATCTGCTGCACAAGGCCTTTTTAAAGTGTTGAAGAGCAAAGATGTCAGCTTGAGGACAAAGGTGTGCCTGACCCAAACCATGATATTTTCAATAACCACATGTGCATGTGAAAGCTGGACAGTGAATAAGGAAGACCATAGAAGAACTGATGATTTTGAGTTATGGTGTTGGAGGAGAATATTGAAAGTGCCATGGGCTGCCAAAAGAACCAATAGATACATTTTGGAAGAAGTGCAGCCAGAGTGCTCCTTGGAGGTCAATATGGCCACACATCGTCTCTCATACTTCAAACATATTGTCAGGAGGGACTAGTCACTGGAGAAGGATATCACGTTTGGTAAGGTGGAGGGTCAGAGAAAAAGAGGAAGACCCCAATGAGATGGATTGGCCAAGTGTCAGCGTCGATGGACTCAAGCGTGGCAACAGTACTGAGGTTGGCCCAGGATTGGGCAGTGTTTCATTTTGCTGTGCATAAGGTCGCTATGAGTCAGCACCAAACTGATGGCACCTAACAACAGCATAACAGAGAATGAGAACTCATAATTATTTCTTCATTTAGTATTACTGTGAATATTACAATACTGAATAATGGCTCCTGGGCACTATAGTTAGAGGAAGATAATTTATTTTAACTTATTTTAGAAGAATATGTATGCGTTACTTCCCTTTTCTTCAAATGTATTAAATTGAACACTTTTCCACTTTTATCTCTCCCATTCACTCTCTAATAAATTCATTAAAGGGTGGCAAGTGAAGCGATCCACGGTGTCCATGTGCACCTGGGATAACATTGTCTCTTGTTAGTAAATGCAGTGCTGGCAGGACCAAATCTGTCACTCAGGCAAAGGGAACAGATGGAGGGAGAAAATTTCTATGTACAGACAGCCCTGAAGAACTGTGCTGAGAACATATTCAACAATCATTTAGTTCTCAATCTGCTAGCATATTGTATTTATGATTTTGTCAAAATGTCTAGTTTCTTTAACTAAAAGCTGAATTGAATTTCCTCACTAACTTTCATCCTAATTAAACAATGATTCTTCTAGCAATATGGAAAAAAAATCACAGGGCTTATCCATGAGAATATAAAAATAGACTTTTGTTGCTTGCATCTTACTTTTCATTTGTGCATATTTCTGACATGCTAATAACAAGATTTTTGGGTAGGCTGACCACATTCTTGTTATTGGCAATATATTGAAAAGTATAATGAACACATATAATAAACATATATACTTATTACTTAATAAAATATATATGAAAATATGATAAAAACAAGGAAAGGAAAATAATTGGGAAAATAATCAAATTTTAGAAAATGAATAAGTTACTACAATAGTAATGTTTTGTGTCAATTTGACCAGGCCAGGATTCTTAGTGGTTTAGCAATTAATATATATTGATCCCGTAAAGATTTACACCCTCGGAAACCCTGTACAGGGTCGCTATGGGTCGGAACCGTCTCGAAGGCACTTAACAACAACAACAATCCCCTATGATTGGAGTCCTGGGTGACCTGTAGTATAAGCGCTAAATGCAAGGCTGATATGAACCACAAAGTTGGTGGTTCAAACTCATCTGTCACTCCTTGGAAACCCTATACAGAGTCTCTATGAGTCAGAACCAACTCAACAGCATGAAACAATAAAAACTATCTCCCATGATAAGACTTAATGTAATGTAATCAGCTCCATGATGAGATATGCAATGAGCAAACACCAACTGAAAGAACTTTTCCTTATAAGAGTGACTTATAGTACCTTTTATAAGGAGCTCTGGTAGCATAGTGGTTACGAATCGGGCTGCGAACCTTAAGGTCAGCGGTTCGAAACTACCAGCTGCTCCGCGGGAGAAAGATGAGGCTTTCTACTCCCGTAAAGATTTACACCCTCAGAAACCCTATACAGGGTCGCTATGGGTCAGAACCGACTAGATGGCACATAACAACAACAACAATAACAACATAGTACCTTTTATCTTACAAGAGATGATAGGGGAGAAAATGTGCAAAGAAAGAGGAACCTACTACTATCAAGAAAGAAGAGCCATGAGTGAAGTGTGTCCTTTGGACATGGGGTCCTTGCACTGTGATGTTCCTGTTGTTGTTGTCAAGTGCCGTCCAGTAGGTTCTAACTTATAGCTACACTATGTAGAGTTTCTAAAACTGTAAATCTTTGCAGGAGCAGAAAGTCTTATCTTTCTTCTACAGAGTGGCTGGTGGACTGTGTTTCACGGTCCAATGCTTATTCTACAGAACTACTGAACTCCCCCATGAAGTTCCTAATTTAATTAAGTGTTGGCTCTGGAGTAAGGTACTCATCTCCTTTCAGCAGCTGTAGTAGACCAATATATTCCTTGGAGATCTTCATGTAACTTGGCATCAGTGTTTATAACTTTGAGTCTCCTAAGGGAGTCCTGGTATAAACATTGGAATGCTAACCACAAGATTGGGTATTCAATGTCACTAGCTGCTCCTTAGAGTCAGAATTAACTTGTTTCTATGAGTCAGAACTAACTTGTTGGCCTTTAATAGCAGCAAGCCTTCTAAACTGTGTGAGAATAAATTTCTGTTTGTTAAAGTCATCTATTTGTAGTATTATTCTTATAGAAGCAGTAGATAATGAAGACAATGACCAACCACATTTAAGCAGGAACTCATTTAAATATATTTAGTCTGTGACACTATTCATTTTACCTGATTGCTTCAAATGTTTTCAAACAATTGGAAGAAAAGTTGTTTATAGAAGAAAATGGTTACATATATTTGTAGATAAAATGCTTTCACATGTACAGATAATATGATTTCTTAAAAATTGACTATCCACAGAAAGTTAAAAAACAAAACAAACAAACAAAAAAAACAGCTCAGTATATGTTGGGAGCAATTTGAACTGAAGGTCTCAGACTTGGGAGCAGTTTAACCAAAGGATTTCAACTAAACAATTGTGATCCAGAAAATCAGGCTGCTCCCAGGTCAGGCTGCCCTCTGAGGAATTTGCAAAGCCTGCCTCAGGGAACAAGGAATTTGCAAAGTCTTTCCTTATACATAGCCATAGACTTCAGTTTAGGCTGCAAAAACATCTGGCTGCCCTATTTCCATTTCCCTAGCAACTACCAGCTGCTCCGCGGGAGAAAGATGAGGCTTTCTACTCCCGTAAAGATTTACACCCTCGGAAACCCTGTACAGGGTCGCTATGGGTCGGAACCGACTCGATGGCACTTAACAACAACAACAACAACAACTGCTTGCATGTATACACCAAAAGTTTTTTGCAATCTTTTCCCTGCCACCAGCTTTCTCCTTTGATTTGTATATATAATAAATGAGCTTAACATAGAATGCTTTCACACAGTGCTGTGTCCCACCTGGTCCTAACTTTCCTTATCTCATTTTGTGTCTTGTGTCTTTCTTTTTTTCTAATCTCCCATCGCCCCTACTCCATGCAGGTTGCAGAGTATATCGCTACTTGTTGCCCACAGCAATTATACCAACTTAACCAACTCATGACTCTCCAATATCATAGATGCTGTAGGACCTCAGAGAACCATGGCACTAAAAATCAGAGTGATTTCTGCAAGGTTGTGTTATAATGGGCTTTCCTAGAGATTAAAACAAATCAACAACACACTTAAAATAAACAAAAAAGCTTTATTTCCAAAATAATTATATGGAATTTTTATACTTTGTACTTAATGATCAGTGTGCTAAACAATAGTAGTTGTAGGGAATGATACATAGAAGGAAAAGGGGAAAACTATATCTGTATTCCTTGATGGTTATCGGTTCCCTTTTATCAGGTCATTGTCTAGACATGGATATGAAAGAGGAAGAATGAAGAAATAGTATCCATTCCACTATCAGCCAGTTAACTAGAACTATTGAATATGTTTCCCAATAAAACAGTGATTGTCTACAGTGCCAATAGGAGGAGAGGACAAAGGAAAGAAGGATCCAATTAGTGTAAACAAAGCTGTAGATAACCAAAGAAACACCACTAACTGAAAATATTATTCCTTCATCTCTCTTCAAAGATAGAAAAGTCTCAGAGTTACTTTTACCTATGGATGAATGCAATCTTACTAATGGCTTTTTCCGCAAGATGGTTGTCATTATTAACTAATCCAAATTAGGGTCTCAGGCACATGGAGTCCTTCCTAATCAGTAACCTTAGGTATTCCTTCTTTCACTAGCAATCGCATTTGGCACCAATCTTCCCTCACACATATGTGTGCCTCTATAATCTGCTATTCTTCATTATTCAGAAATGATTAGATTTAGAAGCCACTCTATTTCCAATCAGGATTACATCCACAGATATCAGGGGGAAGGGATTAGGATACAATCATTTATATTTGGGAGCTAAAATTTAATCCATGATAATGGATCATCACTTCAGGTTTACTACTCCTGTATCAGGGAGAGACATGAGAATGGCATTGAGTGCCAAGGTATCATTTTGACAAAACTGATATACCACTAACCATTAATGCAGTCTTACAATTAATGATATATACTCCCAATTTACACTTTGGCTTTTGTTTACATTTTCAAAGTTAGAAAAATAAATATCTATTCTGAAACTTGATTTAATTTTTCGTACATATGCCAATGTTAAGTATCATGTATCATGCCAAAGCCTTTCCTTAAGTAATGCCAGTAACAGGTTTTTGGTTGGGAATGGTAAGTGGGCCTGAACACAAGAAATTCAGAACCGAGAGTATTGTATAAAATATCAATCAATACACATATGTAGTATGGGAAAAGGAATAAACTGACCCAGGGTTTTTAAGTCTGTGTGATTTAGGAAATTATGATGTTCTTCATTGAACTACGAAGGAAGGAAGAAACACTACTTTAGAAAAGAATAAGTTAAATTTTATGCTAAAATTTAAAAGATGTTTGGAGTTTCTATCTGGAATATCATGCTTAGAATTTCGTTCGCAATTTCAGCAAAGGAGTTTTTTCTTAAAAATTATGTGTAGTTACTAGCTAGTCAGTTCTTTTGGGATATAACACCATGATAACTATTGTTTTCCTAGGTGGATACAATAATACATAGGTTTAATGTTAGAAGGAATTGAATGAACAAGAAACAGGTCTTACAAAAAAAGACAATTTATAATTGTAGTCTGGAGAATGCTTATTACTAATATAAAATTTAAAACAAATTGATCAAAATAAAATCTTAATATATAGTACAATATTTTACATACTATTTCCTTGAGTTTGTGTATAGCATCTTATTTATATTTTGAACTTCAACCAAAGTTGTCTTTTGTATTCTAACTATTCTTTTTTCTTTTTTCCCCTCCTTTCTTCCGTTGTTCTTTCTTCCCTTCCTTTGCTTCCTTACTCCCTCTCACTTTCTTTTTTGTAATGTTTTATTGTGAACTATGTGATAGTTTATATGGGAGAACATTAGTTTTACATTCATCCTATCATATATCATTTCATTGCCATGGTTACAATCCCCTCCATGCATCATCAACCAACCAAAGGGTATAACCTACAAGCCTCCCCCCAACACCCCAGTCATCAGCACACAGCTCCTCTCCCTCTCTGTGTCTGAAGTCCCCAGTTGCTCCTTCTCTCCATGTCATCATCTCTGTCTCCATCTCAGGGATCATTGCTTCTCTGGATAGGGTCCTGCTCTCTGCTTTTCTCCCTTCATGGTCCCAGGGACCTCCACTCCTAGACAAAAAAGTTAATAACTCCCCTTCTTGCTACAAAACGTCTACCTTTATATTTACAACCCTCATAATCAGTCCTGATAACAATTATTCAGTATTGTATGACAAGAGACCTATCCACATTTCCTTTCATCTGTACTGCCTAGACAGATTAGATTCTGCTCAGTGGAGATTCTACCTTCCTCCATGCCCTCTGGATCTAGGTTCACTCTTGAAAGGTTGTAAGCCAGTCACTTCTTGCCTTTGTAGCCCCCTCATTTTCAATAGTCAATGTCCAAGTTGCCCATTCCTGTCTACTGTGTGTATGGAGGGGGTGGGAATGATCCTTGCTGTAAAGATTTGTTCCCTCTTTTGAGCTACTGCATCCATAGGTGTAGGTCAAGTTCATCAAATTGTATCAGATTACTCTTTTTTTCCTCTTCTTCTTCGAGTTGAGCTTTGATTATCCAGTCATTAGTGGGTATTATCTGCAAGTGTGGGTGTTCTTGTGCATATGCCCTCTCTTATTATCAACTGGATGCTTCACTCTCCACTCAAGTCCTCCATGGCCATAACACTGATTCTGGGCCCAAGAGTCCCCAGTTCTTGCCACACTGCTGGCCAACCAGGTCTCCACTCGGGTTCACAGGCATCTATTGAACATTGTACGGCTTAGCTAGCAGCTTCATTGCTCTTTTTCCCTCATTTCCCTTTATTGGTGACCAACATGGTCACCATTCAGAGCTTACATTCCCATTGAGTCTTAGTCTTGGAATGGGGTCTGCTATGAGGGGACTCAACCACTTGCCTTGATGTCTCCTGGGCTAGCAACTTGCTTGTTCTTGCAGTAATCAACAGTCTGCCTATATTATTTTGTATTTTTCCTGTCGGTTTTTCTTTCAAGAAGTATCTTCTGCTCTTCTAGCCACTCCAGCCAGGTCTGCCCATCCTTTCAAGAAGAAATTTCCCACTTCTGAAGATTCTGGATGCTGTTCATGTCCCACCTATAGTCTTATGTAATGCAGAGGCTCTGCAGGAAGCCTCCTTCACTGGCATGTTGTAGCCCCATTTTAGGTATTCCAATAAATTATAGGCAAAAACAGACTTACAAACTTTCTATGGTGATATTTCTGGCTATTTCTTTCTCTCCCCCTCCAGTGTCTATTTTATAATGGTATGCAAGGAAAAC
Organism: Chrysochloris asiatica; assembly: GCF_000296735.1. Taxonomy (NCBI): domain Eukaryota; kingdom Metazoa; phylum Chordata; class Mammalia; order Afrosoricida; family Chrysochloridae; genus Chrysochloris; species Chrysochloris asiatica. The sequence goes on from NW_006408529.1 coordinate 471,176, forward strand.
CAAGAGTCAAAAGACAGCCAAGCATCTTAACATTGTTTCCCCCTATTCCCCATTCCAACCATGTCTCAATCTCTGTATCCCAAAGCCCTGTTGTTCCAAGGTTGTGCATATATCATTATTTACCTCTGTCCCACTTAGCCCTTACAAACCTACCTAATTGTTCTCCCATCCGCTTTGTTCTTCCATTCCCCTCTCCCTTCTTGTATATTGCTCCCGTCCCCACCACCCAAACTATCCTGTGTCTATTCCCTGCCCTGTGCTCCACCTTTCTGTTCCTCCCTTCACCCCACCCCCAACATCCCAGCAACCAGCATAGGGTCCCTCAACCCCCCTTTAGTATGGGTTCTTTTCCTTAGTCTTTTAAAGTAGTGATCCTATGCAGTATTTCTTCTTTTTTGTGACTAATTTCATTCTACATAATGTCCTCAAGTTTCATCCATGTTATGTGGTGACTTGCAGCTTCTTTGTTATTTTTCAAGGTAGCATAATATTCCATTGTGTGTATGTACCACAGTTTGTTTATGCATTCTTCAGTTGATGGGCACTTTGGCTGTCTCCATCTTTTTGCTATTGTAAATTGTGCTACTATGAACATTGGTGTGCATATATCTACTCATGTTATGGCTCATACTTCTTGTGAGTAAATACCAAGTAGAGGAATTGCTGGATCATAAGGTATTTCTATTTTCAACCATCTGAGGAAGTGCCATATTGCTTTCCAGAGAGGTCGGACCATTTTGCAGTCCCACCAGCAATGCAGGAGCCTCTCACTTTCTTTTGTAGCTGCTTTTTGTATTAGAATGATACTAGCATATATTTCTTTACCTGTGAAACTGTGTGTAGAATTGGTATGATTCTTGTCTTAAAACAATCACCATATTCATTTGTCTATATGGAAAGCTTCTGACAAGAAAGTAAATTCCCTTCATAGATATGCTGCTGTTGTTAAGTGTCATCAAGTTTGTTCTGACCCATACCAATACTTTGTAGCGTTTTCAAGAAAGGACTGGTAGATTTCAACCATCAATCTGTGGTTATCACTTCAGTGCTTTTTCTACAACGCCACACCAGGTCTACTCCATAGATAATGTTGTTGATCTTGTTAAGTTCTGCAAAGTTGGTTCCACTCATAGTGACCCTGTGTAGGATTTCTGAAGACTGGTTGGTGAGTTAGTACTGCTGACCCTTTGGTTAGCAACCCACTGTTTACTCCACAGTACTTCAGTAAGACTGCATAAGTTTATGGGATATTTATATTTTCTATTTCTTCTTGAGTAAGCTGTGATAGTGCTGTTCTTCAAGGAATTTAACATTTCAACTTAATTATCAAACAATAAAATATACTGCTTTATAATAGTAATTTATCATTTTAATGTTTGTAGAATCTGCCATATTTTTCCCCTTTTCCTTCTTGATATTACTAATTGTTATGTTTTCTCCATTCTGGTTGTTTTGACAAGAATTTCATCAATTTTACTGATCTTTTCAAAGAAGCAATTTGGGGTTCATTGAATGACTCTTTTTTAATATTTAATTGGTTTTTGGTATTATTGTTATTATTGCTCTTTTCTGTGCACTCAGATTTTGATGTATTCTTCAATTTATAATTTCTTGCTACCTGATATGGTGCTGTAGAATAAACATTGGACTGAAAACCACAAGGTTGGCAGTTCAAACACACCAATTGCTCTTCAGAAACCCTATGCAGAGCGGCTATGAGTTGGAACCAACTCAATGACATTTAACAACAACAACCATAAAAGCTTAGATCTTTTACCAAGGTATCTATGCCTATCTATCTGTCACACACTAATGACATAAGACCAAAATTGTTGTAGGATGACATCAAGAACATCAGACAGGAAGAAAGTAAAAGATCATTAAAAAGACAGGTTATAAACAAAAGACCAAAACAGATGCCAGAAAAACATGGAGAAGCTAAGGTGACTGGAAGAGATAAGGAAGTAAAAAGTTAAACAGAAAAATTCAATGGGCAGCTAAAGAAGACAAAGGAAAGTATTACAGTGAAACTGGTAAAGAACTGGAGTTATAAAACAAAAAGGCAAGAACATATCTTAAGCTCAGCATTTCTCAAGTTGAAAGATTTTAAGAAAAAAATCAAGCCTCAACTTGCAATATTAAGCAATTCTATTGGCAATCCATTTGAACTTCAAGGTCAGTGGTTCAAGCTCACCAGCTGCTACTCGGAAACCCTATATAGGGTCGCCATTGGTGGGAACCGACTCAACTGCACTTAGCAACAACAACGACAATTGGAAAAACACTGAACGATGCATCAAAATAAAATTGAAGGAAAACACAGATTCACTGTACTCAAGTTGGTCAAATTTCAACCATTTCAGAAGGTAACATATGAACAAAAATTGATGGTACTGAAGGAAGAACAAGCTGCACTGAAAGCATTGTTGAGAAACAGCACTCCAGATATTGACAAATTACAAATTGAAATCTTCCAACAAAATGATGCAACAAAACACTACAGATTGTTGTTGTTAAGTATTGTTGAATTGGTTCTGACTCATAGTGACCCTATATAAAGTTTCTAAGGCTTGGCTGTTGAGTTTGAACCAATCTTGTGGTTCAAATGGACTTTGCAGTCTAGTGCTTATCCAATAACAACACACCAGGTCTCCAACACTGGAGGTGCACACTCAAGAAATTTGGAAGGCTGCTACCTGGCCAATTGATTCGAAGAGATCCATTTTGTGCTCATTCCAAAGAGAGGCAATCGAACTAATGTGGAAACCATCAAACCACATAATTTATATCACATACAAGCAAAATCCTGCTGAATATAATTTAAAAATGGTTATAACATTGACGGGTAACTGCCAAAATTCAATCCAAATTCAGAAGAGTAAATGAAACAAGGATTATAATTGCTGACTTCAGATGGATCTTGACTGAAAGAAGAGAATACCAGGAAGATATTTACTTGTGCATTATTATCTGTGGAAAGGCATTCAAATGTGTGGATCATGACAAACTATGGATAACATTTCAAGAAATGGGTATTCTAGAACACTTAATTGTGCTCTTGAGGAACTTGTACATAGATCAAGAAGCAATAGTTTAAATTGAACAAGGAGATAAAAAGTGATTTAAAATCAGGAAAGATGTGTACCAGGATTATATACTTTCACCATACTTATCCATTCTGTATGCTGAGCATATAATCTAAGAAGCTGGATTATATGAAGAAAAATGTGGCATCAAGTTTGAAGGAAGATTCATTAAAAACCTGTGATATGCAGAAGATATAATCTTGCTTGCTGGAAGTAAAGAGGACTTAAAATACTGATGAATATCAAAGACTACATATAACATTCAATATGTACTGTACACACCAGTGTAAAGAAACAAAAAATCCTCACAACTGGATTTAATAAATAACATCATGATGATTGAAAAAAAGATTGAAATTGTCAACATTCCTCTCCAAAACCATAATTCAAACTTTGCTTGGACCCACTATCAACACTCATGTAATCAACAGTCAAGAAATCAAAAGACATAATGCATTAGGCAAATTTTATGTAAAAGACCTCCTTAAAGTGTTAAAGAGCAAAGATATCAGTTTGAGGACTAATGTGTGTTGACCCAAGTCATGGTATTTTCAATTGTCTCATATACATGTGGAAGTTGGACAATGAATAAAGATGACTGAAGGAGATTCGATGTATTTGAATTATGGTGTTGGAGAGAAATATTGAAAAGACCATGGGCAGATGTAACTCACCTTGGAAATGGTGGCTCTGTCTGTGGTCAGCATTACTAGAAGAGGCCTCACGTGGAGATTCTCAAGGGGACCATGCCAATTCTAGTCTCGGTCCAGAACAGAGAAAGAGCCAGTGGTGGTTGAAATAATAGAAGAGGTGATAAAAGATCCTATCTTGGTGTGTCCACTCCTACGAAGCCTAAAATGCATGACACCTGATGATCTCCAGAACCGTGTGGAATCTTATGTCAAAGAAGTTTTGATCCATCTGCTGCTAGAAATTGGCAGGACATTACCCTGGAAGATGGTCATCTGAAGTTTAGTCTCTTGGCATGCGTAGCTGATGACTTGGACCACGCAGTACATAACTCGAGGCTATATCAAATGTGCAAATTCAGAGATGTTCTTGATTTCTATAATGTCCCTTTTCAGGATAGATCTAAATTTCATGAGCTTACTGCTAGTAATCTGCCTCCCAATTTGAAAGTCACATGGGGTTACTGAGCAATTGAAATCTCTTCCTCCAGAGATGGAGTCATTAGACCATTTAATATATTAGTTTGTGAAATGTTACCAGAATATTCTCTAAACCCACTTATTCTATGGAAGACTGCATCATCTCTTTCTTTTTACCATCATGAATTGACATATAACAAGAAATTTTTTTGAAAAATAAATTTTTGAATATAAGCAGGTCAAACTGTCTTTCTCCAGAGAACACTACAATTACCGTATATGTAAGACTGCTACAAATTCAGACATGGCCTTGACCTCTTTTAGGCATGGGATAGTTGTGAAAAGAAAATATTTTAATCCTGTTAGGACTCTTAAATCTAAAAAATAGATTAACTATTTATAAACAAAACATAAACATCTATGTTGCTTATAGAAAGTTGTTTCTTTTACTGTTTGCTTTTATTGTATGAGTAGAAATACTAGGAAATGATACTGTACTTTCTATATTCATTTCTTTTGTAATTAAAGAGATTTCTTGGGGGGAAAAAAAGATTAGGAATAGCAGAAGAACAAAAAAATCTGTCTTGGAAAAATGGCATCCAGAATGTTGGTACTCTGGCATGTTATCTGGAGGGACCATTCCCTGAAGAAGGACATCATGCTGGATAAAGTGTAGGATCAGTGAAAAAGAGGAAGACCCCCAACAAGAATGTTTGGCACAGTGTCAGGAACAATGGACTCAAATGCAACAATTGTGAGGATGGCAAAGTACCTGCCAGTCTATTGTTCATCGGGTTGCTATGAGTCAGAACTGACTTGATGGTACCTAATAACAACTATGTTTTAGGTTAGTGTGTTTCAGTTTTATTCGTGTTTGTTGTATAATGCTAGATGCAAGTATGAATTTATAATTATCTTTATTTTCAGATTATGGATGGTTTAAGAGATATATGAAGGTGTCGAGTCCACAAGGATGGACTATGATAAAATTTGTGTCTACTGTACTTGGCCAGAATTCTTGGTCATTCTGCAGTTAAGATGTAGTTATGACCTAATATGATGCAATCACTTCCATGTTGTGACCTGATGTGATCAGATATAATTATCCAATGCATCATAAATCTTCAATTCTATGATGTTAATGGTACCAGATACAATATATAAAATTAGATTGTATCTTTATTTCTCTTTTGAGAATTAAAAGGAAAGAGAAGTGAGCAAAGCTCAGAGGGCTTTACTACCACCAATATAGAAAAGGTGGGTGTGGAGTGCATTCTTTGAATGTGAGGTCCTGCCTTGTGAAGCTCCTAGATCTAGGGGAAGATTGATGCCAAGACATCGAAGATCTCTATGGAATATTGGATGTACAGATGCTGAAAGTAGACAGGGCCCTTTCCCTAGAACTGCTCTCTCAAATTGGGTTTTTTACAATCTAAATGGTTATTAAAGCCATATATTTGTGGTATTTCTGTTATAGCAGCATTAGATAACCAATGCCAAATTTAAATACAAAAATATGTTAAAACAATGTATATAAAACTTGCATCTCCAATAGTTAGATAATATTGTCATTTTGAGACCTTTGAAAATTTCAGGACATTTTATTCATTGTTGAGAACTAGCATGATTATTTTAATGTGTTTACTATTATAATAATAGGATAATTTTGGGAGAAATTTAAGAAAATTATTCAGTAAATCTAGAATTTATTGCCTATGCAGCACTTTTAAGGACTAGCAAATCCATCAACAGATGCTAATATAATCCCAATTCAGTAAAACAAGAGATGTGGTTCTGTATAATCACATCCACAGGGGAAAATTTTAATCTTTTTTACCACACAATGACAGAAGAACACTTACACTGACATTTTTTGTTTATTTGTTTAGTCATATAGGGGTCCAAGTGAAATATTTCCCCTTATTTAAATAGATTTACTCTGATCATTTTCATGTCTATGTGAATTATCTTTCTCCTTCCCATCGTGGTCCAAATTCCAATGCCTTTGTTAGACATATGATGATTTTCATATTCTTTAAAGAAGATAGATATTACTGACGTGAGTACAAATAGGAGAGATCAAGCAGAGTATAAAAACAGACAAGTTTTTCATTTCTGTTATTTTGCTTTGACCACTAACAACTAAATTTGCTTTTCTTTTTCCTTTTATACTATAAAAATAAAAGATCCTAATGAAGCCATCCCCCATTCCCTGTATGAGATGATAGATGATAATTTTCACTCACTTTATTTTTAGTGTAGATAGAATATACAAGAAACACTTCTAATATAGTTTTTACTGTATACTTTGCATTTCTTGTTGTTGTTATTTGGTACCATTGACTTGGTACTGACACACAGTGACCCTATGCAGAACAGAATGAAACTATGCCAAGTTCTGCACCAACATCACAATATTGCTATGCTTGAGACCAGTGCTGCTGCCGCTGTGCCAATCCATCTCACTGGGGTTCTTCCTCATTTTTACTAACCTTCTACTTTACCATGCATGAAGTCCTTCTCCAGGGACTTGTCCCTTCTGGTAATATGTCAGAAGTATGAGAGAAGAAGTTTGGCCATCCTAGCTTCCAAGGAACATTCTAGCTGTTTTTCTTCCAACATTGATTTTTTTGTTCATTAGGCAATCCAAAGTACTTTTAATAATCTCTTCCACCAACAGAACTCAAATACATTACATTTTCTATGGTCTTTTTTTAATTTATTGTCTAAACTTCACATGCATATGAGGCTATTGAAAATACCATGGCATGGCTAAGGCATACCTTAGTCCTCAAGATGACATCTATACTCTTCAACACTTTAAAAAGGTCTTGTGCAGCAGATTTGCCCAATGCAATATGTGGTTTGATTTCTTGACTGCTGCTTCCTTGAGTGTTGATCATTGATCCAAGAAAAATGAAGTCCTTGACAACTTCAAATTTTCTCCATTGATAAGAATGTTGTTTATTGGGTCCAGTGGTGAGGATTTTTGTTTTATTTACATTGAGATGTAATCCATACCGAAGACTGTGCTTTTTGATCTTCATCAGTAAATGTTTTAAGTCCTCTTCACTTTCAGCAAGCAAGGTTGTATCATCTGCATATTGCAGGTTGTTAATGAGTCCTCCTCCAATCCTGGTGCCACGTGTTTTTTTTTAACATAGAACCCAGCTCTCAGATTATTTGCTCAGCATACAGGTTGAATAAGTATGGTGAAAGAGTAC
>NW_006408529.1:478694-519142 GCF_000296735.1 Chrysochloris asiatica
GCAGGTTGTTAATGAGTCTTCCTCCAATCCTGATGCTACGTTTTTCTTCACAGAATCCAGCTTCTCATATTATTTGCTCAGCATACAGTTTAAATAAGTATGGTGAAAGAATACAACCTTGTTGCACACAGTTTCTTTGCCCAAGTTGATGATCTTTCCTATCTTGGCTCATCTTTGAGTTCTTCCCAGGTTTCCTTTAAATGTCTGGCTGATTTAAAAACTGTTGTATTTTTGTGAGGCAGCATGGGCCCTTGTGTGTTGCTGTAGAATAAGCAGGGCAGCCCGTACCCTGTTGTGGCATTGTAGGATAAGCACTGGACTACTAACTGCAAGATCAGAGGTTTACACTCACTAGTTGTTCTCAGAAACTCTGTACCAGGTCACTCTGACTCAGAATCAACTTGATAACACGTAACAATAATAACAACATTCATGTAAACTTGTTGAAATGCATCAATGATTTGAAAAGATGTACACTTGAGTTGGGTTGGTTTTTCTTTTAATTATTATTTTTATATTAAGGTGACTATGACAGGAGTCCTGGTGTGGTGCTGTGGGTTAATGCACCAGACTGCAAAGCTGTTTGAACTGCAAGGTTGTCAGTTCAAGCTCATGAGCGGCTCCTCAGAAACACTATACAGGGTCACTTTGGGTCAAAATCAACTCGACGGCACTTCACAACAACAACGACAGATGTATTACTGAGAGAACTTGCCTACAATCATCCACTGGTATCAGAACCATGTTTAAGCATTTTTTGCTTGGGGTAAACCTGTACATGCATGAAGTGGAACCCTAGAAGCAATACTTTTTGAATTTACCCTTGTATACTGAATGGAAATAATTATATTTGTTTATCAAATGCTATGCAGAAGAACATTGAGAGCAACACTATTCATATTAAGCAGAAAACGAAAGCAGCAAGCATAGAATGTCTTAAAATTAACCAAGCAAAGAAACAAAATACCTAGATAAAATCACACATTGAAAGTCTGCAAAATAATGACAAATATATAAACAAATATTTACATCTATATAAATAAACCTCATAAAGATGATGCTGGACATAAAAGATTACATGTGATTCAATGTATGTACAGTTTCAAAAATAAATGAAAGTGGTTACCATGGAACAGTGCACAGAAAGGTGTTCTGAGATGCTGGTAATATTTGGGTTTTGGTGTGTTCAGCTTGTGAAAAGTCATCAAGCATATACTTATCATCTGTACTTTTGTGCATCTGTGCTATCTTTACATAAAAATTTCAAACATCTGTAAGTTTGTCATTGTTGTTGTGTGTTCCCTAGCTGATTTTAACACAAAGTGACTCTGTATGACAGAGTAAAATTGCCCCATAGGGTTTCCTACATTATAATGCTTATGTGAACAGATGGTTGGTATTTTCTTTCACAGAGTCACTAGTGGTTTTAAATCCCTGACCATTTAGTTAGCAGTTAAGCTCTTAATCAGAGCTCCTTATACACAAGTTACACACCACTAAAAAATATTGTAGGAACTTATTTTATTGAGCTAGCTTTAGATTTTTAAAAAATGGTATTGGTGACCTGAATATTATATTAAATTCAACCATTTGTATACAAAGTACTCCAATGTAAAACAAGTTTACAAAGGACAATACAGAACACTAATCATTTATGTTACAAGTATTGAATAGCAAGCAATCTACAAAATGAATGAAACTATTTTAGTTTAATAAGATTTATATTTCCTTAATACATAGTCTCCTTAGTAAAATATTTATTCTTTCTTACATATCAAAGCCCAAATTCAATCCAATAAAGCCAATATTCTGTTTTATCACCCCACAAATTATTCTAGATGGGTGTTCATATAATTCTTTTATTTCCAGTCAATAAATTCATTTACTCAGTAATTATTTATTGAATAGTTGCTGTCAAAAATGGTACATAGTACTGGGAATAGAAATCAGAACAACGTGCCTGACTCTTAAGGCTTACATCCTATTTGAAAGAAACATATGTAATGCAAGTAATTTTCTAATAAGTAATTTAGTTACAATGAAAATTGCTACAGAGAAGAAATAAAGGGTCCATAGCACAAATAAAGGAGTGCTCTTCCTATGGTGGTTAAGCACATGGCTGCTAGTCTAAAGATCATTGTTTCAAATCCATCAGCTACTTTAAAGGAGAAAGGTATTACTGTTTGCTTCTGTAAAGATGGTGGTGGTGGTGTGCTGTGGAATTGGTTCTGACTCATAGTGACCCTGCATAGGGTTTCTGAGGCTGTACACATTTATGGAAGCAGAAAGCCTCATCTTTCTCCTGCAGAATGGCTAGTAGTTTCAAACTGCTTACCTTTTGGTCAGCAGAACAACTTGTAACCACTACACTACTAGAGATCCTTTCTTTAAAGATACAAGCTTGGAAAAACTATGAGAGAGCTTTACCCTGTCTATGAACTGACTGTACAGCAAAGGGTTTGTTTTGGGGTTTGAGAACAGATGTAAGCAAAGAGCTAAAAATGTTTCCTGAGATCAAAAGGTTTGTGCAGCCATATGAAAGATCTATAGAAATTAATGAAAAAATAATGAGAAGGATTATTCTAAGCAGAAACAACTGATATTTTAAGATAATGAAGTAAAAAATATTTTTTTTCTTACCTTTTTGAATTTGAACAACAAAGAAGTTATGTGACTGTTGTTGCTAAGTGCCATTGAGGTGGGTTTCTGAGGAGTGGCTGATGAGTGTATAGGGCTTCTGAGGAGTGGCTGATGAGCTTGAACCATAGACCCTGTAGTTCAAACCAACCATGTAGTCCAGCGATTAATCTGCAGCACCACAACAGGATGGAAAATTGAGCTGGAGTTGAGGTAGGGAAAGATTATATAATGAGTCATAATATATGCTATTAAAATTTATCTTTCTCTTAAGACCAAAGGTAAGCCACTGAACAGTCTTAAGTAGAGGAATGACATGAGCAGTTAGGAAATGTTGTTTTAATCCCTCTGACTGGAGTGCTGATGATGAACTGGAAGGGACACTGTAGTAGTTACACAGATATCAGATAAAAGTGATGACAGAAATGAATGGAAAAGAAGAGATGAGCCTTGAAATAGATTGATTTCATTATAGTAGACAATTATGAAAGATATTTAGAGGGTAAAATTGATAGGATTTAATGATTGAGTGACTAAACATTAGGAAGTAGTTTGTCTCTCCTTCCTCCTAGTCTGCATCTGGAATCTAATCTGACACCTGTCCACCATGGGTGACCTTGTTGGCATTTAAAATACCCATGGTATAGCTTCCAGAATCACAGCAATACACAAGTCACCACAGTACGACAAACTGACAGATGAATGGTGGAACAAAATTAAAACAAATCCACAAGAGCCAAAATATGACCTTGAATATACCTCACCTGAATTTAGAGATCATCCGAAGAACAGAGTTCATGCATTAGACACTAAAGGCAGAAGAACATAAGAGTTGTGGGCTGACATCAAGAACATCATACAGGAAGAAAACAAAAGGTAATTAAGAAGACAACAAAGAAGGAAAATACCATAACAGATGTCAGAAGAGACTCTGAAACTTGCTCTCCAGTGTAGACATACTAAAGTAAATGGAAGAAGTGAGGAGGTACAAGAGCTGAATAGAAAATGTCAAAGACCAGCTTGAGAAGATAAAGTCAAATATTATAAAGAACTGTGCAAATACCTGAAGTTAGAGAGTCAAAAGGGAAGAACATGCTCAGCATGTCTCAAACTGAGGGAACTAAAGAAAAAATTCAAACCTTGACTTGAGGTATTGAAGAATTCTGTGGGCAAGATAGAACAATGCAAAAAGCATCAAAAGAAGATAGAAAGAATACATAGCCATTGTATCAAAAAGAAATGGTGGATGTTCAACCATTTCAGGAGGTAGCATATGACCAAGAGCCAATGATACTGAAGTAAGAAGTCCAAGGTGCATTGACGACATTGGCAAAGAACAAGGCATTGGAAATTGATAGAATACAATTTGAAATCTTTCAGCAAACAGATGCAGCACTGGAGGCACTCAAACATCTATGCCAAGAAATATGGAAGATAACTACTTATCCAACTGCCTGGAAGAGATCTGTATTTGTGTACATTCTAAAAAGAAGCGACGCAAAGGAATGTGGAAATTATCAGACAACATCATTGATATCCCATGCAAGAAAAGTTTTACTAAAGGTAATCCCAAAATGGCTGCAACCACACATTGACAGAGAACGTCCAGAGATTCAAGCCAGTTTCAGAAGAAGACATGGAACAAAGAATATCATTGCTGACATCAGCTGGATCTTGGCTGAAAGCAGACAATACCAGAAAGATGTTTACCTGTGTTTTATTGACTAGGCGAAGACTTACAGTTGTGTGGATCATGACAAGCTGTGGACAACATTGTGAAGTATGAGTATTCTGGAACACTTAATTGTGCTCATGAAGCACCCGTAAGTAGACCAAGAAGCAGTAGTTTGAACAGAACAAGGGAACACGGAATGTTTTAAAATTAGGGAAGATGTGCACCAGAGTTGCATTCTTTCACCATTGTCATTCAATCTGTATGCTGAACTAATAATCCGTGAAGCTGGATTATATGAAGAAAAATGTGGCATCAGGATTGGAGGAAAGGCTCATTAACAGCTTACAATATGCAAATGATAGAACCTTGCTTACTGAACGCAAAGAGGACTTAAAATACTTACTGATGAAGATCAAAAATGCCAACCTTTGCTATTGGTTGCACCTCAACGTAAAGAAAACAAAAATCCTTACCACTGGACCAGTAAATAATATCCATATAAATGGAGAAAAGATTGAAGTTATCAAAGACTTCATTTTTCTTGGATCAACCATCAGCACTCATGGAAGCAGCAGTCAAGAAATCAAACAGTGTATTGCATTAAGCAAATCTGCTGCACAAGACCACTTTAAAGTGTTAAAAAGCTAAGATGTCTGTTTGAGGACTAAGGTAAGGCTGAAACAAGCCATGGTATTTTCAATAGACTCATATGCAAGCAAAAGCTGGACAGTGAATAAGAAAGACTGTAGTATAATTGATGCATTTGAGCTATGGTGTTAGAAGAGAATATTAAAAGTACTCTGGGTTGCCAAACGGCCAAACAGATCTGTGTTGGAAGAAGTACAGCCAGGGTACTCCTTGTAAGGCAGGATGGCCAAACTTCATGTCTAATACTTTGGTCATATTATCAGGAGAGACCAGTCATTGGAGAAGGATATCACGTTTGGTCAGAGAAAAAGAGGAAGACCCCCCCAATAAGATGGAATGACACATGCTTGTGAGGTTGGCCCAGGACCAGGCAATGTTTCATTCTGATGTGCATAGGGTCCCTATGAGTCTGTACCAACTAGATGGTATGTAACAACAACAATAATGATTGAGTAAGTATAATTGTATTTTTTAAAATGTTAGACATAAACAGTGTCTGGCTTGTGCACATGGGTATATACTGATGGTGTTTATTAAGATACAGGATGTAGGGGAAGGCAGATTAGATCCAGGTTTAATTGACTCGGGGACTCTAAAGCTTCTGACGATAGAAGTTGAGCAGTCAGTTTAAGGCACAGACAATTTAGTAAATTGATAAATCAATTTTGTTTTCTTTCTGGACACACAGCTAACTCCATTTCTCATGGTTTTATGTAGTTGGGTGAAGCTGTATATCTGAGTTCTGGAGTGTGAGATGAAACTTGGATGATAAAGACTACCACTCAGTTCTTCATGCTCACATCCTATTCTGTTGGGTAGAAGATACAGAAGCCTCTGAGGGAGAAAGGCTTTTGTTCCCAGTGACTACAAGAAGCAGAGCTTCCCTGATTGATTTACAATGTGTAGTGAAGTAAATGACAAATAAGACTGCATTGTGCAAAGCTACTGAGATTTTGGGATTGTTTTCACAGTTGTTAACTTACTATGCCTAATAAATAAATTGCAATTAGTAAATGCTTAAGAAGAAATACAAAGAAATAGAGTCTAGAAATAAGCATTGTTTCCAGAAATGGAAAGGCTGACTACTTCTAGATTGTAAACAGAAAGAAATAAGAATGAGAAAAGTTTTGAGAAATAAAATACTTTGAAGATTCAATCTTGTGCTAAAAATCAGTCCAAACTTGTTAGCTTCTCACACAAGTGTTTCAGGTAGCACTAGCGTAGCTACTGTGACATTGAGAGAAAGGCATGAGTGTGAGGAAGCATAAGAACAATATTTTAGTAAGAATGCTTGATGTGATTCCTGGAAGATGGACCCTAGGGCTGCTAAACTTTGGAGAGCATTGCATTGCAAAAGAAAGAAAAAAAAAAAGAGAGACTGGATTGATAAATAAATACAATAAGAAATAAGAAAACACTTTGAACTATTAAAGACTGAAACAATATTCGATACCCAGGATTTACAGCTGCATTAAGTAAACTTTGGAAGGTTAGTAGAATCCAATGAAGCAATCTCCTCCATTAACCACTTCATATATGTCCATAGAGAATAATTGTTGTTGTTGTTAAGTGCTGTTGAATCGGTTTCAATCCATAGCAACCATATAGGGTTTCCATGGCCTGGCTGTTGAGCTTGAACTGCCGACCTTATGGTTCGAACCCACTTTGCCGTCCAGCGCATTAACCCACAGTGCCACTGCAGGACTCCATAGAAAATAAAAGACAGCAGAGTGGCTAGAAGAACAGAAGATACTTCTTGAAAAAAAGACCAGAAGAATAAAACAAAAACAAAAATGATAGTCTTTTTGGCTACTACAAGAATAAGCAAACTGCTCATTGGGGAGCCATCAAAGCAAGCAGTCAAGTCCCTTCAGGACAAACTCTCCTCCATGACTGAAACTTAAGGGAACACAGGAGCAGGAATTTAAGCCTGCTAGTGACCACGTTGGTCTACATGTGTGTGGAAGCGGGGGAAAGGCAGTACTGAAAATATGAGCTGAGTTTGTTCACATTCCACAGAGTCCTGTCAACCTTGAGATGAGAGAGAGAAGAGGAAGGGGTGGTTGGCCCAAAGTCTGGTGAGATTTGAGAGCCACTCAGTCCATGGACAGTGACCTAACCATGAAGGGCTAGATCCGAGAGTGAAGCATCCAGCTAATATAAAGTGGGGAGACACACAAGAATGTCCAAACTTGAAGATAGTGCACATTTAACCTAATTTTGATGGCTTGGTGATCAGAACTCGACTAAAGGAAGATAAAGACATTTGCTAAGGGAACCAATTGTAAATTGCTACAATTTGATGAACTTGACTCATGTTTATGGATGTAGTAGCTCAAAAGTCCAACCAAGAGGAAAGGAGTTTTTCACATCAAGGATCAAACATATCCTCTCTGTACACAGACTTGATAGGGATGGGCAACTTAGACAGTGGCTACCTAAAATGTGGGGGGCGGGGGATGCTATATAAATGCATGAAGTGGCTGGCTTACAAGTTTTCCAGAGCTAGTTTAATTTCAGAGTGTGCAGGGGAAGGTAGAATCCCCACTGAATAGTTTTCATCTTGTCTAGATGGGTTGAGTGAAAACCAATAAGGATAAGATTCTTATGATTCAATAGTGCATAATTGTTATCATGAATAATTTGCAATTGTCACAACTGTAAAGGTAGAAATTGTAAAAAAAAAAAAAAAAGGGGGGAGAGTAGTTAATCTTATATTCCAGAAACAGAGGACTCTAGAACCATCAAAAGAGAAGAGCATGAGTGGAACATGGGACTCTACCCAAAGAAGCAGTGATACTAGATATGGAGGCAGAGGTGATGGAATGCAGAGATAGAGCAGCTTAGGACTCTAAACTCATGGAAAGAGAAGGACTGTGTGCTGGCAGCCAGGAAGGCAGTCTTTCAGAATGTGTCTTTTGGTTGTTTAAATGATTATATATATATGTATCTGTGTGTTTTGGTTAAAAAAAAAAAAAAAGAGAAGGAATAGAAGCTAATACTGTTGTATTACTGTTATATGGTGATGCATGGAAAGGATTATAATCATTGCAATGAAACAAAATACGATAGGTTGAATGCAAAACCAGTATTCTTCCATGTAAACAATCACTCAATTCACAATAAAAGCTTTAAAAAAAAGAGAGAGAGGGAGACCAGGGAAAAATGTCCAAGTCAGTAAAATAGACAAAGGAAATATTTGTAGAAATCTTGCAGTAGCAGGGTCTTAAATTATTGAGGAAAAAAATTAACGAAACCATGAGCATTAAGCATTAGACTTCATAATCTGGAGTACATTTATGACTTAGACAAGAATTTTAGAGAAAATGTTAGAGTAATTGGAAGTGATTAGCATATTATATGCAAAGGAGAGCAGAGAACTGTAGGTCTATAGCTGGAAAGCAAAGGATGAACAATAAAAGCCAATTTTATTTATTAATTTTTTAATTGCTTAAAGATAGGAGTAAGCCAATATAGAATACAGAAATGATGATTTGCTCTGTAGGGGAAGTATAGGACTTGATAACTTTCATTTCCAAAGAAGAAAGACAAGACTACAAGCTCTCTTAAAGATTTACAAATTTGGGGATCCTATACAGGGTTGCTATGAGCCAAAATTTACTTGATGGCAGTTAATTTGGTGTTTGTAGTTTTAAAAAGAAGGAAAATTTGCTGGAGTGATATAATGAAATAGATAAGCGGGGATGGCATCTAGAACACACTGAGAACCATGGGTACTTCATCTAAAGGAGTTCTGGTGGATAGTCTGTTATGTGTTGGGTTGCTAATCACCATCTGTTTTGCATGAGAAAGAGAATGCTTTCTGCATCTATACATATTTATAGCTTCCAAAACCCTATGTGGACTCCTGGTGTGATACTGTAGGATCAGCTGTGGACTGCAAATCACAAAATCAGCAGTTCAAACCTAACAGCTGCTCCTCAGAAACACTGTACAGGGTCTCTATGAGTCAGAACTGATTTGAAGGCACTTAGCAACAACAAAATCCTACATAGGGTCACTATGAGTTGGATCCACTGGACGTCAGTAAATTTCCTCTGTAATAAAGGAGGAAAAGCAAAGATAATGTACATTGATGTAGAAATATTGATATATATAGTAATGGAACTCAAGGAAATGTTCTTATGATTGCTTCTAATTTCTCCCAGAAAGAGGAATCTGTGTTTGGCTACGAAAATGGATAGAATATGTTGGAAGTATGATAAGAGAAAAGTTAAGGCACTGTAACCGACCAGAAGATTTAAAACAATGATATAGGGCAGGGGCTAGCAAACTACGGTCCTCAGGCCAAACCTGGCCACCATCTATTTCTACAAATAATTTTAATGGAACACTGCTATGCACACTGATTTACTTATGGTCTATGGTTGCTTTTGCATTACAGTAGCCAAGTTGAGTCATTGCAATGGAGACTTTTTGTTCATAAAATATTCTCTATCTGGCCATTTTCAAAAAAGTTTGTTAAACCTTCTCCACGAAGCTAGAGTTTTGAAGGCAGTTCTCAAAACTCACCCAAATTTAGGTGAATTTAGTCAGTATGAAGATGCATTTTTCTCTAGCCTTATTCAGTTACGCAGATTCAGACATGGAGAAGTAGAAAAGAAATGTATTTATATAGGGATTGCATCTTGTCACTTAAGCTCAAGAAAGACAGAGAATCAAAGGAGCTGATGTCAGTCCCAAAAAGTGATTGCAATAATTGACCCTAGAATATAAAGTAGTTATAACGTAAGGAAATTAAAAACTATAAAAGCTGTAGGAGACTACTAGATATGTCATTCTGATAGTGTAAGAAAGCAGAAAAGATAGATGATAGAAATAGGAGATCTGGTCATGAAATTTAGACTATGCAGAGTATACAGTTATTGGAAGTTAAGAGTTTTAGGGACTGTGAGACTGGGATAGGGTTGGGACTAAATTATAGGAAGGGAAAAGTAAGCACTGACCTCTATAACTTCTGGTGCGGTGCTGCCGGTTAATACAGTAAACTGCAACGTCAGTTTGGGCTATTAAGGCCAGCAGTTCCAACTCACCAGCTGCTCCTTGGAAACCCTGTACAGGGTCGCAATGAGTCGGATCCCGACTCGATGGCACGTAGCAACAGCAACAACATCTGTAACTGATGACAAGTTATTTAAATTAATGTCTAAAGTGTCCACTTGGCTGGGCAGAAATCTCTTTCAATGTTACCACAAGCAGTAATTGATACATGTTATGTAAATCAATAGGTACTTTGTTCATGAAAATGTTAAAGTCTTAAATATTAAAGCAAAAAAAGAAAGAAAGAAAAACAGTTCTGCCAAGTTGATTCCAACACTCAGGGTAACCCCACTAGGTGGACTCAAACCTCCAACCTTATGATTATGAGTAGCCTAGCACATTCACAGTTTGCTTGCACCACAAAGGGATAAGCATTGAATGACAGAAAATAGATATTAAGAAACTAAGGAGAGAAAAAAAAAAAAGATTAATTGTGTCTACTTTTATAAATGGAGTACTGGTGTTGCAATGTGGGTTAATGCGCTGAACTGTAATATTATTATGAACCACAAGGGTAGTGGTTCAAGCTTACCAGCCACTCCTTTGAAACCCTAAATTGGGTTGCTATGAGTCAGAACCCTACTCGATGGCACTTAACAACAACAACAGCAACTTTTATAAATAGTATGCTTATATATTTAACTTGTTGTGGGATTTATATCAATTGCATTTGCTACATTGTTGTGTTAAATTTACTGTGATTATTACTTTGTAGCTGTGACTAGGTGGTTTGGGAAGCTTAGTTATTTTCAAACCATATTTAAAATCATGATGGTTTTAGGAAAATCATTGTCTTGTTAAACTTCATTCACTTGCCAAGAACACCCAGTTTTCATTCATAGTCTTTCTTGGAGAAGCTGAGTTCCTTCTTTATTTTTTTAAACTAAGAAATATCATCTATATAAAAATCATTGCTTGTTGTAATGAAATGAAATACAATAGGATGAATGTAAAGCTGATGTTCTCCCATGTAAACTATCACTCAATTCACAATAAAAACTTAAAAAAAAAATCTTTGTGTGTATTAAGCATGCAGAAAAAGACAAATCTAGTTGTAACTGCAAAGACTGGGAAACTTCATGTTGAATTTTCTAGGTACTGGTGAATAAGAGGAAAAGAAGGAGACAACACTTCCAACTTGTATTAATGAGTCAGAGGATTCAAACTGCTAGTATTCCTTTCTTAATAAAGTATAATGGGTATTTTAAAGTTTTTATCTTATTTCTGGGAATCTTTTCCCTTTATTTATTAAAGGGGCAACATTCACATTACATCTTTTTCAATACAAGTGCAAAGGCAGAGTATAAGATTTTATAGATGGATAAATAGATATAACATTTAAATTTTTTCCAAAAGATGGAAATTTCGCAATTTTCAATGCTTATTTCTATGAAGCATAAAAGTACTTATGTGTGTTTTTAAGGAATCAATTTGGTGAGTTTTTGCTGGTTTGTACACTAACAAATGAATTTGTCAAGATGGAACTGCTAATATATTTATGACAGTTTATATGAACCATTTTTAGGAAAAAGTACCAATATCTTTTAAACATGTCAACACTAAAAAACAAAACAATATAACAAATCTGATGTTCTGTATGCAGAATCAGGATTGGCATGCAAAATATACCCTGTCTCCATATTTTGGTGCATATAATTGATTAGTTCTCTCAGAATACATGAAATGACATAGAGTTAGATTTATCTGGGAATACCACATTCCAGTCAGAATGGTGCAAAAAGACAAATATTAATAATTGAAACAAAAATTACAACAGTTCTGAGAGATGCAAGAATCCTGGGGTTGCACAAACAATTAAGTACCAGGCTATTAGGGTACCTCAGAAGACATGAAAGTCACAGCCGTGAAGCCCTATGGAGCATACTCTGCACATATGTAATTGTCATGAGGCAGAATGAACTGGATGGTGACTAATTATAATCAGGAAAGTATCAAGACCATCCAAGTAAGAGCACTTCTATACCTCTGCCTCAACTTTTCTGGGACAAAAGAGTTTTTTAATCTCTGCAAAAGTGCCTTGAATGGAAGACAACAATTCTCATAAAAATAGAACAGATGGTCTTAGGTATTTTTCATTATTTTCCACTTGTTATTATTGTTGTTATACACCATTAGGTCAGTTCCAACTCATAGCAACCCTGTTTAGGGTTTCTGAGGGGTAACTGGTGTGTTTGAACCACTAAACTTGCAGTTAAAACTGACCTTGTGGTCTAGTGCTTATCATTCAGCATCATACCAGGACTCTATTTTTCACTTATTACATTGTTATTTATTGGTCTAATTTTGTTGTTGTTATTGTATTTTTTACTTCAACTTTTTATTTCACTCCCGTCCCCACTAGGAGATAATTAATATTCCAGTAGTGCTGCTCATTTGCATCTTCCTCTTAATCCTAAACATTAAAGAGAGTGGTCTTGCATTCATCAACCAAAAGAAAAACTCAAGATTTATCTTGAAGTATAATGCTGTCTGTGATAGGATAATATCCATACTACTGCAAGGGAGACCAGTTAACATCACTATTACTAAAATTTATGCAACAACCATTAAATTCACTGATGAAGAATGTACTGCTATGGGTTAACACGTTGGACTGCAAGGTCAATTTGAACAGTGAGGTTGAACCCTATACAGGTTTGCTATGAGTCGGTACCAACTTGATGGCACTTAGCAACAACAAAAACATACCAACTTCTGAAGTCTGAAATTGATCTAACATATGATCAAGATGCATTGATTATTACTGGGGGTTGAAATGCAAGAGCTATAAACCACAAGAAAGAATCAATAGTTGGAAAATATGGCCTCAATGATGGAAATGATGCTGGAGATCATATGATTGAATTTTGCAAGACCAACAACTTATTCATTGAAAAACTGTTCTTAAACATCGTAACATATAACTCACCAGATAGAATACATAAGAATCAAATTGACTACATGTGTGGGAAGAGACCATGGAAAAGCTCAATATCAGAGAAAGAAAGCGTGGGACAAAGTGTGGAAGAGACCATCGACTGCTCATTTGCAAGTTCAGGATAAAACTGGAAAAAAATAAGTCAATGAGAGCCAAAATTTTACCTTGACTATATCCCATCTAAATACAGACAGTATCTTGAGAATAGATGTAATGCATTAGATACTAATGACTGAAGACCAGAAGACTTGTGAGATGGCAACAAAAAACGTAATACATGAAGAAAGCAGAAAATCATTCAGAAAGGGAAGAAAGAAAAAAAATGCCACAATGGATGTAATAAGACACTCTGACACTTGCTCTAGAGCATAAAGAAGTTAAAACAACTGGAAGAAATAAAGAAGTAAAAGAGCTAAGCTGAAACTTTCAAAGGCCAGCATGAGAAGACAAATCCAAATATTATAATGAAATGTGTAAAGTCTTGGAGATAGAAAACAAAAAGAGAAGAACACTCCTAGCATCTTTAAAACTGAAAGAACTGAAGGAAAAAATTAAAACCTCAACTTGCAATATTGAAGGATTCTATGGGCAAAACTTTCCTGAGAAAATATCAAACGATGATTGAAGGAATACACAAAATCACTGTATGAAAAATAACTGGTGGAATTTCAACCATTTCAGAAGGAAGCATATGATCAAGAATCAATAGGACTGAAACTCAAAGGGATCACATGAGCAGGCATGTAAGCTTGCTGGTGACCACATTTGCCTACTTGTGTGTAGAAGCGGGGGAAAGGCAGCAATGAAGATGTGGGCTCAGTTCAACCATGTTCCATAGACCCCTGGTGACCTGGAGATGAGAGAGAAGAGGAAAAGCTGGTTGGTCGAAAGACTGGTGAGACTTGGGAACCACTGAGTCCATGAACAAGGACATAACCACAGAAGGCTAGAGCTGAGTGAAGTGTCCAGCTGATCTGAAGTGAGGGGTGATGCACAAGAATGCCTAAACTTGTAGACGTTACCCATTTGACATAGTTTCAATGGCTTGATGATCACAACACATCTAAGAGAAGATTTAAAAATTTGGTAAAGAAAACAAGTGTAAATTGCTACAATTTGAAGAACTAGACCTATACTTATGGATGTAGTTCAAAATACCAACTGAGAGGGAAGGAATCTTCCTCCTAACCCCTCTGAATACAGGGGTGATAGGGACAGGAAACTTAGACATTGGCTACCTAAAATGGATTGGGGATGGGGGAGAATATAAAGGCACAAAGAGACGGGCTTACAAATTTTCAAAAGGGAGTTTAATTTCACAGTATGTGGGGGAAGGTAGAATCCCCTGAATAGTTTTCATCTTGTCTATACAGGTCTGGTTAAAGGAGATGGGGATAAGATTTTTATGATTCAAAAGTGAGTAATTATTAGCACCACTAATTGCGATTGTCACAACTGTAAAGGTAGACATTTTGTAACATAAAGAAGAGAGTAATTAATCTTACATTCCAGGAATAGTGTACCCTAGGACCATCAAGAGTGAAGAGCATGAGTGGAATGTGAGACCCTATCCAGAAAAGCAGTGGCACCAGAGATGGCAGCAGAAATGATGACATGGAAAGATAGAACAGCTGAGGACTCTAGACTCATGGAAAGAGAAAGACTTGTGTGCTGGCAGCCAAGAGGCAGGTTTGCAGAATGTGTCCCTTGGTTGTTTAAATGATTATATATTCCTGATTGTTTTTGTGTACATACCCTCCTCCCTCAACAAACAAAAAATAAATGAATAAAACAGAGGGAATAGAAGCAAATACTGTTGAATGATGATGCACAGAGGGGATTATAATAATTACAATGAAATGATGAGTGAAAAAACAATGTTCTCTGATGTAAACTATTACTCAATTTACAATCAAACTTAAAAAAATAATAAAATAAAAAAGAAAAGTATCAATGGTACTGAAGGAAGAACTCTATGTTACAACAAATGTTGTTGTTGTGAAGTGCCATCAAGTCGGTTCCGACCCATACCGATACTCTAAAAGGTTTCCAAGGAGTGACTGGAGAGCTTGAACCACCAACATTGCAGTTCAAACTGACTGTGCAGTTTAGCACATTAACCTACAGTTACACTGAAGGCACTAGCAAAAACAAGGCTTTGGTAATTGACAGAATACAAATTCAAATCTTTCAACAAACTGACACAGCACTGGAACTGCTCACTCATCTATACTAAGAAATTTGGAAAACAGCTAACCTGGTCAATCAATGGAAGAGTGTTATTTATTTGTGCCCATTCCAAAAAAAGGTGACCCAAAGGAATTTGGAAACCTTTGAACAATGTCATTAATAACACATGCAAGTAAAATTTTGCTGAAAATCACTCAAAGGTGGATTCAGAAGAGGATGTTGAACTTCTGATATCATTGCTGACATCAGATGGATCAAGGCTGAAATCATAGAATACCAGAAAGAGATTTGTAGTTGTTGAGTGCCATTGATTCAGTACCTACTCATAGCGACCCTACACACAACAGAACAAAACACTGCCTGGTCCTGGGCCAACCTCACAATTGTTGCCACGCTTGAGCCCATTGATGCTGCCACTTTGCCAATCCATCTCACTGGGGTCTTCCTCTTTTTTTCTGACCCTCCACCTTACCAAACATGATATCCTTCTCTAGTGACTGGACCCTCCTGACAATATGTCCAAAGTATGAGAGCAAAGTTTGGCCATCCTGGCCTAGGAGTACTCTGGCTGCACTTCTTCCAACAAAGATCTTTTAGTTCTTTTGGCAGTCCACGGTACTTTCAATACTCTTCTCCAACACCATAACTCAAATGCATCAATTCTTCTATGGTCTTCCTTATTCACTGTCCAGCTTTCTCATGCATATGAGGTTATTGAAAATACCATGGCTTGGGTCAGGCAGACCTTAGTCCTCAAGCTGACATCTTTGCTCTTCAACACTTTAAAACACTTTAGAAAGAGCTTTGTTGTTGTTGCTAAGTGCCATCAAGTCAATTCTGACCCATAGGGTTTCCAAGGAGCAGCTGGTGAGCTTGAACCGATGATCTTGCAGTTCAAACGGCTTTGCAGTCTGACGCATTAACCCACAGTGCCATACCAGGATGCCAGAAAGAGGTTTACTTGTGGTTTATTAGACTCTGTGAATCATAACAAGCTATGGATAACATTGCAAAGAAAGGGTATTCCAGAACACTTAATTGTTTTCATTAGGAAACTCTACATAGAACAAGAGGCAGTTGTTTGGATGGAACAAAGGGATGTTGGATGGTTTAAAATCAAAAGAGATATGTGTTAGGGTTGTATCCTTTCACCATACTTATTTACTCTGTATGCAGAGCAAATAATCCAAAAAGCTGGATTATATGTAGAATAATGTCACATCAGGAGTAGCAGAAGTCTCACTAAGAGCCTTCAATATTCAGATGACACAACCCTGGTTGTGGGAAGCAAAAAGGATTTAAAATACTTTCTGATGATGATCAAAGACCACAGCCCTCGGTACGGATTGCACTTCAATGTAAAGAACACAAAAGTGCTCACAACTGCATCAATTAATAGCATCATGATGAATTTAGACATGATGTAATTTGTCAAAGACTTCACTTTGCTTGAATCTGTAATCATTACTCAAGGAAGCCTCAGTCAAGAAATCAAATGACATATTGCACTATATGGATATTCTGCATAAAACCTCTTTAAAGTGTTCAAGAGCACAGCTCAGTTTGAGGACTAAGGTGAGCCTGACTTAAGCTATGGTATTTCCAATTGTCTCATATACATGTGAAAGTTGGATAATGAATAAGGAAGACCATAGAAAAATCTATTCATGTGAATTATGGTATTGCATATGAATATTGAAACTGTCTATAAACTGTCAGAAGAACAAACATCTGTCTGGAAGAATTACAGTCAGAATGCTCCTTACAAGAAAGGATGACAAAACTTTGTAATTCTTTGGACATGTTGTCAGGAGAGATCAGTCCCTGGAGAAGTATACTTTGCTTTGAAAAGTGGAGTCTCAGCATAAAATAGGAAGATCCCCATCAAGATGGATAGACAGATGGTGCAGTAGATGGAAGTATTTAGTTTTGTTGTGCATGGATGGGGTAGGAACCAACTCAGTGGCACCTAACAACAACAAATCACTTATAATTGGACCCAAAGAAACTAGGATCAAAACAAACAAAATGCTTGATAATTTTTTTTTCAGTTTTTTGCTCTCACGCTGACACTTTGAGGCAAACCAAGAAATACTTTTTTTTTTTTCCCTGAACTATATTAGTCTTTTGGTTTCTCTGTTTGGATTGCACTAAGGAAAATACTAAATGACAGAAAGAAATTAGGCCAGAAACAGAGCAACTTGAGAGTAGTTTCTACTTGCTAAGCGAAATTACCTCCAAAGTCATTACCTTTTCTACATTTTTTCCTTGTTTCCCTAACGTTCCTATGCTGTATGATCACACATAGGATTCTCACTGACTTTTGAATTTAGGTCAGTACCATTGAAATAAAAATTCTAAGGAAATAGAGTCTATTTCATTTCGAAAGTATGTGCATACACATAAGAGCAATAAACAAAAGCAAAGAAATAAACAAAAACCACTGCAGAAACTAATAATAAGTACACAAATTACACAAGTGTGTTTATTACATTTTGCAAGCACTTTGTTCTACATTTCAAAAACGCCACCATCAAGCTGTTGGCACAGTTATGTACAAAACAGATTAATTTTAATGCCTGCTACAAAGCACTCTGTGAAAATACAAACTCTAATACCAGAAAAAAAGCCAAAAGTGTCAACATCATTACATAAGTTTAAAAGACAGTTTTAAAAATCATCACAAACTGTTAGGACACAGAACTGAAGCACTATAATATAGAATTGAAAGAAGCCCGCTAATAGTTTCGCTGAATATATGTTATACTGCGTATATCAGGAAAATGTTCGGCCAGTAAGATAAGCTAAGTGTGAAAAAAGAAGCAAAACCAACCCCAAATTAATTAAATAAATTCTATAGAATGCATAATCATGCCACAGAGAACTCTACCCCTCTACTTACTACAAGAACTTGTAAAATTATTGATGATGCATGACTAGCCATTGTACAAAGATTGTTTCACTCAATAAATTTTATTAGAAATGCACTTACACTGAGAAAGGATTTCACAATGGTCAAATCAGTGCACAATACTACCTAGTTTTTATAACTGACAAAAATGTCTTGTCAGGCTACATCATTTTAAAAGACACTTTACAGCATTCTTGTAGCATTAGAAATAATCAAAAGAAGAAAGCCAGGGTTAAAACAAACATTGGATTTGGTCCAATAATACTGACTTTTTTTTTTTAATGTCTTTGATACAGGTACTTCTTATAAATGAATATGAATGAACAATTGTTTAAAATGACTTACTCAAAATGAAAACACAAATATATCACTACACTTTCAAATGATACATTCTATTGTGGTCTCTGCCCACACTTAAAATCACTACAGGTAAACCAACATAGATTGGAAGGCTGCAAGCAAAGCTATTATATTAATGGAAGCCTTTTCAAATATATCATACACACTTTAGGAATAGTTTACAGAGGTGCAATCCATTAAAACTTTTAAAGCAGGTAAAGCAACTTCTGAAGGGTTAGTGTGCTTATGTTTAATATGTCACCTTCAAAAATGTCATTGAACTTTCCATATTAGCATAAAAGTTCCAATCCAGCCACTGTTACTATCACCAAGAGATCATTCTTCTGCAAACGACGGATTCTATTTCCATTAGTTTGTCCAACACTAATTTCTGAAAGGTAAGCCTGGTGACATAATCTTAAAAAGGCAACTAGCCATGCATTGGCATCACTGGTTCTACATGCCCACAACATAAATATGAGTAATCAGAGAGATAGAACTTTTAAGTACACCAAGGAAAATACAATGTTAACAAAGATAAGAAGCACTTTTTTTTTTTTTACCTACTCTTACAAATTTAGAAATTGCACCTTAGATTGATGAAAATCTTAACCAGGGCCTGCAGTAATGTGGCCTCTGATCTTGAGACAAAATATCCATATTTCAAGAAGAGTCATCATGATGTCTTCGCTGTCGAATGTTCATAATGTACAATGGTCCCTTTGAAGGTTACCTGTAGTTAAACTAGTTACCGAAATAAAAACTAAAAAGTATAAAAAGATATTTTTTTTTCTTTTCAAAAACATAAGAAAGAATGCAAAAATTGTTATGCATAACACATAGGAAGTGGTTAAAAATCCAACAAATATCTGCATTTGACAATGCTAGTATTTTTGACTTTACAGGACTATTCAATGATTTTGAGAAATCAAAAGAAAGAAAAAAAAAAAGGCTGGATAGGAGCTTGTAGAAGAGATGTGATAATACCAATTTAACGAATTCAGTAAAACAAATGCTAATCAACAAAGAATTGTAATCAGGTGATTCATAAGTCACCCTACACATCATTGATGAAAAGCACTTTCATTTTGTTTTATCAATGGTTGGAGGTTGGATGACCTTTAGTTAAACACCAAAGCATTCAAATGGTAGAACGGAGAGTGTGGCTTTATGTGTATGCATTGAGCCGCTCTTTGGAGCGGGTAGAGTGGATGTCGTGAAGCTCTTGCTCCTCCTTTGACTTGATGTCCTCATACTTTTGCATACGGCAGGCATCTTTCACATAGGCCCAGTTGGCAGACAGAACCATAAGATAGTGAACCTGATCAAAGACAAAAAGAGCTTATAATGGAGATCTGTTCAAGTATACTATCAGCAAAAAAATAGTCTAATATCTACTTACATTGGAAATATCCAACTACAAGTGGAACCAAAAAGGAAATTTATGATAGTTGCTAGATTCTGGTATTGAGTAAGATCCCATGTATAAAGTATTTATCAATACTTTCAACAAAGGTTTCTAGAAATATTAGCTAATAATATTAGCATCACTCATATGTCAGTTAATGTTCTATCTTGATCCCTCCAGTTTATCAACCAACAGGATTTTAATAAGCTTCCCAGATTCCAAAAATATATTCCCAGGCTGGCTATGAGTCAGAACTGACTCAACAGCACTTAATAACAACAAACAAAATGTAGAAGTTATACTCACTAAATTTAAAATATTGAGCAATATTTAAGTTATCAAGACATTTGAAAACTGATTTTTGCATTGAAATAGAATTGCTAGGTATTAAAAAAATATTTAAAATAAAACAAAATCAGGTCCTAATTAATATAAATATGTTTATGAGGTCACTTCAAAAACTGAGCTGATTTGCCTCATTAGCACACTAGCATTGCTAATGATTTGCCTCATTAGCATTGTCTCATCTTTCCTAAATTTAGTGTTTGACAAAAATGGTAAGAATGCCTTAAAAAAATTAAACAGTATTTCCTTCATCAATATGCTAGACAATGTATTGCCACCATAATAAAAGTTATCAAATAAATCCAGAAATCTTGATTTTCAAAATATTGAACTGGGTATGACAGCTTTAAAGTTACTGAAAATTTTGTAGACATCCATATTACTGTCTGCTAGGATAAAAAAAAAAAAATAAGAACAGAAAACTTTAGTTGCCAAAGCTATGATTGATACTGAAAGTACTTGATCAATGTTCACAGGTGGTGAGCTCTGGTAGCGTAGTGGTTACGAATCGGGCTGCGAACCTTAAGGTCAGCGGTTCGAAACTACCAGCCGCTCCGCGGGAGAAAGATGAGGCTTTCTACTCCCGTAAAGATTTACACCCTCGGAAACCCTGTACAGGGTCGCTATGGGTCGGACCCGACTCGATGGCACTTAACAACAACAACAACAATGGAGTTCCTGGAGAGTTACAAAGAAAAGGAAAGATCTGGCAGATAAGAAATTTTCAAGCCCCCTGTTAAAACCTGATGGATTGAAGTAGGACTTATTCTCAAATTTTCAAAGAAAATTAGATATAAAAGACATAACTTGAAACTACTGAGATGTATTTTAAGAAACATACATCAATCCAATTTTTATAATCTCAGTATAGTATCTTTATGCTCTTTTTTAAGGAGGGAAAAAGGATAATGAAAGTTTATAATTTCATTAGGCACTCAGAATATCATGTTGAATTTAGCTGCAAAAAATGCTTTATGTTAATAGCAATCTGATGTCTAAAATTTTAATCATCTTAATTTTTGTCATTGTTACCAATATCACTGAGTGTTTTAATCCTTAAGAAGATTACTAAATCTTATCTCCATTGCAATGATAATAGTCCCTTATTGTCACTGTTTTTCAATTTTTACCCGATATTAAAGTGAATGTGTTTGTTATGAAATTCAGAAACTACAGGAAACTTATCAACTTCACAAATACAATACTTTGAAATACAAATTGAATAATAAAATGTCAGAGTTTTGAGGTCTTACCATAGCAATAACTGCTGCTCCAGCTCCAGCAAGTGCCACAATAAACAAGTGAAAGGTCATGTTTAGCTACAGAGGAAACCATAGAAAAGCAAAATGTGTCAGGATTATACATTTGTGGAAGAGATGTCAGGAAATCTGTTGGTATTTTATGAATAAGAACTTTTTGCATCTTTGACAAAACTAATTGAGTAAATTGCTTTTTCTCTTGTAAACTTTTAAATTCTTTCAGGTGCATCATTTTAGAAAAATTTCATGATAAAGATGAAATCATGATTGATAATGATGGTTTTCAGTAATATTATAACAACAGTAACTATGCTGTCTCTTTCTAAAGATAGTTTTTATAATTTTCCAAGCATATTAAAATGTGGAAGTTTCTAGAAATCATAAAATTATTCATAATTATAATTGTATTGAAATATGTGCAGCATTTCACACATATTCATATTCCACCCCCACCCCCCACATAACATTTGTGCAAGCAAATATTGTCTCTGAAAGAAAAAAAAGGGAAAATGTAATATAGATATAATTATATGTTCTTCAAATACCAAATGGAATGCTAAAACTCTGACAACATTTAAGGCTGTAAAAACACTCACCTCAGTGGATTCACACATCCTCAGGAAATTCTCAGAGACAGTGCAAATTTTCTTTTCCTCTCCAATTGTCACAATTCCTACAATATGTAGAACATTATAGTTTAGTGTTATGTTTTCAAGAGCCAAGTGAGAGACTAAGGAACTTTTGCTGATCAAATTTTAGAAAATTCTACTTTATGTTATACAGGAACAATTCTTCTTTAGCTTTCATTGCATTAGAAATGGAGGTCTTCATTTCCATTATGTTGGATAATAATTATGAATAGAAGCTACAAAGCTATTTGACATTCATGAAATTTAAAACATTTTCAGTCTGAATTCAAGTAAATCTATCAATCAGAATTTCTATCAGAGTTTCAGAATAACTTTTAGCTAGTTCATTGATTTGATCCATTAATGTGATGGTACAGACATCACAATTATTTTGGTAATTACACTCTGGACTATGCTGAATTCAGTATTCCTTTTTTTTTTTTTTTTTCAGCTGGCAAAAAACTGTTGTTAGTATTAAAATAATTAGTTTATATTTTTTTGGCAATGAGAAAAATGCTTTTATGCTAGTGTGGCATTGTAAGATAAGAATTGGACTGCTAATCACAATGTTGGTGGTTCAAAACCTCTAGTCACTCCTCAGAAACCCTAAACAGGGCCACTGTGAGGCAGAGCCAACTCAATGGCACTTAACAACAATAACAACATCTTCAAAATATATCCAGAATCAGACCACATCTCTGTTAACATACAATTTTGTTGTTATTGTCCTGGATCAATCCACCAATATCTCATGCCTTGGTTTCTACAATATTTTCCTGTTTCTATGATTGCTATAAATTATCATTGCATAATTACTACAAATTTATCACTGAGGTAATAAAAACCTCTTGGTGGTTCCTGGACAGTTGAAGTACCACTGCTAGGGACATAAATTTTTATCATGAAATTTGCAAGGTACAATGGAGGTTAAAAAAATAAACAGACATTATGATGCTTTATAGGGTGAAAAGAAATGAACTCTTTGCCCAGTCCTGCATCAATCACACAATTTTTGATGTGCTTGAGCCCATTGCTGCTTTCACTGTAACAGTCCATCTTGGGGGATTTCCTCTTTTTCTCCCATCCTCCACTTTATTAAGCATTATGTCTTATTCTAGAGACAGGTCCCTTATGATAATATGTCCTAAGTATGAGAGATAAAGTCTGGCCATCCAGGCTTCTTAGGAGCAATCTGGCTGTACTTCATCCAACAGTGATTTACATATTCTATTAGAAGTCCATGGTACTTTAAATATTCTCCTCCAACACCATAACTCAAATGCATCAATTCTACTATTGTCTTCCTTATTCACTGACCAATTTTCACAGACATATAAGGTTATTGAAAATAGCATGACTTGAGTGAGGCACACCTTAGTCCTCAAACTGACATCTTTGTTCTTCAACACTTTAAAGAGGTCTTGTGCAGTAGAATTGTCAAATGCAATACATCATTTGATTTCTTGCCTGCTTGTTCTATGAGGGTTGATGGTTGATTCAAGCAAAATGAAGTCTTTGACAACTTCAATCTTTTCTCCATTATCTCAATTTTATTTATTGGTCCAGTAATGAGGAATTTTTGTTTTATTTGCATTGAGGTGCAACCCATACTGAAGACTGCAGTCTTTGATCTTCATCAGTAAGTATTTTAAGTCCTCTTTGCTTTCAGCAAGCAAGGTTCTATCATTTGCATATTGATCTTCCTCCAAATGAGTCTTCCTCCAAACCTGATGGAGTGTTCTTCTTCATATAATCAAGGTTCTTGGATTATGTGCTCAACATACAGACTGAATAAGTATGGTCAAAGAATACAACTCTTGTACACACCTTTCCTAATTTTAAACTTTCAGTGTTCCCTTGTTCTGGTCGAACAACTGCCTCTTGGTCTAGGTGCAGATTTCTCATGAGCACAATTAAGGACTCCAGAAAGCCCATTTTCCATAATGTTGTCCATAGCTATTCATGATCTACACAATTGAAAACTTTTGCATAGTCAGTAAAGAACAGGTACACATCTTTCTGTTATTCTCTGCTTTCAGCCAAAATCTATCTGACATCAGCAATGATAGCCCTCATTCCATGTCCTAATCTGAATCTGATTTAAACTTCTGGTAGTTCTCTGTCAATGTATTGTTGCAGCCATTTTTGAATTATCTTCAGAAACAAATTACTTGCATGTAATACTAATGATATTACCTGATGATTTACACATTTCATTGGGTGGCCTCACTTTGGAATAGGCACTAATACAAATCTCTTATAATTTGTTGGCCAGGTCTTTCAAAATTTTTAGCATATATGAGTAAGTGCCTCCAGTGCCTCATCAGTTCATTGAAATATTTCAATTTGTGTTTCATCAATCCCCGGAGACCTGTTCTTTGCCAGTGCCTTCAATGTACCTTGGACTTCTTCCTTCACAGTCATTGGCTTCTGATCATATGTTACATCTTGAAATGGTTGAATATCAACTATCTCTTTCTGGTGCAGTGACTTTGTATATGCCCTCCATTTTTTCTGATGCTTTCTATATCATTCAATATTTTGAATTATGCTGTGGAGTTGGTTCCAACTCCCCTGTATAGGGTTTCTGAGCCTTTAAAACTTTACAGGAGTAGAAAGCCTTATCTTTCTCCTATGGAATAGCTGATAGTTTCACATTTCTGACCTTGAGGTTATTAGCTCAACTCATAACCACTATGCTACCAGAGTTCCTTATTTTTCCCATAGAATTCTTCAGTATTGTAAGTCATGGCTTCAATTTCTTCTTCAGTTCTCTCAGTTTGAGAAATGTTCTTCCCTTTTGGTTTTCTAACTCCAGGTCTTTGCACATTTCACTATAATATTTGACTTTGTCTTCTCAAGCTAACCTTTGAAATTTTTTATTCAGCTCTTTTACCACCTCATTTCTTCCACTTAGTTTAGCATCTCTGTGCTGCAGATCAACTTTCGGAGTCTGTTCTGACATACATTTTGGTCTTTTCGTTCTTTTCCATCTTCATAATGACTTTTTACTTTCTTCCTGTATAATGTTCTTGAAGTCATCCCACAGCTCTTCTTGTCTTCAGTCTTTAGAGTTTAATGCATGAAATCTGTTCTTCAAATAATCTCTATATTCAGGTGGTATATGTCCAAGGTCATATTTTGGCTCTCTTGCATTTGTTTTAATTTTGTTTAGCTTCAGCCTGAACTTGGAATTGATGGTCTGTTCCACAATCTGCCACTGGTCTTAGTTTAGCCAATGATATTGAGTTTTCCCACTATCTCTTCTCACATATGAAGTCAATTTGATTTCTGTGTATTCCATCTTTTATTAGCAGAAATAAAATTATAGTTCTATAATTCAAATGACACATAGCTCATATACAAAGATGACTTCTTAATAGTGAATGCATATGTTTGTAAGGAGTGCTTGTGGCACTGTAGGATAAGCACTGGACTGCTAACCAAAAGGTTAACAGTTCAAACCCAACAGTTGTTCTCTAGAACTATGGCACTTTCTGCTTCCTTTAATGATTCACAGTTTCAGGAACTTTATTCAGGACAACTATGAGATGGACTCAACTAAAAGGCAGGTCAAAGCAATAGTTTATATTCTAACATAACATGCCCTTTTGAACTGGATGGACTAAGGTTAAAAGTACAGATTTGTAGACTCAGTTCTGAAATCCACTCTATCTTGAGCAACTACTGCATTATTCCCAGGTCATGACTGCATTCTTTAGAGAAGGGATGATGAGGCAGATCGATGGTCCAGGGTTTGCTAAACTTGATTTTTTTGTCAAAGACTTTTTTGTTTCTTTCATAACTGATCAAAGTCTAAACACAAGTGTTAAATAAACATTTTATCGTAAAATAGGAATGAATATGTGAAATGAAATTTTAATGGAAAGGACTTATTAGAAATCAGACAAAAGAAAGATGCTCTAGTTAATATGTGTGGGTGAGCAAGACAGGAAGTGGGTTGTAGAAGGCTGTAAGTAAGTGTGCCTGATTTTGACCAGTTTCTACCTGTGTTTGTCCTTAATTTCATCAAATTTCTAAGTTTTAGTGAAGCATAGCTTAAAATCTTGGAAATAATGAATGGGGGGCAGTTTTGAAATGTTAGGATTCAAGTTTACTAAGATAAACATGTGACCACTGCCATTAGTTTATTAAATTTGTTGTTGTTATTGCTGTTAGGTGCCACCAAGTTGGTACCGACTAATAACATTATGCACAACAGAACAAAACACTGTCCAGTCCTGCACCAACCTCACAATCTTTCTATGCTTGAGCTCATTGTTGCTGTTACTATGCCACTCCTTCTAGTTTGGGGTCTTCCTCTTTTTCACTGACCTTCCACTTTACCAAGCATAACTTCCTTCTTCAGGGGCTGGTCTTGCCTGATAATATGTCTGAAATATGAGAGATGAAGTCTGGCCATCTGGCTTCAAAAGAGCATTCTGGCTATGTTTCTTCCAACACAGATTATTTTGTTCTTTTGGTAATCCATGGTATTTTCAATAGTCTCCTCCAAAACCATAATTCAAATGCATCAATTATTCTGTGGACTTCCTTATTTATTGTCCATCTTTGACTTGCATATGAGGCTATTGAAAATATCATGGTTTGGGTCAGGAACACCTTAGCCCTCAAACTGACATCTTTGCTCTTGAACATTTTTAAGAGGTCTTGTGCAACAGATTTGCCTAATGCAATAATTTTATCAAATAATCGTCCATATAATTGCAAGACAACAAATAATTTTCATTAGCCTGGGAAATGCAATTAAAACTATCTCATGGCTCATTCTGGCATAGAGAAAAATCCTAATATGATTACACATTTTGAAATTTATCAACTCTATTATGCAATGCTTCTTCTTTTCACTGTCTGTTTGAAATGTTTATTTCTATTATTTACTTTGGAATCCATAATGAGATGCATGCCTCTACTAAAAAGTATAGAAGCCATTATATAGTGACAGTTCTCATGATTGAAGTCTTTTGCTTTGTTTAGAGAAAATATACCATCTTTTTTTTAAGGCACAACCTAGAAAAATAACAGGAATTGCTTCAAAGTAATTCCTTACCCACTCAATTCCTTTTTATTATGAATATTAATAAATGACTTTACTGAACATGTAGTCCTTGTGTTGCATTGTAGGATAAGCAATGGACTTCTACCCAGTGATTGGTGGTTCAAACCCACCAGCAACTCCTTGGAAACCCAGTATAGGATCGTTATGAGTCAGAACTAACTCTATAGTGCATAACAACAACATACTGAATATAATCCAAAATGTGAGAAGAGATTCTTTTTTATTCTGATGCCACTTGAGAGTAACATGATTTTGTGTATTCAAAATTTTTATTATTCACTGCGGTCAAACTGATTATAACTGATAGCCACAATACAGGACAGAGCAGAATTGCCAGATAGGGTTTTCATGCCTATAGTTTTTATCATCACAGAATGCAACATCTTTGTTCCATGGGACAGCAAGCGGGTTCAGATTGTCAAACTTTCAGTTTGCAGCTGAGCACTTAATGATTACACCAACAGGGCACTTTAGGATTTTTATTAGAAGTATACTATCTGGAGGGCAAATAATATGTTCCTAAACATATAGTCAGTACAATATTTTATGTTAAGGGATAAACAGAAAGCCATAATAGCCAATGTTTAAATGTTTCATGACATCTAAGAAGTGTTTTTACATTTTCCACATCCACAGCAGAAAAGCAACATTTGGATAAAGTGTTATTACCATGTTGAAAGCAGTGTTAAGGCTCAAAGAACAGCCTTATTAATAACTACACTTGCTGTAGCACACTACTTTTAGAAATCAGACAAGCAGGTTTTATTGGTGAGACTTAGATGAGATTTTGTTTGTCCTGAAGTGGCCCTGTAGGATAAGCACTGGACTGCTAAGTATAAAAAATCAGTTCAAACCCACCAGTTGCTCCTGAGAAACCCTATACAATGTTGCTGTGAGTAGGAACCAACTCAACAGCACTTAACAGCAACAAACAACATTGTGAAATGAGTGAAAGCTTACAGTATAGATCATCAGATTTATGTTCAATAATTCATACATGTTGTGTTTCATTTCATTGATCACAATCCCTTCAATGTAACATCACTTATTTCACTCTCTCTCTCTGTGTCCTGTTTCCATTTCTCCTTCTTTCCTTACCCTTCTGAATTTTGCCAATATTGCTCTCTTAATTTCAAGTGATTGGTTATTCTAAAGTGTGTTACTCACTAGTGTTATTGTTTCCCTTATAGACCTATCTGTTGTTTGGCTGAAAATTGAGCCACACAGGGGTGAATTCAGCTTCAGACATGAAGGGTGACTAAAGGACATAATCCTGAGTTTTCACCAGTTTCCATATGATCAGTAAGCTTAGTCTTTTATGTGATTTTGAGATTTGATCCATATTTTTCTTCGATTCTACTCAGGATTTTCAAATGTGATCGCTTTCAGAGCAGTTGGTAGTGGTAACCAATCATCATGTAATTCTTCTAGCCTTAGTGTCATGGAGATTGAAGTTCACATGGTCAACTAGTACGTTGTACTGATATTTTCCATGTTTCTTCAATTTTCATTGCTCTTCTTTCCTCCAGATAGGGAGAGATCAATAGTTGTGCTTTAGATGGCCACTCACAAACTTTTAATACCCCAGTCACTATTCACTATAGTAGGATGTAAAGCACTGTCTTTGTGGACTATGTTATTCCAATTAGCCTTGGTATTCCTTGATACTATGGTTGTGAACCCCCGTGACCAGAAACTTATTACCTCAAGGTGTTTGGTTATGTATAAGAATTTTCATAACTTTCCACCACATTCACATGCAAGAATATATTTTCAGGAAAGGTAAAAACTCATATACAGATATTCTCTGCCATGTATGCATTTATATATATTTGTGGGTATACTTCCTTTCTCTCTTTCACACCCATTTAGCCTGTGTGTCTATCTCTGCATTTATTGTTAGAGATCACAGTTGTTACAGGATTGTGTAAATAGTAGTATTTACTTCTGTGGCTTTTAACTCTTACTCCTCCCCATGTGTCCCCCTACCATCATCATTTTTTTGCTGACTTCCTTCTTATTGTATATTACTTTCTTTTTCACCTAAGTTAATATATGTTTCCCTTTTATGTTGTTATTGTTGTAAGTTGCTGTTCTGTTGGTTCTGATTCATAGAGACTGTATATAGGGTTTCCAAGGAGTGGCTGGTGAGTTTGAACCACCAACCATGTGGTTCAAACCAACCTTGCAGTCCAGTGCTTACTTTACAGCACCACACTAGGATTCCATTACCCTCTAGACAGTGATTTTTTTTTTTTTTTTACCTTGAGTTAATGCTGTAATGGAATGAAAACTTTGGACTTTGGAATGGGGTGAATGTATTATGCACATGGGGAAAACATGTGTCTTTGGGGACTAGAAGGTGGACTCTGGTAAATAACATATGGCCATTCAAAAATCTTTACATTCTGTAAATATTAGGTCATATGGCATGTGCAAATATGTTAGATCATATGGCAAATGATAATTGATATTAGAGAAGAAAGGTTAGATAAGCAGTGTTGCTGGCAGAATAGATAACACTATGATGGTGAAGTATAAAGAAGACAGAAGAAAAACTACAATGGTAAAGTATGTATTTGTTGTTAAGTGACATTGAGTCAGAGCCAACTCATAGTGACCCTTTATAGGGTTTTGGAGAAGTAGCTGGTGAGATTGAAGTACCAACCTTGAAGTTCAAACCAACCTTGAGGACCAGTGCTTATCCTGAAGCACCAGTATACAAGGCCACAAAAAATAAATAAATAAATAAATAAATAAAATAAAATCATGGACTCTGGTTTTAGAGGGTGTATTTATTTCCTATTAAATAATGTAAGCGTAGTGGTTACGAATCGGGCTGCAAACCTTAAGGTCAGCGGTTCGAAACTACCAGCTGCTCCCCGGGAGAAAGATCAGGCTTTCTACTCCCGTAAAGATTTACACCCTCGGAAACCCTGTACAGGGTCGCTATGGGTCGGAACCGACTCGACAGCACTTAACAACAACAACAACAACAACAACAATGTAACAGATTACCATAAGTATAGTAGTTTATGTCAACATAATTCCTTCTTTTTCAGTTCTGTAGGGCAGAAGTCTAAAATCAAGGTGTTGGCAAACTGCATTCCCTTCAGGAGAATCTAAAACAAAATCCAATTCCATGCCTTTTTCAGTTTATAGGGAGGCCACACACATCCCTTAGTTTTGGTCCCTTTTTCCCATCGACAAATACTGTAACATTACATTTTTTTTCTACCTGTCTTCTTTAGTCAAATATTCCTCTAACTGATTCTCCTTTTCTACTTTTAAAGTCCTTTGTGATTGCATTGCTATTGTTGTTGATGTTGCTGTTAAGTGCCATCAAGTCAGTTCTCACTCATAGCGACTCTGAATAGAGTTTCCAAGAAGTGGCTGGTAAGCTTGACCTTGTAGCTCAAACCAACCTTGCAGTCCAGTTCACTAACCCATATACCACTCCAGGACTCCTTTGATTACATGTTGTTGTTGTTAAGTGCCGTCGGTTCCAACCCATAGCGACCCTGTACAGGGTTTCCGAGGGTGTAAATCTTATGGGAGTAGAAAGCCTCATCTTTCTCCCACTGAGCGGCTGGTAGTTTCGAACCGCTGACCTTACGGTTTGCAGCCCGATTCGTAACCACTACGCTACCAGAGCTCCTTTGATTACATACAGCAGTTAAAAATAATCCAGGATCAATCCTATCCCTTCTGTACACAGGGTTTATAGGGACAGGCAACTTAGACATTGGCTACCAAAAATGAGGGGGTGGGGGGGTGGCAATAAAGACATGAAGTGACTGGCTTACAAGTTTTCAAGAGGGTAGTTTAGTTTCAGAGTGTGTGGTGGAAAGTAGAATACCCACTAAATAGAGTTCATGTTGTCTAGTTGGGTCTGGTGAAAGGAGATTGGGATAAGATTCTAACAATTGTTACCATGACAACTGTAAGGCAGAAGTTTTTTAACAAAAAAGAGGGAGTAGTTAATCTTATAGTATAGGACCATCAAGGGAGATGAGCATGAGTGGAATGTGGAACCCTATTCCAAAGAGAGGTGACACAATGGAATGTGGAAATTATCTGACAATATCTTTGGTATCCCATGCAAGTAAATTTTTACTAAAGGCAATACAGAAACAGCTGCAAGCATTCACTGAAAGAAAACTTTCAGAGGTTCAAGTGGGATACAGAAGAGGATGTGGAATGAGGGATGTCATTGCTGATATCTGATGGATCTTGATTGAAAGCAGAGAATACTAGAAAGATATTTACCTGTGCTTTATTGACTATGCAAAGACTTTAGATTGTGTATCATGACAAGCTATGGACAACATTGTGAAGTATGAGTATTCTGGAACACTTAATTGTGCTCATGAGAAATCTGTACCTGGACCAAGAGGCAGTTGTTCAAACAGAACATGGGAACACTGAATGGTTTAAAATTAAGACAGGTGTGTGACAGGGTTGTATTATTTCACCATACTTATTCAACCTGTATGCTGAACAAATAATCTGAGAAGCTGGGTTCTATGAAGAAAATGTGGCATCAGGACTGGAGGAAGAATCATTAACAACTTATGATATGCAGATGATACAATCTTGCTTGTTGAAAGTGAAGAGGACTTAAATACTTACTGATGAAGATCAAAGACCACAGCTTTTGGTATGGATTGTATCGCAATGTAAAGAAAATAAAAATCCTCACTACTGGACCAATAAACAACATTCTTATCAACAGAGAAAAGACTGAAGTTGTCAAGGACTTCATTCCCCTTAGATCAACTATCAACACTCATGGAAGCAGCAGTCAAGAAATCAAACAACATATTGCATTAGGCAAATATGCTGCACAGGACTTTTTTTTTAAAGTGTTGAAGAGCAAAGATGTCAGCTTAAAGACTAAGGTGCACCTGACCCAAGCCATGGTATTTTCAATAACCTCATATGCATGCAATAGCTGGACAATGAACAAGGAAGACCGTAGAAGAATTGATGCTTTTAAGTTATGGTGTTGGAGGAGAATATAGAAAGTGCTATGGGCTGCCAAAAGAACCAACAGACATGTGTTGGCAAAAGTGCAGCCAGAGTGCTCCTTGGAGGTCAGGATGGCTAAACTTCATCTTCAGACATATCATCAGGAGGTAGCAATCTTTGGAGAAGGATATCATGTCTGGTAAGGTGGAGGGTGAGAGGAAAAGAGGAAGACCCATGGTGAGATGGACTGGCAAAATGGCAGCATCAATGGGCTCAAGCGTGGCAACAATTGTGATGTTGGTCCAAGGCCAGGTAGTGTTTGTTCTGCTGTGCAAAGGGTTGCTATGAAATATGATAGGATGATTGTAAAACCGATGTTCTGCCATGTAAACTATCACTCAATTCACAATGAAAACCTTTTAAAAAATCCAGGATAATTTCCCTATTTTAAAGTTAGTTGATTAGCAACTTCAATTCTGTCTGCCACTTTCATTTCTCTTTGACATGTAACTATGTAACTGAACATATTCACAGGTTTCAGGAATTAGGTGGTTTAAAACATTTAGAGGGAGGACATTAGTCTCTCTACTGTATAAACTAATGGTTTATTTAGGGTTATGATGAAGAAAGTTCTAAAATTTTACTTGAAAAGCTGTTGACTAGAGAAGTGAATGCACCAAGATTCACGACACATAACTTTCTATCTCAGCATGGGCTATTAAATACCTGTATCCTTAGAAAATTAACTTCACCTTTCAGAATTCCATTTATTTCAGATCAGACAACTGTATTGGTGATTAATGAAGTACATTGGTAACATTCTGGGATCTTGAAACATATTCTGTACTTATGCCATAGGGACTCACATACACTGTCATTATTGCAGTTAAGTATTGTCAAGTTGGTTCTGAATAGCTTTTCTGACAAGCAACTGATGGTTAACTTTCCAGTGCTTATCCTACAGCATTAGATCAGGACTCCTCACATTCACTGTTTTGTTGTGTGCCGTTGAGTCAGTTCTGACTCATAGAGACCCTGTATAGGATTTCTGAGGAGCAGCTGGTGAGATTGAACTGCGGACCTTGAGGTTCAAACTGACTTAGCAGTCCAGTGCATTAACCCACAGCGCCACATCAGGACTCCTTACATACATTAGGTAGTCTAAATCTCAATTATACGTCTGAAAAAAAGAGTTAATTTTGACATCACAAGAACCCAAGTACTTTGATAATTAACAACATAGTGAAAACATGTCATCTTTTGAAGATTATTTTGCCTTTTTTTTAGAAGTCAAATATTTCTCTAGAGTTACCCAGTATTTTTTTCAGTTTAAAATAAGCTTTGACAGTGTTATATCCTATTTCACCAATTTTTCTCTTAACCACTACAGAAGAAACGAAATGCTTCGAATTGTAAATATTATAAACTATGATGTAATCTTGGAAATATAGACCATTCACACTAAAAAAGACCTCAGTCCCCATTTATTTCAGTGATGACCCTTTCTTGTAAGAAAAGTGAGGCTCTAAGAGTAGATTTGACAAATTTATCAATAAAAAATAGGACTTCCAGTTAAATTTGAATTTTTGGTAAACATCAAAAAGGTTTTATATAAAACATTCATACAATATTTGGGAAGTTTCTTTTATGTGTAGATATGTCCTATATAACAATATTTGAGACATATATTTTAAAATATCCTTGCTATCTGAAGTTCAAAATTAGCTGGTGTTCCTATATTTACCTCAAAATCTTATCTGAGAGGCTGGCCATATTTCTGTTTTTAATTTTAACTTCTAGGATCAGCAGAATAAAATAACTCATTGAGGCAGATAGATTGAACCCAGTGCCATGATTTCCCAAGGAGCTGTTCTCCAGTGATCTCTATCAAAATTTGCTGAGATCTGTTTGTCCTATATTTATAAGGGTCAAGTTTCCAAGAGTAAAACATTCCTAAAATAAGAGCTGTTCATATAGTCTCACCTTTTTGTCAATAACTTAATCCATGCTGCAGATCATCCTGCTTTTAACTTGAATCACACTGCAGGGAGCCTGGAAGACTTCTTTTGGCAGTTGGTGTGCCACTATATCTATAGAATAACTATGCTGTATCCTGCATTCTATCCATAGTATATTCATAGAGCCACAAGGCCTTTACATACCACCAAGAGCAATATTTCCCACTTACCTGAGGTCTGAGAAAACCTCATTAGAGAAAAACATTTAGACCATCTAGACAGCCTGGTTTGCATCCTGGCTCTTCTACTCACTAATGGTATAATTTCTGGAAAGGCAATTGACCTCCCAATGCCTCAGTTTCCATATATGTACGAAAGGTAGAATACACACACATACATATATGTATATGATAAAAATGACACCCACTACAGAGCTGTGCGAGTTAAACAAGTTAACATATATAAAGTACTTAGAAAATGATCCATTCATTGTACGTCTCTCTACATATATGAACAAACTTTAATCCTCAAAAAGAATAACCAAAACAGTTGTTCATTTATTTACTATTATTTGATTTCTTTATTATTAAGCACTGTTTTTTTTTCTTTAATTTCTCATCACAAAAGACAATGAAGTACATAACTCTTATTGAAATTCAGAATTTATACTGTTTATTATGGTTGGACTAAAAGGGGTACTGACAATTTGGCAAAGAACCAAGAAGTCGTAAAAGAGAAACTGAAATTATAACCTACCAATTCAAGGAAATGTAATCTGATAACCTGTTTATACAGGCATTTATATATGTTCATATTGTGGATCAACTTCTACTCACCCTAGAATCCCTACTTATTTAAATTTAAAAAGTGTGTCTTAAAAGTGAATTATAGATTTGCCTGTTTGATAGAAAAAGTAATGATGGTTCCAAAGTACTTTATACTATCGTAAAGGCAGTTACTTCTGTAATACAATATGGGGTGTTCAAAACTAGCAATCAATATCTACATACCAAATGGACGAAGGTCTAAGCAGAGATTTGCTCCCTCCACTAAAGTGGTGTTACGGCAGATGGTCCACAGATTGAAGTACATGTAAACTGGCAGTGAGGTGAAAACCGTGACTCCCAGCCAGGCCAACATGAAAAGGTACGTCAGCATAATAAACTGCAACAGAGAAAGTAGAGAGAAGAACATGTAATCTACTGAAAAAAAAATTCTTTAACCTACAGTAGTTTTAAAGACAGTAGAACACAAAATCATTATCATAATACTAATAGGAACTATGGAACGAAAGATTGTAAAAAGGTGAATATAAGGGGCTATTAGAATAAATCTGCTGGAAAATTGCATCTTGGCAGAGGACCTTATGCACAAGGGAAGAAATAATCCATTTGCATTTTAATACGGCTACATTCATGTCTCTATCTTAAAAATCATTCTCCACACATTTTTCAAACTTTAGAAAATAAGGAATTTTACTGTGATGAATTCCAAATAATTTAAAATATTGTCAACAAGCTTATATTATACTCATCTGATGTCATTTTTATAACATAAATATTTAAAGTACATAAACATGTTTAGATTTAACATTATAAATGCGGTGATTCACAAACCATTTTAATATATGATGACATGTGTTTCCAATTCCATTTCATCTTATAGGATCATTTGTGTTAATGTTAAGTCTTCTTTCTTGCAAACCAACTTTATTTTTGTGGTGGAAGCATAATAAAATACTTTTCTAGGTTTGAAATTAATTTAGCTTCTTTATTTCAGAAATATTTTTAATATTTTAAAAACAAAAGGTGGTTTATAATCCTTGTTTTAATGGGAGTTTTTAGTCAAAGAATGCCTTAGTTGCCGGATGAGAAATTAGATACCTGTCTCGATGCGTAGATTAATAATTGGTGAAAGATGGATGCATAAATATTATTACAAATCAGTTATCAATAGCATTAATCCTGGTGTGGCACTGTGGGTTAATGTGCTAGACTGCAAAGTCAGTTTGAACTGCAAGGTCAGTGGCTCAAGCTCACCAGCTGCTCCTTGGAAACTCTATACAGGGTTGCTCTGGGTTGGAATAGACTTGACAGCACTTAACAACAACAATAATCCATATTATGTATGCATATATATCCATATAATACTTATATATGTAATTGTTTATATAAATAAACCCCCTTTAATGTTCTAAGCTAGCAGATGTATCAACAACTGTTGTTGTTGTTAAGTGCCATTGAGTCAGCTCTGACCCACAGCAAACCTGTATAGGGTTTTCAGAGTGGCTGGTGAGCTTGAACCACCGACTTTGTAGTTCAAACTGACCTTGCAACCCAGAACATTAATCTACAGTGCCACACCAGGATTTATATACAAATGAAAAGATTGAATATAAGCCAGTATAAAACCCTAAGGTTTATATGCAGGGTTAAATCTTCACATTGATCTAAATTTATTACATTTCTCAAAGGGAGTCGTATGCCATTCAATTTCATCATTTATTTGTCATTGTCATAGAAATAACTCACTATATAAAGTGTCCATGTAGATAAACACCATTCAGAAATAAAGAATTATGGACAACATCACAAGAGTTGTCAAATTATCCTGCCAATGTGGTATTGATCATATTCAAGCATCAGAAATTAATATTGAGAGCACTCATAAAGAGTAGCCAAATAAG
The DNA here is from genome assembly GCF_000296735.1 of Chrysochloris asiatica. NCBI lineage: Eukaryota > Metazoa > Chordata > Mammalia > Afrosoricida > Chrysochloridae > Chrysochloris > Chrysochloris asiatica. The sequence continues at coordinate 515,430 of NW_006408529.1, forward strand.
TTCACCCACAACAGTTTTGTCACAATTTCCACCTCTGATCTTTTTTTCATCTGAATCTTGCTGGTTATTTCTCAGTATCAGTGAATAAAAGTAGTCTTCTCTTTCATTACTCTGTATTTGACCTTATAATCATTATATTGTCTACTAGCAAAACACAGGTAATTTGTAGAAAAAATAGTCAGAAGAGCATTTTTAGAGTACATTTGTGACCATTTTAAAAAATATTTGATTGATTTATTCATTTATTTCTTCTTTCTGCAAATAAGATGAAAAATAGCAATACTCACTCAAGGCCAGATTAAGGCATGTGAGGGCCATAAACTATGTAATCCTGTGGTGTGGCTTCCTATGCTTATTTATAATACAAGCAGGATATGTGAGTTATATGGGAATAAGTCAAAAATATGCATGCATGTGTATAACTCATATATGTGTATATGTCTTAGGTGCCTATGATGAAACTTTAAAATAAAAATCTGACTTTATTAGCAATGAAACATAAAAGTAGCATATACTATTTTAGCAGAATGAGATGAGTTGGCATATAAACTTTTTATTGAATTTATTGTTGCTTTTGTTGATAAATATTTCACAACAAATAAAATGAGTCAGTAAACTTGGTTATTTCAACAATCAATGAATGTAAAGTTCTGTTGATCTTCCATAATGAAAAATTAACTTTAACCAATTTTGCTTTAAATAACTCATACTTTCCATTTTGATGGTTGTTTTGTAACAAATGCTACAGTTATAAATTAATAAATGAAAAGATGTCATAAAGGAAAATATAATAAAAAATATTACCACAAATTACTATATTTTATTTTTAGCTAAATCTTTCATATCTAACATGCTATAAATAAAAACATTTTATTTCTATTCTTTGTTATTAAAATTGTTTCCAATTACTTCACAGCAATTACACTGACCAAAAATTCTTACCTTCATATGCATTAAGGAAAATCAATTGGGTAATGAATTGAGCCTTTCTTTAATCGTTGTTGTACACTGAGGTATTTTGAAACAATTAAGGCACAGAACTGAACATTCTGTTGTGCATTTTGTGATTATTAAAGTCAGGAATATGTGTAAAACAGTTTCAAAAAGTAGAGCTGAATATTATATTTTATCTTATTTTGTGGATTCATACATATTTACATGAATAAAATATGTTTCCTGAATATTTAAATGTGATTCTCCTGTAAGAACAAAATCGCTGCATTTCTCCATAAAACTTTGCATTTAAGCATCAGTGTAAGCCTGAAATAAATTCCTTGATGACTCATACATTCTCCATCACATATACCCACATTTTTTAATAAATAAAATCCATTTGAAAGAATTCCATATACTTTCACTTGTCTTTTCATGCAAGATTCAACAGTACCAAAGATGGTATCATATGTGGTTACACAAAATTGATCTCTGGCACTCACTGATACTTCGTTTAGTACTTCTGTCATTACATTTTCCTTCTAATATTTCTCTGATTGTGAAACTTGCTTGATAATCAGTATTTGGCATTATTTTCCAACTTTTAAAACTCTTAATTTATTTAAATATGTTGTTAATGACTGTTAATATTTGTGCATGTCTTTAAATTTACTTCTGAATCTTGGCTTGTTCAATGAAAATGCTGCAATATATTATTCCAAATAACCAACATAAAATACATACCCTATAATGTTTGTGTTATGCTTTTAGTTCTTTTGTTATATTTCTTTTTCCTGTAAGGTATTCAGCAATCTTTTCTAAGGCATCTTGATTCCAAGATTGTACTAGTTGCTGCAGTATGTGTTTACAACTTGTATTAGAATGTCATTTTAATACTTAACAATTTTTTATATATGTTTTAAGAAATGCCCATTGGTGAGCAGAAGTGAGAAAAAAAAAAATGTATAGAATAACCAAACAGTAGAAAAAAAAAAAAAATCAGCTGTTTCTGGACAACAATTCATTTTGCTATGTCTCACAAAATTAAGTGGATGAGCTGCACATGACATGAAAATGGCATATTCATCATATTCTAAAATGTTCTGTTGCATACCACTATAATGCTTTAACATATTGAAATAATTGTCATAGGACTGGCTTTTTCACTTAGAAAAACCAATTTTGCAGACTTCATATACATAGTGAAGAATTTGATTTCAGTTTCTTCACTGGTACAAGATTCTAAATTGGTGCTGTAGGATAAGCACTAGACTGCTAACTGAAAGCTAGCCACCTCTGTGAAAATCTATTCAAGGTCTCTATGAGTCTAAACTGACTCAATAGCACTTAACAACAACAACGTTTGAAGATTTGTTGTTGCTGTTAGGTGCCATCCAGCTGGTACTGAGTCATAGCGACCTTATGCACAGCAGAACAAAACACTGCCCAATCCTGGGCCAACCTCACTATTATTGCCACGATTGAGCCCATTGACACTGCCACTTTGCCAATCCATCTTGCTATGGGTCTTCTTTGACCCTCTACCCTAACAAACATGATATCCTTCTCCAGTGACTGGTCCCTCCTGACAATGTGTCTGAAGTATGAGAGATGAAGTTTGGCCAACCTGGCCTCCACGGAGCACTCTGGCAGCACGTCTTCCAACACAGATTTGTTGGTTCTTTTGGCAGCCCATGGCACTTTCCATATTCTCCTCCAACACCATAACTCAAAGGCATCAACTCTTCTATGGTTTTCCTTATTCACTGTCCAGTTTTTTCATGCATATAAGGTTATTGAAAATATTATGGCCTGGGTCAGGTGCACCTTAGTCTTCAAACTGACATCTTTGCTCTTCAACGCTTTAAAAAAGCCATGTGTAGCAGATTTGCTTAATGCAATACGTTGTTTGATTTCTTGATTGCTGCTTCCATGAGTGTTGATAGTTGATCTAAGAAGAATGAAGTCCTTGCCAACTTCGATCTTTTCTCTGTTGATAAGAATGTTGTTTATTGGTTCAGTGATAAGGATTTTTGTTTTCTTTACATTGAGATGCTATACATAGCGAAGGCTGTGCTCTTTGATCTTCATCAGTAAATATTTTAGGTCTTCTTCACTTTCAGCAAGCAAGGTCGTATCATCTGCATATAACAGGTTGTTAATAAGTCTTCCTCCAATCCTTATGCCACATTTTTTTTATATAACCCAGCATCTCAGATTATTTGCTCAACATTCAGGTTGAATAAGTATGGTGAAAGAATACAACCCTGTTGCACACCTTTCTTAATTTAAAAACATTCAGTGTTCCCATGTTCTGTTTGAACAACCAATTCCTAATAAGTGTTCTGAAATACTCAGTTCACAATGTTGTCCATGGTTTGCATGATCCACACAATCAAAAGCCTTTGTGTAGTCAATAAAGCACAGGTAAACATCTTTCTGATATTCTCTGCTTTCAGCCAAAATCCATCAGACATAAGCAATTTTGTTGTTGTTGCTGTTGTTAGGTGTCGTTGAGGCAGTTCTGACACCCAGAGGCCCCATATATGATAGATGAAACACTGCCCAGTTCTTTGCCATCCTTACAACTGTTGCTACATTTGAGCCCATTCTATTGTCACTGTGTCAGTCCATCATCATGGGGGTCTTCTTCTTTTTCATTGATCCTCAATTTTATCAAGTATAATGTCCTTCTTCATGGACATATTTAACTTTTATATATCCAAAGGAGCTCTGGTAGCGTAGTGGTTACGAATCGGACTGCAAACTTTAAGGTCAGC
>NW_006408529.1:519242-530661 GCF_000296735.1 Chrysochloris asiatica
ACTTAACAACAACAACAACAAGAACCCTTTATCCAGCAAAGCTATCAATCGAATATGATGGTGTAATGAAAACATTCTGAGGAGCTCTGGTAGCGTAGTGGTTACGAATCGGGCTGCAAACCTTAAGGTCAGCGGTTCGAAACTAACAGCCGCTCCGCAGGAGAAAGGCGAGGCTTTCTACTCCCATAAAGATTTACACCCTCGGAAACCCTGTACAGGGTCGCTATGGGTCGGAACTGACTCGACGGCACTTAACAACAACAACATATCCAAAAGCCTGGTCTCTAAATATTAACACATAATGTTGTTGAGAATTAATTTATTTAAACTAGTGAGGGTATGGATATAAACATTATTGAAAGTCTATTAATTTTTTTAGTAAATTTATTAAAGGTTACATCACTGTTACAATTATTAAAGATGCTCAACAATATACCTGTTGCCAGTGGATGAGCCAATACTGACTTGTAATTGTTAAGTGACATCAAGTTGGTTCCCACTTATAGTGACCCTGTATAGGGTTTCTGAGGAATGGCTGGTGAGTTTGAAGTGCCAACTTTGTGGTTCGAACTGACCTTGAAAACCAGGGCATTATGCTGCATTGCCACACCAGGAATCCTATAGTGACTTATAGCAACCCTGTAGAACAGAGTAGAACTGCTCCCCAAGGCTTTCCAGGCTATAAGCACTGGACCACTGAGATAGGCAGTTCAAATCCACCAGCCACACCTCGGAAATTCTATACATGTTGCTATGAAACTGAACCGGCTCAATGGCTCACAACCACAGCAATCTTTACAGAGAAGATTGCTACATCTTCCTCCCACACTACTAGTAGCTGGTGGATTTGAGCTGCTAGCTTTTCCTTTTGCAGTGAGTGATTAACTACTGTGCCACAAGGGCTTCTTCCAGCAACTACAAGGGTCTATTATATGTACCCATTGGCCTTCTGATAGTTTGTCATTCTGAGGTGGTTTGAATTTTGCTGTGACACTGGTCACTATGCTGCCTGGTTGTTGTTGTTGTTTTGTTTTGTGTTTTTTTTTGTCGGGTGCCATCGAGTCGGAACCGAATCATAGCGTCCCCATGCATAGCAGAACAAAACAATGTCCGATCCTGGGACAACCTCACTACCGCTGCCACACTTGATGCCATCAATGATGCCACCTGGCTGATCCATCTCGTTAGGGGTCTTCCTCTTTTTCTCTGACCCTCCATTTTACCAAGCATGACATCCTTCTCCAGTGACTGTTCTCTCCTGACAATATGTCGAAAGTATGAGACATGAAGCTTAGCCATCCTGGCCTCCAAGGAGCACTCTGGCTGCACCTCTTCCAAAACAGATCTATTGGTTCTTTTGACAGTCCATGGCACTTTCAGTATTCTCCTGCAACACCACAACTCAAAGGCATCAATTCTTCTACGATCTTCCTTATTCACTGTCCAGTTTTCGCATCCATATGAGGTTATTGAAAATACCATGGCTTGGGTCAGGTGCACCTTAGTCCTCAAGCTGACATCTCTGCTCTTCAACACTTTAAAAAGTTCCTGTGCAGCAGATTTGCCTAATGCAATACGTCATCTGATCGCTTGACTACTGCTTCCGTGAGTGTTGATAGTTGATCCAAGAAGAATGAAGTCCTTGACAACTTCAATCTTTTCTCCGTTGATAAAAATGTTGTTTATTGGTTCAGTGGTGAGGATTTTTGTTTTCCTGACATTGAGGGGGGTTTAATATCAATAATGTCATCCATGGTGGAAAATGTATAGCATAATTTTCAGACAATGGCAGACTGGAACGAAAAGCTTCGTGATATATTTCTGAAATGAGGCAATGCAAACCTATGATTCACAACAGAACATAGTCCAATATGCTTGCCATCAAGAGTATTCAGTTGCTGAAGACTGACATTATAATTGGTGAAGGAGAGGATCAGCTAGGGTAAAGGAGACCCTCAGTGAGATGGATGAGCACCACAGCTGCAAGGATGGACTTAATCATGCTGGCGATTATGAGGATGAAACAAGCCCGAACATTTCCATTTGTTGTACATAAAATCACCATGAATCAGAGTTGACTTAACAACAGCTATCTATCTTTATTAAGCACAAAATTTTATGGCAGAATTTCAGCCAAGTGAAACAACAAACATTTCCTCCTTATAAGAAATAGTTAATATAATAAAAATATTCCATGAAAAATGCAGAAAACCTTTGGTCTCGAAAGTGTATGATAAACATTTTGCTTGCCTATCTTATAGAGAAAGTGTTATCTCTCTTGTGTGATCTTCATTTTTTTCTCCCTTTTGAAATGTGGAATGAAGAAAATCAATAAACTAATTTCCCTGAGGCCACTCAGAATTCTAGCTTTCTCACAGCAGTTTTTACCAATCACATTGTTACTTTTGTTAATGAAGGTCTGCTAAGTCAAAGTATCCACAAGCACACTACAACTTAGTGTGTGCCATTGAGTTGATTTTCAACTCATGGTAACCCATAGTTGTGAAGAGCACAATTGCTCATAAGAGTTGGTGGCACTTGTGGTTAAGCACTCAACTACTCACTGAAGATTCAGGGGTTCGTGTTCACCAGCCACCCCACAGAAGAAAGATATGGAAGTCTGCTTCTGTAAAGACTTACAGGTTCAAAAACACTGTGGAACAGATTTACTCTGTCCTATCAGGTCATTGTAGGTCAGTACTGACTGAATAGTTGCAGGCTTTTTGGTTTTAATCTTTACCAGCCAAAGGAGCATCCAGGTCTTTCTACCTCAGAGCTACTAGATAGGTTATAACCTCAACTTTTTTAGTAGCAACTGGACACTAAACCTTTCAGCCACAAAAGACCACAACTATCACTATTCATTCACTTCTAAGGTTAATAGCCTGTATAATGTGATATGTGGAGTGCACTGGACTGTAAACTATGATGTCATTGGTTCAAGCCCATTAGCTGCTCCATAGGAAAGGACAAGGGTTTCTGCGCCCACAAAGATTTAGACTCGGAAACTCTATACAGGAGTCACTATGAACTGGAACCGACTTGATAGCACTTAACAACAATAAAAAACAAATAATGAGATACAAGTCATTTTTCCATCTTCTGGCATTAATTTTGACTTGTAGGAGATGTTGTCAAATGTCATCGAGTCAATTCTGACCCACAGTAACCCTGTATAGGGTTTGCGAGGAACAGCTGGCAAACTTGAACTGCTGACCTTGTAGTTCAAACGGCTTTGCAGTCTGACACATTAATTTATTTATTTAACACACATTCAAATGCTACTTGTAAGCCCAATTTAAATGTATCGTTTATTTAGCCATAAAAGTGGTCTTATATTGATTAAAGGCATTTTCCTTTGGCGTTAGGCTGAGTCTAGGCTTCTGTTTATGCTTTTGTTTCAGTCTTTGTAAAGTAAGAATCACTGCTATAATTGACCACACATACGTGTGGTGAGGCTAGAATGCAATAATACATGAAAAGCCATTATTATCAAACCTAGTACATTAGATGCACTGATAAAATACTAGCTATTTTAATTTTGATAGTATTATTTTGATTGCTACAACTACTACCAAAATATATGTCTTGTCTGAATAATATAAAGAGAGTAAGTTAGATTTCATTTCACAGATAGCAAAATGAAGGAAGAAGCTGTTGGATCTAGGAAAGTTTTTCAAAAAGGGCTCTCTTTCAAGTAGAAAGTTGCCAGAAATCATTGGAAATTGGAAAAATCCTGTTAATGGAACTTCTCTGGGGAGAAAAGAAGTCTTTTAATTAACATTTTTGTTGTTTGCAATTGTAGATCTCAGGTCTAATTTACATTCTCAAGAACAATGAAAATGATACAGCACTTGGAAGCTCATTACCTTGGAGAACTGAAAGATACCTAGAGTTCATGGCAGTAATTAACATACTTTTGGCTACATCCTCTCTCTCTATCTTGTTTTGTTCCTGCCCCAGAGAATTTTCCAAAACTGCTTTTGAAAGTGCGATGCTATGGGTCAGAACCGACCTCACAGCACACAACAACAACGTTCACTGTAGCATGTGACTTGTAATTCAAGAGCTTTAGATTCAAAGTGAATTTGAATACTTTGAATGAACAGGTTCCTGCTGCTACTTGACAAGGGATAGAAAGAAATGATTTCTGAAACCACAGCACTGACTCGTATTTTCTTTCCTCAATAATCAACAATGACATAGTAATTCCCAAAAGCTGAATGTTCAAAATGATTGCAATCAATGAATACCTATTTATTATTATATTAAACATCAGTGGATTAATATACCAGTCAAGAAGCAGAACATAGCAGAATAGATAAGAAAACAGTATCCTTCAATATAAAGTCTACACAAGACACACCATACGTACAAAGAAAAACACAGATTAAAAATCCAAGGATGGAAAAAAATATATCAAGCTTATGGCAATCAAAAATGACAGGAGTGGCAATAATTCTGATAAAATAGACTTTAAAGAAAAACATAAGTGACAAAGAAGGACATTATCTCATGATTAAAGGGTCAATTAAACAAGAGGACATACCATAATAAATATCTATGCTCCGATTGAAAGACCCTCAAAAGACATATATCAAATTCTAATAGAATTGAAGAAAAAAATAAACAACTCTACAATGGTAGTAGTAGTTGTTGTTAAATGTTTTTAGTCAGTTCTGACTCATAGAGACACTATATAGGATTTTCGAGGGTTTTTAAGTACTTGCAAGAGCAGGAAGCCTCATCTTTCTCCCACAGAGTAGCTGGTGAACTCAAACTGCAGACCTTGTAGTTTACAGTTCAATATTTATTGTATGCAGCCACCACAACTCTACAATAATGTGTTGTTGTTGTTGTTAGGTGCCATCAAATCTGTATAGATTCATAGAGACCCTGTGCACAAAATAATGAAACATTGCCCAGTCCTAGGCCAACTTCACAATTGTTGCTACAGTTGAGCCCATTGATACTGCCACTGTGCCCATTCATCTCACTGGGGGTCTTCCTCTTTTTCTCCGAACCTTCACTTTACAAAACATGATATTCTTCTCCAGTGGATGGTCTCTCATGACTGAAGCATGAAAAATGAAGTCTGGCCATTCTGGCTTCCATGGATCACTCTAGCTGTGCTTCTTGCAACACAGATCTATTTTTTCTTTTGGCACTCTATGGTAATTGCAATATTCTCCTCCAACACCATAACTAAAATCCATCAGATCTTCTATGGTCTTCCTTATTCACTGTCCAACTTTCCTATAAATATGAGGTTACTGAAAATACCATGGCTTGGGTCAGGCTCACCTTAGTCCTCAAACTGACATCTTTTTAACACTCTAAAAAGGTCTTGTGAAGCAGATTTATCTAATGCAAGACATCATCTGATTGCTGCTTCCATGAGTGTAGATGGTTGATCTGAGCAAAATGAAGTCTTTGATAACTTCAATCTTTTCTCCATTGATAAGAATGCTGTTTATTGGTGTAGTGGTGAGGATTTTTGTTTTCTTTACATTGAGATGTAATCCATACCAAAGGCTGTGGTCTTTGATCTTCATCAATAATGTAGGAGACTTTAATACACCACTTTTGATAAGGAACAGAACAACTAGAAAGAAACTCAACAGAGACACAAAAGAACTAAATGACACAGTCAACCAAATTAACCTCATTGACTTATACAGGGCACTCAACACAACAACAGCACAATACAATTTTTTTTTTCCAATGAACATGATGGAACATTCTTAAAAATAAACCACATGTTAGGTCACAAAGCAAATTTGAAATAATTAAGAAATACCAAAATTTTATGAAGCATCATTTCAGATCACAATGCTAAAAAACTAGAAATGAACAATAGGACTATCAAGGAAATGGAATCAAATACATGGACGTTGAATAAGACCTTGTTGAAAAACTACTGGGTAGTGTGTGGGGATGGTGGATTTGGAGAGGTGGAGGGAGGCTCCCATAGAGCACAGGGTAGGGGGCAAACATGACATAGTTCAGGTGTTGGGGAGGGAAATACACAAGAATGTGGAGGGAGTGGAAGAACAAGGTAGATAGGAGAGTGCTGAGACAGGTTTGCATGTGGTAAGTGGGACAGAGGTAAATAGTGATGCATGCTCAACCTTGGGACAACAGGGCTCTGTGATACAGGGATCAAGCAGAGTCTGAATAGGGGAAATAATACTAAGATGCTTGACTGTCTTATGAATATTGTTTTCCCTAGCTTACTATTGTAAAATAAGGGGCTCTGGTAGTATAGTGGCTACGAATCAGGCTGCTAACCTCAGGGTCAGCAGTTCGAAACTACCAGCTGTTCCACAGGAGAAAGATGAGGCTTTCTGCGCCTGTAAAGATTTACAGCCTCAGAAACCCTATACAGGGTTGCTATGATCTGCCCTATGAACTTTCACTCAATTCGCAATAAAACCTTAAAAAAAATAAACCCAAAAAGCTACTGGGTTGTTGTTATGTGTCATCGAGTCAATTCCAACCTATAGCGACCCTGTATAGGGTTTCTGGTGAGCTTGAACCACCGACCTTGCAGTTCAAATGACTTTACAGTCTGACACATTAGCCCACAGCACCGCACTGGACTGTTGTTGTTATTAGGTGTCATCGAGTCATTACTGACTCATAGTGACCCTATGCACAACAGAACAACACACTGCCTGTTCCTAGGCCAACCTCACAATTTTTGCCACACTTGAGCCCAGTGATACTGCCTTTTGCCAATCCATCTTGCTGGGGGTCTTCCTCTTTTTTTTCTGACCCTCCACCTTACCAAACAGGATATCCTTCTCCAGTGACTGGTCCCTCCTGACAATATGTCCAAAGTATGAGAGACGAAGTTTGGCCATTCTGGCCTCCAAGGATCACTCTGGCTGCACTTCTTCCAAAACATACCTATTGGTTCTTTGGGAAGCCCACGGCACTTTCAATATTCTCCACCAACACCATAACTCAAAAGCATCAATTCTTCTACGGTCTTCCTTATTCACTGTCCAGGTTTCGCATGCATATGAGGTTATTGAAAATACCATGGCTTGGGTCAGGTGCACCTTGTTCCTCAAGCTGACATCTTTGCTCTTCAACACTTTAAAAAGGTCTTGTGCAGCAGATTTGCCTAATGCAATATGTCATTTGATTTCTTGACTGCTGCTTCCATGAGTGTTGATGGTTAATCCAAGGAGAATGAAGTCCTTGACAACTTCAATCTTTACTCTATTGATAAGAATGTTGTTTAGGAAGAATGAAGGATGAACTACTTCCGAATATTTAGTCACTGAAAATATTATGAATAGCAGAACAACGCACAATGGGTAGTAGAATGAATAAAAAATGAAATTTAAAAATTCCTAGACTCAAATTAGAATGAATACACAGCATACCGAAACCTTTGGGATGCAACAAAAGCAGTGCTTACAGAGCAATTTATTGCAGTAAATCACACATCCAAAAAGAAGAAAGAATCAAAATCATCACATTAACAGAACATTTCTAACTATTAGAAGACCTACAAAGTAAGCCTACAGCCACCAGAAGAAAAATAATAAAGTGTTGAGCAGAAATAAATGAATTAGAAAACAGAAAAACAATAGAAAGAAATCAACAAGACAAAAAATTGGTTCTTTGAAAGGGCATATATAATTGATAAACCATCAGCAAATCAAACAAACCAAACAACCATCACCAATTGAAATATAGGAAACTACATGGACAATAGTACAACAGAATCAACGGACATAAATGATAATAAGACTACTACAAAGAACTGTACTCCAATAAACTGGAAAATCTTGAGGAAATGTACACATATTTTAGAGAAACATAATCTACCTAAACTAACACAGAGTGCAGTCAAAAACTTGTACAGACCTATAACAAATGATGACATTGATCAGGTAATTAAAAAAAAAACAAAAAAAAAAAAACTTCTAACAAAGAAAATGTCCAGGCCCAGATGGCTTTACTGTGAATTCTACCAAACATTCAGAGAAGAGTGGAGACCAATTTTACTTAATATATTCCAGAGCATAGAAAAGTATAGAAAATTCTAGAATACATTTTATAAATTAAGCACAACCCTTGTACTAAAACCAGGCAAAGACATCCCTAAAAATCACTGGATTGCTAACTGCAAGACAAGTGATTCAAACACATCAGCCATTTCTTGGAAACCCTATACAGAGTCACTATCAGTTGAAACTGACTCAAGGGCACGTAATAACAATATTATGTTCTTCTGAAAACTAACAATAAAAATATTACTTTTAGTACAAGAAAACTGCTGACAATGATGCATCATTGAGAGTCAAGAGTGATTTTTAAACTAACAAATTTCATGATTGTACAAAATGATAATTTTTTCATTGCTTGGAAAAGACCAGAACAAATAAAATATTATATTTAAGAAAAAAAATAAGAAGAATTACATGGACAAGAAATTTGTCTATAATCAAATATGACACATACATTCTCCCTCTCAATATGTGTATCTATCATTGTAGTCCTGATGTGGAACTATAGGATAAGCACTAGGTTGCTAACTCCTCAAGTTTGGCAGATCCTTTGTAACCCTATACAGGTTCCCTGTGAGTTGGAACTGACTCGAAGGCACTCAGCAACAATAACAACATCCATCATATCTATGTATCTATCCAGTTTTAAATTGTGTATGAGAGCTTGAAAATCAGACGCACTTGGTATGTGTAGGTAGAGCAATCTACCTACCCTGGTAGCATAGTGAGTTACAAGTTGGGCAATTAACCGCAGGGTCAGCAGTTTGAATTTACCAGCCACTCCAGGAGAGAAAGATAAGGCTGTGCTCATGTAAAGATTTACAGCCATGACAGCACACAACCACCATCCTTGATAAATCCTTCCCCCTTTTTGATATCCTCCCTTTGGTACCCTTGATTGGTTTTCAGCCTATTTTTACTTTGTCACTTTTAGTTCCTGTTCCAACAGTACAAAACTCTTTTCTTCCTCAGTGTACAGCTGAACAGTCATTTGCATTCTATGAATTTGGACATCTTTTCCATTCAACAATTTCTATCTCTCAATAAACCTCTGACACTGTGGGTTAATGCGCCTGACTGTATGGTTGGTTTGAACAACAAGGTCGGAGATTCAAGCTGCTCCTCGAAAACCCTACACAAGGTCACTATGAGTCAAAACCAACTCGACGGCACTTAGCAAAAACAACAACACTTTTACGTTAAGCTGACTTCATGATGTTACGCTATAAAGTCAATTTTGACTCATGATGATCCTATGTGTGCAGAGTACAAGCACTCCATAAGCTTTTCAAGTGTTGAATAGGAAATGTAGTAACAACATCTTATTTTAATTTTAGGGTTTTACTTATCCACAAGGGTCCTGGTAGGGCACTGTACAATAAGCACTAGATTGATAACTGGTTCAAACCCACCAGCAACTCCTCAGAAACCCTGTACAGGGTCACTATGAGTGAGAATTGACTCTATAGCACTTAACAAAAACAACTTTTCTTACCCACAGAAGCAAATATTGACCATAAAAAGCATGACTCACTGCAAAAGTCTGACAGAAAGAGGTCTATGTTGTTTTTGTTGTTAGGTGTCGTCAAATCAAATTGAACTTATATTGACCCTGTGTACAACAAAATGAAACACTGGGATCTATTCCAATGCTCACAACCTCTCCTATGTTTGAGGCTTTTGTTGCAGGCACTGTGTTAATCCAGCTCATTGAGGTTCTTCCTCTTTGTCCCTGGCCTTCCACTTTGCTAAGCATAGTGTCCTCCAAAAAGGGATTGGTCTTGACTGATGATATGTCCAAATTAACATGAAAAGTCTCCGTGCTTTTAAGGATCATTCTGACTGTACTTATTCCAACAAGATTTGTTTGTTCTTCAGGCAGTCTATACTATTTAATATTCTTCTCCAGCACTATCATTCAAGGCATAATTTTTTCTTTGGATTTCCTTATTCATTGTCCAGCTTTGGCATATGAAGCAATTAAAAATACCATAGCTTGGATAAGAAGCACCTTAGCTCTCTAACATACATCTTTGATTTTTAACACTTGAAAGAGCGATTTTGCAGTAGATTTACCCTGTGAAATACATTATTTCATTTCTTGACTGTTGCTTCCAGGGGTGTAAATTGTGAATATAAGTAAAATGAAATCCCTGATAATTTCAGTTTGCTCTCTGTTTATTATAAAGATGCTTATAGGTCCATTCATCTTATCCTTTATCTTATGCTACTAGAAAAGAACAGGTGTCAAAACATTACTTCCTAGTATCCAATCTGTCTGTGCAGAGCTGATGAAAGGAGATGGGGATGGCTCTCATGTGGCACAATAGTGAATAATTGCTATCAGAACTGACTGTGAGGGTTGGAAATGTAAAGGTAGATGTTTTGTAACAAAAGGAGGGGAGTGGTTGACTTTGCAGTCCAGGAGCATAGGGCCCTGGGACCATCAAGGGAGAAGAGCAGAGTACAGGACCCTACCCAGAGAAAGAGTGATGCTAAAGATGGAGGCAAAGATGATGACATAGAGAGATGGAGTGGCTGGGGACTGTAGACCCAGAGAGGGAAAGGGGATATGTGCTGATGACCAGGGGGCAGGCTTGCAGGGTATACCATTTGGTTGGTTGATGATGCATGGAGAGGATTGTAACCATGGCAATGTAATGATATATTGAATAGGATGAATGTAAAGCTAATGTCCTCCCATGTAAACTATAACATAATTCACAACAAAACATTAAAAATAAACAAGTTTACTTCCTAATTTAAATCTCAAATTAATAGCATCAATAACAGAAGTAACCTCTTATTAGTCGATGCCAGTAAAGCAGGGAGGACAGGGTTCAATCAATCATGCTAAGATTAGCCAATACTTTACTTGAATTAGGCTTCTCCCTCCTTTTCTATTACAAGCTTTATTTTACCTAGTATCTTTCAGCTATTTGCTCCCCCCCCCCGAATTAAAATGTTTTCCCTAGATACATAAAGAATAAATGCTCAGAATAAACCTTATATTCACATTTTGTTGTTGTTGTTGTTAAGTGCCGTCGAGTGAGTTTTTATTCTTTTATTTTTCCTTAAATGTTTTATTGTGAATTATGTGATAGTTTACATGGAAGAACATTAGTTTTACATTCATTCTATCGTATGTCGTCTCATTGCCATGGTTACAATCGCCTCCATGCATCATCAACCAACCAAAGGGTATACCTTGCAATCTTCCCCCATACCCCCCAGGTCTTCAGCACACAGTCACTCTCCCTCTCTGGATCTAAAGTCTCCAGCTGCTCCATCGCTCCACATCATCATCTCTGCCTCCGTTTCAGGCATCACTGCGTCTCTGAGTAGGGTCCTGCTCTCTGCTCTTCTCCCTTGATGGTCCTAGGGACCTCCGC
>NW_006408529.1:533522-534687 GCF_000296735.1 Chrysochloris asiatica
GTAAAACTTTCCCTGGCTGCTTTTAGAAGTGTCTTCTTATCTTTGATTTTGGAGAGCTTGATTAGGATATGTCTTGGTGATTTCCTACTGGGGTCTATCCTTCTTGGGGTTTGTTGAGACTCTTGACTGTTTATCTTTTCAGTTTTCAGGATGTTAGAGAAATTTTCTTCTAGCGGTTCTTCAACTATTTCCTCTGTGGACTTGTGTGATTCTTCTTGTTCTGGAAAACCAATAATTCTTAAGTTATTCCTCTTTATGTTGTGCAACATAAATCTTAGACCTTCTTCAGATTTGTTTATCCTTTTTGTACTTGCTATTCTATCTTAGTGGTATTGAGAGATTTGTCTTCTAGCTCACTGGTTCTGCCTTGCATCTCTTCTATTCTATTCCTTTGCCCTTTCAGAGTATTATGTATTTCTGATATTCTATTATTGATCGTTTGGACCTCTTTCTGTAAGTTTTGAATTATTTCCAATGTTGTATCTATCTTATTTGGTTGTTCCTGTAGAGCTTTTCTGACGTCTTCCTTATTTCTCTCAACTCTATTTTAAAGTGTTTTGAAACATTTTATAATCATTTTTCTAAATTTCTTCTCAGGCATTTCCAAAGCCTGCCCTCCTTCCAGAAGGGAGTCCAGGTCTAACTCTAGGTCATGTGTCTCAGACATTTTATCTTGTTTCTGGACATGTGCTGATAGGGTTATTTGCTATTGTTTCTTGGACTTGTTTAGTATTTATCTGTGGCCTTAATACTTAATTGAGTATGTGTTTTTGTATTTTTTATGCTTTCTGACTGCTTCCAGGTTGATGTGATCAGGATGTGGGCTTCCCTTTTTACTCTTCTTATTACTTAACGCAGAGTAATTTTTCACAGGCGTTGTCTGTCTCCCTGGTATATGACAGTTGGTATAGGTTCTTGCCTGGTTTTTGGTGTTTTATAGAGTGTGATTGTAGCTTGACTATATGGCAGCAGTTGCTGACTCTGCTAGAGTAATATAGGGAGAGAACGAGTCCCCCAAATGTGGAAGGGTGACCATAAAACAGCAAAATAGCATCAGCAAAATAAAACAAGAAAAGAAAACAACAATACAGTAACAACAAAACAAAACTAGACTGAATACTGCAGTCTATAATCACAGAAAAGGGAAAGGAGGGAGAGAAGGAAA
>NW_006408529.1:535363-540277 GCF_000296735.1 Chrysochloris asiatica
CAGATTGAATACTACTCACTGGAGATTCTACCTTCCTCCAGGCCCTCTGGATCTAGGTTCCCTCTTGAAAGCTTGTAAGCCAGTCAATTCTTGCCTTTGTAGCCCCCGGCCCCCATTTTGGGTAGCCAACGTCCAAGTTGCCCACCCCTGTCTACTCTGTGTGTGGATGGGGTGGGAATGATTCTTGCTGTAAGGACTTATTCCCTCTTTTGAGCTACTGCTTCCAAACATCAAGGCAAGTGGTTGGGTCCCGTCAGTGCAAACCCCCTTCCAAGACTAAGACTCAATGGGAATATATGCTCTGATTGGTGACCACGCTCGACACTTATAAGGGGAAGTGAGGGAAAAACAGCAATGAAGTGGTGAGCTAAGCCCTACAACATTCAATAGACTTCTGTGAACCCGGGTGAAGACCTGGTTGACCAGCAGTGTGGCAAGCCCTGGGGACTCTTGGGCCCAGAATCAGTGACATAGCCACAGAGGACTAGAGTGGAGAGTGAAGCATCCAGCTGATAAGAAGAGAGGGCATATGCATAAGCACACCCACACTTGCAGATAATACCCACTTATCCTGGCTTCAGTGACTACATGACCAGAACTCAACCAGAAGTAAAAAGATTGTTACTTTTTGGAAACAAAATACCAGCCCTGTTTGTGGGGGTTCAAACAACCAATGTTTTGGATCATACTGAAGCACTTAACCATATGTGCATATGTGTCATAATACCAATGACGTATTCACTGAAAACACCTTTTTTCAACAATATGAAAGGCAATGCTACATGTGGATATCAGCAGGTGTAAAAAACAGGAAACAAATTGTTTACATCTGTGGGAAGAATATTTGTGGGAAGAGATGATTGAAAAGCTCAATATCATCAGGTCAGGATGGATGGTGGAACAAACCATCAAATGCTCATAGGTGACTTCAGGTTGAAGCTGAAGAAAATTAGAACAAGAGCCAAACTATGACCTTGACTATATCCCACTTGAATTTATAGATCATATCAGGATCAGATTTGACATATTTGACACTAAGGACAAAAAAATAAATAAAATAAAAGTTGTGTTGATGACATTAAGAACGAGCTCTGGTAGCGTAGTGGTTACGAATCGGACTGCGAACCTTAAGTTCAGCGGTTAGAAACTACCAGCCGCTCCGCGGGAGAAAGATGAGGCTTTCTACTCCCGTAAAGATTTACATCCTCGGAAACCCTGTACAGGGTCGCTATGGGTCGGACCCGACTCGATGGCACTCAACAACAACAACAACAACATCATATATGAAGAAAGCAAAAGGTCATTAAAAAGACAGGAAAAAAAGAAACGACCAAAACAGGTGTCAGATGATACTCTGAAACATGCTCTTGTGTGTAGGAAAGCTAAAGCAATGGGAAGAAACAAGGAAGTAAAACAGCTGGATATAAAATTTTAAATGCAGCTCTAGAAGACAAAGTAAAATATTAAATGAAATGTGTAACAACATGAGTTAGAAAATGAAAAGGGAAGGACATGTTCAGCATTTCTCATGATGGAAGAACTGACAAAAATATTCAATCCTCATTTTGCAATATTGAAGGAGTCCATGGTCTCAATATTGAATGATGCAGGAAGCATCAAATGTAGATGGAATGAATACTCAGAGTATCTATGCTCAAAAGAATTGATCAATGCTTAACCATTTCAAGAGGTAACATATGATCAAGAACTGATGGTACTGCAGGAAGAAGTCCAAGCTGCAATGATGGTCTTGGCAAAAATCAAGGCTCCAGGAATTGATGGAATAAAAATTGAAGTGTTTCAATGACCGGATGTAGTGTTGGAGTCCCTAACTTGTCTATGCCAAGAAATTTGGAATATATTCATATTTGTACACGTTCCAAAGTTATGTGACCCAACAGAAAGCTGAAATTATCAAACAGTGTCATTAATATCACATGCAAGTAAAATTTTGCTGTATATATTTCAAAAATGTTTGCAGCAGTACATTAAGAGGTAGATGCCAGAAATTAAAGCTGGATTCAGAGGAGAACATGGATGCATCTTGGATAAAAAAAAAAAAAGAAAATACCAGGGAGATGTCTATTTGTGCTTTATTGACTATGCAAAATCATTTGACTACGTGGATCATAACAAATTATGGATAACACTGTGAAGAACAGCTATTATGTAACACTGAATTGGGCTCATGAGAAACCTGTACATAGACCAAGAGAAGTCCTTCAAATAGAACAGGGGAATACTGACTTGTCTAAAAGAAAGTTGTGTGCCAGAGTTATTTCATTTCACCTTACTTATCCTTACTTACAAATATATGTTGTTGTTAAATGCCATCAAGTCAATTCCAACCCATTGTGACCCTGTATAGGGTTTCTGAGGAGCAGTTTGTGAACTTGAACCACTGACTTTGCAGTTCAAATGGCTTTTCAGTCTGGTGTATTAACCCAGAGTGCCACAACAGGACTCTGAGCAAATATATACTGAGCAAATAATCCAAGAAGCTGGATTATATTGAAAAGAATAAGGCATTAGGATTTTACAAAGACATTAATAACCTGTGATATGCAGATTACACAAGCTTGCTTGCTAGAATGGAAGTGGACTTTAAATACTTACTGATGCAAATCAAAGACTGCATTATGGATTGCACTTCAAAGTAAAGAAAACAAAAAATTTCACCAATGGACTAATAACATCATGATAAACAGAAAAAAGACTGAAGTTGTCAAAGACTTCATTTTGCTTGAATCCACAATCAACACTCAAGAAAGAAGCAGTGAAGAAATCAAAGAGCATATTGCATTAGGAAAATCTGCAAAATACCTCTTTTAAGTATTCTAGAATAAAGCTATTACTTTCAAGGCTAAGTTGTGCCTCATTCAAGCCATGGTATTTTCAATTACCTCAAAAGCATGTAAAAATTGGACAATGAATAAGGACATTCATAGAATAATTGATGTTTTTAAATTTTGGTGTTGGCAAGAATATTGAGAGTAACACAAATTGCCAAAGAACAAATAAATTGGTGTTGGAAGAAGTACAGTCAGAATGTTCCATTGAATCAAAGAAGTTGAGACTGTTCTTTTTTCTTTGGACATGTGTTTAGGAGGAACCAGTGCTTGAAGAAGGACACCATGTTTGGTAAAGTGGAGGGTCAGTGAAAAATAGGAAGATTCCCAACAAGCTGAATTGATACAGTGGCAGCCACAATTGGCTGAAACATAAACAGTAATAAGGATGACAGAGTGCTTGGTAATGTTTTGTTCTGTTGTGTATATTGTCACTATGAGACAGAATGGACTTGAGAGCCACTTACAACAACATTACTGCAGGATTGTGTATATTACAATATTTATCTCTATTGCCTTTAATTCTTGTTCCTCTCCCAATATCTTTATCTGCTTCCATCATTTTTTGCCAACCTCTTTCTTATTGTATATTGCTTTCTCCTTCACTGAAGTAATGTGTATGAATTTCTTCCCAAGTTTAAAACAGTCTGTTCAGCCTTGTAATCTACTTAGCTTTCTATTCTTTGGGAGGTTCTGTAACTATGATATTCCCTCTTTTCATTTTGTAACTGTCTTCATTACAAACGGATATCCCTGCTTCCCTGTTTTCAGCCTTGCAGGTTGCTTTGCTGTGGATACTTCTATATCTGGGTTGACCTCTGCGTGGTGTTGTTATGTATGGTCATCTCAGGTTGTTGTCTGCTATTGTTAGTTCTCTGTCCCAAGAACTTCCTTTAGTATTTCTTGCAAGATTGGTCTTAAAGAATTAAAAATTATTTTAATTCTCCAGAAAACATCCTAATTTTGCCATTGTATTTGAAGGCAAATTTTACAGGGCACAAATTCTTAGTTGACATTTTTTTCTTTCTGAAATTTGCATATGTCATCCAATAGCCTTCTTGCTTGCTTTGTTTCTACTGAGAAATTAGAGCTTAGTTTTACTGGTTCTCCTTTGCAGGTAACTCAGTTTTTCCTGAGGTACGCTCAGGAGTCTTTCCTTGTCATTGGTTTTCAAAAGTTTGATTATGATAGATTTTGTTGATTTTCTTTTGGAGTCAATCTGTTTGGGTTTAATTCAGCTTCTTGAACATAAATCTTATTGTCTTTCATGATGTTAGGGAAAGTTTCTTCCAACAACTTTTCAGTAATGTTTTCCGTGCTTTGTTTTGTTTTGTTTTGGGTCTCTTCTTGCTCTGTAATTCTGATCACATATAAATTATTCCTCTTGATGGTGTTCAACATAATTACTAGACTTTCTTTGGATTTTGTTGTTGTTGTTATTCTGATTATTCCTCAAATAGATTAATATGGAGATATTTATCTTCAAGTGTACTAATACTGCTTTCCACTGATTAAATTCTACTCCTTTGCCCTTTCAATGTGTTGTTGTTGTTGTTGTTAATTGCCTTCGAGTCGGTTCTGACCCATAGCGACCCTGTACAGGGTTTCCGAGGGTGTAAATCTTTACGGGAGTAGAAAGCCTCATCTTTCACCCGCGGAGCGGCTGGTAGTTTCGAACCGTTGACCTTAAGGTTCGCAGCCCGATTCGTAACCACTACGCTACCAGAGCTCCTTTCAATGTGTTATCTATTTTGAAATCTGAGCATTAATCTTGATTTCAATTTGGTGTTTTTTTATATGATTTCTAATTTTTCATATATTTTTGTTAGTTTTTTCTTGTAGTTTTATCATCAATTCTTCTAAAATTTTCCTTGATTTCATATGCAGTTTTCTTGATTTTTCTCTTGATCTGTTTTTTTAGGGTTTTTTTTTTTATGTTTTATTGTGAATTATTTGATAGTTTACATGGGACAACACTAGTTTTACATTCATCCTATCATATATTATTTCATTGCCATGGTTACAATCCCCTCCATGCATCATCAACCAACCAAAGGGTATACCC
>NW_006408529.1:545454-554099 GCF_000296735.1 Chrysochloris asiatica
TTTGGGGGGGGGGAGGGTAGCAATGACCAGATACCAAAAAAGACAAAAAAAAATCAGAACAAAGCAAAACCGACAAAGTGTATTGTCCATGTTTGCTCCAAGGTTCCTGTGGCATTTTCCATGGTGTTTCTGCTCCCCCACTTGGTCTTGCCATTTAGTCTCACCCAAGATGATAGCTCCAGGCCTCCCAGCCTGGCAGATTCAAAAGTATGCTATTTCTTACTTCAGCTTCAAGTTCCACTAGTTATAAACCTTCCAACTTTTAAAATATTCCTAGCTATGTGGTTCTGAGTTTTGGAGTTCTGTCCTGGATTTACTTTGCCTAGTATTCTGTGGTATGGCTGATGGCAAACTTCACTGCACCTCTACCCTAGCCACCATCAAGCCCATCTCGATCTGTTGTTGTTGTTGTTGTTGTTAAGTGCTGTTGAGTAGATTCCGACTCAATGACCTTGTATAAGGTTTCCAAGGTGTGGCTGATAAGCTTGAACTGCCAATCTTGCAGTTCAAACTGTCCTTGTGGTTCAGCGCATTAGCCCACAGTGCCATACCAGAGACCTAAATACTATACTTTTGAATTCCTTATCAGATAATTCCCATGCCATTTCTTCCTCAGAAAGATCTAGGTCTGTATTTTGGCCATTTGTGTGGGCTGCTTCAAACTTGATTCTTTATGTAAACTGAAATTGTCTGTTTCTGCAAGACATTATGGTGGGATCCAGCCACTGACCTCTTGATTAGTGGCCAAGCACTTAAACACAGTGCCATCAGAACTACTAAGATAGGATAAGTGGCTGGAAAGTGTGTGAGAGTAAGCCTTTTTTCTGTCTCAATTCTGCTCCATCCCCAGGTGGTAAAGGGGATACTAAAGAAGTGGGCAGAAATATCTTCATGGGAAGACTCCCAGCTGTGTAGCCTCTTGAGGAGTCCACTCAGCAGCTGCTGCTACATGTTGGGTGGAACTGGTAGCACAATTGTTACTATTATAGAAAAATTTGTGACTTGTGTTTTTGCTTTAAGCATTTCAGATTTCTTTGAAATACTTGAATGGCAGGTACATAATTAACTATACATAGATATGAATTTTCTTCTGTGATATTTTTACTTCTTCATAAATTCCCATGAAATAATTTTACAATTATGAATGAAGCATCATTGACTGTGCTCCTCCTAGCAAGGTATGCATTGCTGTTATGTGTTGTAGAATTGGTTCCAACTCATAGCAAACTGAACAGGGTTTCTGAGGAGCAACTAGTGGGTTTGAACTGCTAATATATTGGTTATCAGTCCAGGGTTTTTCCTACAGCACCACAATGTGTTTAAACCATTTGACCTGAAGAGAGCATGTTGGCCTCATGTATTTTAAAGTAGGACTGTACTCCATAGAGTTGTCAGTGGCTAATTTTCAGAAGTAAGATTCCAGGTGTCTCTTTTGAGGCAACTCTGGTTAGACTCAAACTTCCAATCTGAGTACATTAATAGTTTGTACCACTCAGGCACCCAAAAATATATTCTCCCACTGCCAGAGATTCTGGCTCATAGTGACTCTACAGAACAGAGTAGAAGTGTTCCTTATGGTTTTCCGATCCTCTAAATCTTTATGGGAGCAGACTGTCACATTTTTCTCCCATTTGAGTGGCTGGTGGGTTTGACTCTGCAACTTTGCAGTCCAGTACATTAACCCGCAGCACCATACCAGGACTTCAAACTTGAAATTAACAGTTCAGTATTTGACCCACAATACCACCAGGGATTCTTAAAATTATACTTAGATACTACTTGTCTCTATCATTACTCAAGTAATTTAGGATTATGGACTTCCAACTGGAATGAGTTTTTCTTGTTTTTAAGTGCTTTGGAGTCAGTTCAGACTCACAGTGACCCTGTATAGGGTTGCAGAAAAGCAGCTGGTGAGATTGAACCTCTGATCTTGTGGTTCAAAGCGACCTTTTGCAGTCCAGTGTTAGACATCATTTAATGTCATTATTTTGAAAATGAGTAAAATGTTATCCAGATCAAAGTGGTATTCAAATGCTACTACTCCAATCATAGTAAAAAGTCTGTTGGTAGACTATAAAGAAATGTAAAGTTTAATAGAGAAATAGTACAGGTATCACTGTGAATTATCACACTAAATATATTTTAATTTACCCATGACCTTTATATATCTCATTTTTCTTCAGGATAAGTCCTGAACTGCTAACTATAAGGTTGATAGTTCAAACCCAGCAGCAGCTCCTTGGGAGAACGATAAGGCTTTGTTCCCCTAAGAATTTAGATCCTCAGGAACCCAATACTTGAAGTTATGATATGGAATCAACTCAATGGTAGTAGGTTTTGTTGGTTTAGTAGGCTAAGTATTTAGGTGCCATGGCCCAGTTTTAAGTCACATTGTTGAAATTCTAGTTTTGCTCACCCGTATCTATTTGACTCCATTAAGTACTACAATAACCACTGACCCAAAATAGAAATAAAAGACATTTACAAGAAGTTATTACAGCAACAAATGGAAATGTACACAACACAGGCACAAATTTTATCAGACTATTATTATTACTAACACTGAGCAACATAACAGAATTTGTTATAAGCTGTCCCACCCAAAGGTTGTTACTTAACAATTGTTTGGACTTTTCTGTAAGACAAATAATTTGTTTCATCCATTATTATAGATAATTTACTTATTATGAATTATTTGTGGTAATTAAACACATGTTCTTAGCTTATTGGAAAATTATTCTATACAAATTATATAAACATTTTCAATTGTATTACTGTTAATTTTTACCACTGGTGCATATGTGTGTGTGTGTGTGAAGGGAGCATCAAAAATCACATGGAAAAGTGGAACTAAAAGATAATATAATTTTTTTCATGAACTTTTGAAATATATATATATATATAAATTTGGATTCCTGGTGTGGCACTGTAGGATCAGCACTGGACTGTGAACCACAAAGTTGGCAGTTCAAAACCACCAGCCACTCCTCAGAAACCCTATACAGGGTCTCTAAGAGTCAGAACAGGCTTGACGGCATTTAATAACAACAACAACATATACTTACATATATGTTGTCTACATTAGTTCAATGTGATGGCTACAAGTTTTATAATTAAATATTGCATAAATAAAGATATCAAATTGAAATTAATGCAGTGCTTACCTTATAACAATAAAAAAGAAATTGCATGATATAATTGCCCTCAAATTTACAGTGAATTTTTTGAAAAGCCATGTATTTAAATTGTAAAATGGAGAGGCATGTACATTGCCTATAATCATAATCAGCAAATGAATATTTCAGTTACTATAACTATTGTAAAGCTCTTTGAAAAACTTAACAATACATCAACCAATACTTTTATTTGTCCAGAAACAAAATTAACTATGTTGCATATGGCTTGAGAATCTGATCCTGAATTTTCACAATGAAAAACTTTAATTTAGAAAATAATATTATCAAGGTTTAAGAAAGCCATCACAAAAGAAAAAATAATTATGTTAAATAAAAAAAAATGATTAGCAGATGAATGCAAACACCTGTGTGCTATTGAATTAAACCATATTAAACAATGAGCATAGAGCAATAACATACCCAGGCGCTCACACATCTGCCACAAGTGGTGATTTTGAAATCCCCATAGAGATCCTTGATGGCACCAGTTGTGAAGAAACCTTCCACCATCAGCAAAATGCCATACACAAAGAATGCAGCTGCAATGCCATAGATCACATACTTAAAGATGTCAATCCTGGGGGAGAAAAGACAAAAGATTTATTTCAATAAGTCTCTGTTGATGGTCTGCAAAAATAGAGTCTCAGGTGTTCATGGTTCTTTTGGTCAGAAAGCTATAGAATATTTACGTTCATATTGGAGGTTAGATGTTTTAAGCATGTTTAATGTTTATATGGAATCCTCGTATGGTGCTGTAGGATAAGCACTAGACCACAGGGCCAGTTTGAATCACAAGATCAGTGGTTCGAACTCACCAGCCATTCCTTGGAAACTCTATATAGGGTCACTATGAGTCAGAACAGACTCACAGCACTTCACAACAAAATCAGCGATGTTTATATATAACTTGGACATTCAATATGGCCGTAGTTGTAAACATCCCTGTGACATGCATATAATTGTGTAAAGATAAGACTAAACTAATGCTATGCAACATTTATATAGCTTTAAAAAATAAAGTCCATTATAATTTTTGAAGCATGTCATTAACTGGGGGTGATGGTGGTTCAATGGCAGAATTCTTGCTTTCCATTCAAGAGTTGTTGTTGTTAAGTGCCGTGGAGTCGGTTCCGACTCATAGAGACACTGCACAGGGTTTTCGAGGCTGTAAATCTTTACGGGAGCAGAACACCTAATCTTTCTCCCTCGGAACTGCTGGTAGTTTCGAACTGCTGACCTTGTGGTTCACAGCCCGATTTGTAACCACTACGCTACCAGAAGAGACCCAGTTTCAATTTCCGACCAATGCACCTCATGGGCAACCAGCACCCATTTGTCACTGAAACTTGCTATGGTGTTGAACAGACTTCAATAGAGCTTTCATACTAAGGCAGACTTGAAAAAAAAGTCTAGTGATCTCACTTTGGAAATCAGTCATTGAAAACCTGTGCATTGCAATGGTCCGATCTGCAAATGATCAGGTGTATGTTGCAGGGCATGAAGTATTAGCTACCGTTTTTGTCTTTGTAGCTCTGAAACCCATTTATAAGAAATTTGCTCTTTATTATACTTTGTTAGGCTTAATTTTGCTTTTTTCCTCATTATTTAGAATATGAATAGTATGTAAGATGAGTTGAATATATAATATGGCATTTAGTGACGGAAAAATCCTGTTGATTTACACAGAGGGAAAATTAAAGAATAGAAAGTTCAGAAGTGCTGGTTTAGATCTATATACTCTGTATGGTAAGGTAAATTTTTTTTTTTCCTTGTTAAAAATTTCTCTCTGTTTTTGGTGAAATTATAAACAAGGATACATGATTTCAATCGTTTATATATGTGCAGTTCATTGATATTGATTACATTCAAGCTGTTCTACCATTCTCAGAACATTTTACAAATGATTACAGTATCATTATCTCTAACTCATTGTATTCTGAGCATCCCATCCAATCTTTTGAGTTTCTATTGTCAGTTTGAATCCACATACATAATTCTTTAAAAGACCACAATGCTCAAAGTGGATGTATTTTACTTATAATTACTATACACTATATATATATATATATATATTTTTTTTTTGGTTCAAGGAAGATTTCAGGTTAGTTTTGGTTTAAGATTTAAAATATAAAGATTATCTCAGGGCTGATCCATATTTCCCCCGTTTTGATCAGAATTCTTCTCTACAATCTTTGATCAAAACATTTAATAATGGTTTCCAGGTACCATCCAGTTCTTTTTTTCTCATAACATTTAAAATTAAATACATGTGACAGCATAAGTGAACATTTTTCATATAAGAAGAGAAGGCATTGGTTTGTTGGTGCCATCTTGTTAATACATAGTGACTCTATAGAACTACGTCATGGGGTTTTCCATAATCTTTATAGAATCAGATTTTTATCCAACAGAACTTCTGGGTGGGTTAGACACATAAAACTTACATTTTACAGCTGAGTACTTAATCATTGTGCCAGCAGGGCTTACAAGAAAAGAGAGAAGAGGCTGCTAATGTTTAATTTAATGAAACAGTTGTTCAGTAGTTGATCGTCACTGCCTGAATATAGGAATATTACACAAATCTATTTATAACTGGCAAAAAGGCAGAAGAGGCACATTATATAAAACTGCCATGCAAGAAAATAATTTGAGGGTTTCAATATACTGATCTAATTTGTCACCATGAACACTTCCTAGGTTTTCCATAAGTTTCTTGAGTTAAAATGACAAATTTTAAAAATTGTTTCAATCTTTATTTGGAAATAACTTAAAATGTACCAAAATATTGCAAATAAAAATAATATAAAGAACAACTGCACACCAGTTATCTATTGTTATATTTTGTGTAATTCTCTCTATTGTACAAATTATTTTGTATGTATTTCTCTTTTTCAATACTTCTTGGGAGAAATTCTCCACAGTACTATTATCACCTCAGGAAACATAACATTGAAATAATACTTTTTTTCTGTCATTTGTACCATTTGTATTCCAATTTTGTCAACTGACTCAATCTATCTAACTAGCTATATCTTACTTCTTTCAAAAACTCAGCCTGAGAATTTGGTATTGAAACTGGATCTAGAAGAATAAAATTTAAGGAGAAATTTTCTGAATTAGTTGTCAAAATTGGCAAGACTTACATATGAGGAATCTTCAAATAATTCACAGAACATATGTAATTATGAAAATTGTATGCATGGATTTAGATATATTTGGCACCAACAAAAACTCTGTAAACTAGTTATAATATGTCTAAACAGGATCCATGTTGAGGTAATATGAAGGATAAGACATCAGCTTAAAAACAACCCCTATCATAAATTTAGCTAAACTTGAAAAAAGCTTTGTTGAAAGAACGGTGTTGATGAAAAGTTCATGGGGACAATGCCCCAACGAAATCAGCAGTGTACAAATGGGTAACACTTTTTAAGCAGTGATGAAATTATGTTGAAAATAAAACCTGCAGCAACAGGTCATCCACATCAGTTTGTGAGGAAACAATTCATCTTGTTTGTGCCCTAAATGAAGAAGGCCATTGATTAATAGCAGAAACTATAATCAATACCATAGACATACCAATTCGTCCATCTTATATAATTCTGAGTGAAAAACTAAAGTTGAGAAACTTTAATTAGAGCTAAACATCTTTAAATTTGAGAAACTTTTGCTAGATGGGTGCCAAAACTGCTGCTCCTAGGTCAGCTGCAGACAAGTACAGGGTTTTCAAAATAACTTTTAAGTAAGCTGCATCAAGATCCTGAAAGACTTCTTGGAAGAATTGTAACAGGAAATGAAATGTGGCTTTACCAAATATAATACTAAACACAAAGCACAATAAAGAGATGGAAATGGCCCAATCAAAGAAAAAGCAGATCGATCAAGAGAAAAGAACAAAGCAATATAGTTTTGAGATCTTCATGGCATTTTTCAGGTTAATTTTCTGGAGAATCAAATAATGATAGCATCTGCTTATTATGAGAATGTTTAGAAAATGTTAGCCAAAGCTTTAGTAGAAGAATGTCCAGGAAACCTTCACCAGAGAGTCTTTCTCTACCACAAATAATGCTCCTATTCATGCCTCTCCTTAAACAAGGTCAATTGTGACGTAAAATTATAAAGAATCAATCTTACAATCCTGATTTGGCTTTTTTTTTTTTTTTTACTTCTTTTTGTTTTCTAATCTTAAAGAATCTTTAAAAGACACTCCATTTTTTCAATTAATATAAAAAATGTACTGGTATGGATAAATTCCCAAGACCCTCCATTATTTAGGATTTAGGGATGGACAAACTAACTGGGATCATTGCTCACAAAACTATTTTGACCTTGATAGAGATTATGTTGAGAAATAAAGTTTTTTTATCTTTTATTTTTATTTTTTAGTTTGTTTGCCATAAACTTTTTGAAGTACCTTTAAAAACTGAAGACTAATTCCAGTAAGTTATTGTTAAGTGCCAATGAGTCAGTTCTGACTCACAATAATCTTCTAAAGGGTTTGCAAGGAGTGGCTGGAGGATTTTAAGAACTCTGCTAATCCAAGGTATGAGGTAGCAGTATAAATAATGTATCACCAGCACAGAATCAAATATTTATGAGAAAAAGGCTAAGGGTTAGGTGTTATGTGTATTAGCTGCCATTCAGCATTTCTATAAAACTGAAAGATACTGAGAGGTTGCTAGATTGATCCTGCTTTTGCTAGAGAATGGTATTGATAATCAAGTGAAAAACGAAGTCATACTTTTTCCCCAATCAGTCCTATCATTGCCCAAGGTGATCATGAACAAGGTGGTCATGGAAGCAGGAATGAACTTGCATGCACTAAAAGCTAACTTGACTATAGTCACTGCTGAGTGCCTGATCTGCCAGCAGCAAACACCAACAATGAGTCCCTGAGTAAAAGAGAGAAAATGTTCTGGAGTGGCTCTGTAGGATAAGCACTGGACCATAAGGTAGTTTGAATTACAAAGTTGTTGGTTCAAACTCACCAGCTGCTCCTCAGAAATGCTATACAGGGTTCCTCAGAGTCAGAAGTGACTCAAAGGCACTTAACAACAACAAGATATATATATATATATATCTTGTTGTTGTTATTATATAAATATATATATCATTAGTGTTGTTGTTAAGTACCTTCGAGTCAGTTCAGACTCAGAGAGACCCTGTATAGGGTTTCCAAAGCTTTTTAAAAATCTTTGCGGGGCCAGAAAGCCTCATGTTTCTCCCACAGAGCTGCTGGCAGACTCAAACCACCGGCCTTGTGACTCGCAGTCCAGTGCTTATCTATGTTTAGACCCGTCTAGTTGTTTCCAACTCATAGTGACCCTGTATAGGGTTTCCAAGAAGCAGCTGGTGAATTTGAGCCTCCAACCTTTGGATACAAAACCGACCTTGCAGTTAAGTGTGCTTATCCTATAGCACCACACCAGGGGACACACACACACACACACACACACACACACACACACA
>NW_006408529.1:554199-555564 GCF_000296735.1 Chrysochloris asiatica
CTCCTAGACTGCAAAGTTAATTACTCCCCTCCTTGCTACAAAACATCTATCTTTACATTTCCAACCCTCACACTCAGTCCTGATAACAATTATTCACTATTGTATCACAAGAGACCTATCCACATTTCCTTTCATCAGCCCCACCTAGACAGATTGGATACTACTCAGTGGAGAGGCTACCTTCCTCCAAACCTTATGGATCCAGGTTCCCTCTTGAAAGCTTGTAGTTGAGCTCTGATCATACAGTCATTGAAACCAGGTCAAGTGGGTATTATCTGCAAGTGTGGGTGTTCCTGTGCAGATGCCCTCTCTTCTTATCAGCTGGACACTTCACTCTCCACTCTAGTCCTTTGTGGCTGTGTCACTGACTCTGGGCCCAAGAGTCCCCAGGTCTTGCCACACTGATGGCCAACCAGGTCTCCACCCAGGTTCACAAGAGTCTATTGAACGTTGTAAGGCTTAGCTTGCAGCTTCATTGCTGTTTTTCCCTCACTTCCCCTATCGGTGATGAACATGGTCACCAATCAGAGTGTGTATTCCCATTAAGTCTTAGTGTTGAAATGGGGTTTGCTCTGAGGCAACCTGACCACTTGCCTTGATGTCTTCTGGGCAAGCACCTTGCTTGTTCTTGTAGTAATCAGTCTTCTAAGTTTCCAAATTTGTTGAAGTACAACTCTTCATAGTATTCTGTTATTATCCTTTTGATTTCCTTTGGTTCTGTTGTGACAACGCCCATGTTGTTTCCAATGCGTGTTATTTGTGTCTTCTCCCTCTTTTCTTTTGTTAGGTTTGCCAAAGGTCTGTCAATTTTGTAAATCCTTTCAAAGAAACAGCTTCTTGTCCTGTCGATTCTTTCTATAGGTTTTTGTTTTCTATCTCATTTATTTTTGCTCTAATCTTTATTATTTCTTTTCTTTTGGTAGCTGTGGGTTCCCTCTGTTGGTCTGTTTCTATTTGCTGTAGATGCTGTGTTAATGTGTTCATTTGGTTCTTTCTTCTTTTTGGATGTGTGCTTTTATTGCAGTAAATTGTCCTCTCAGCACCGCTTTTGCCGTGTCCCAAATATTTTGGTATGTTGTGTTTCCTTTCTTATTTGTTTCTAGGAACTTTGTGAATTCACATTTAATTTCTTCTACTACCCAGTCGCTTTTCAGCAGGGTGTTATTCAGTTTCCATGTATTTGACTTATTTCCTTGGTCTTCCTTTGTTGATTTCTAGTTTGATAGCATGGTGGTCTATACTATTTTTATATTTGTAAATTTATGGAGTATTTTGTAGTGTTTTGATATTTGCAAAGTTATAGAGATATGTTTTGTGGCCTAAAACATTGTCTATTCTGGAGAGTGTTCTATGAGCACTGGAAAA
>NW_006408529.1:558953-568814 GCF_000296735.1 Chrysochloris asiatica
ATATATATATACACACACACAGACACACACACAAGCCAACACTCATCTGCACCACACCAGGACACACACACACACACACACATATATATATATATACACACACACACACAGACACACATGCAAGCCAACACTCATCTGTCAGTTTCTCGTACTATGGTGGCTTGCATGTTGCTGTGTTTATGGAAGTTATGCCACAATACTAGCAGGGTCATCCATGGTGAGCAGATTTCAGCTCAGCCTCCAAAAAAGACAGACTAGGAAGAAAGAGAGACAAACTACTTCAGAATATTTAGTCACTGAAAACCTATGACTAGCAGTGGAACACTGTCAGCACCAGAATATTGAATAATGAAACATGTTGAAGAGCACCAGAATGTTATTAGATATAGTGCTAGAAGAAGAGCCCCTCATTATGGAAGGCATTCAAAATACGACTGGGTAAGTGGTGCCTCCTCAAAGTAGAGTTTTATATGATGACAAAAATGGAGTAAAGCCTATGGGACCTTTATTTGCTGATGGGGCTCAATTCAAAATGAAGCAAAACAGCTGTAAATATCCATTAATAGTTGGAACATCCACATTGCATGGAAGCTAAGGCCACTCTGTGTGCTCAGGTACCCTTGGGGTAGGGAAAATGAACAATTAGATGTTGCCTTGGGCTCTGCTTCCAGATCTCCATGTACCCCTTGGTTACTTTCTTCCCTGCTCTATCCCCTGAGCTCACTCCAAGCAGGGAAAAGAGGCCAGGTAAAATGAGCCTGTCTCAGACACATAATTAGGGGAAGGCAGGCAGACAGGTGCCTGAGCCCAGCCCTCCTGCTCCCAGCAGCTGAGGTAGGGGGAACGTGTCCCTAGGGTTTGCATGGAGTGGAGGTAAGTTCTGTGGCCAGGTTATGCAGCTGTATTAGTACCAAACAACAAGCCATGCTCCCTCCACTCCTGTGCCCCAATCTGAGTGTAGAGTGACTACACTCCAGGCCACAGTGTCTTTGTGGGGAAGATGAATGCACCTGAAAAGCTGATGGAAACCCCTCTCTTCTCAAAAATCAGAGGTGTTTCTGCCTCAGTTTTCCCATCTGGAATCATTATTGGCCCAAAATTTAAGACCTCTATTCATTGTTGACCCACCCCCCTCCCTGCCCAGAAGCTGCTATTCCAAAAGCACCCCTCCATCTGCTTCCTTAATCCTCAGCCCTTGACCCTGGATGGCCTGACACAACATAGGCATAAGAACTTCCTCCAGCAAAAGGCTGTCTTTGGCTTCCCATGCTGGGTGGTGAAGAAGCATGGGTAGTCTAAAATTTGGACTGACAAATAGAGGTTTAAAGATATTAGTGTGGCTCAGTTTCCTCTTGTACAACAAAGTGAAAATTTATAGTTATAAGTCAGCTCATCTGAAAACTGGTGAAGATACTTGATGACACAAATGTAGACTTTCCCACTTCATTCTGGAAGCAGAATGGGGCAGACAGGGCCAGGTAGAAGGGTAATTTGACCCTCCTTTCTGCATTAAATACTAAAGAGAAAAGGCCACAAGAGTTGTAGAATGGCATCAAGAGCATCATCCAGGAAGAAAGCAAAGGGTCGTTTAAAGAAAATAAGGTAGGAAAGACCAAAATAGATGTCAGAAGAGACTCTGAAACTTGATCTCCAGCATAGAGATGCTAAAGAAATGGAAGAACTGAGGAGGCAAAAGAGCTGAACAGAAATTTTTAAAGGTCAGCTCGAGAAGACAAAGACCTGGAGTTAGAAAACCAAAAGGGAAGACATGCTCAGCATTATTCAAGCTGAGGGAGCTGAAGAAAAAATTCAAACCTTGACTTTCAGGATCGACTTCTATGGATAAAATATTGAATGATGTAAAAAGCATCAAAAGAAGATAGAAAGAATACACAAAGTAATTGCAACAAAAAGAAATGGTCAATGATCAACAATTTCAAGAGGTAGCATATGATCAAGAGCCAGTGATATGGAAGGAAGAAGTCCAAGGCATTGGCAAAGAACAAGGCTCTGGGAATTGATGGAACACAAATTGAACTCTTTCAACAAATTTATGCAGCACGGGAGGCACTCACTCATTTATGGTAAGAACTTTGAAAGATAACTACCTGGCCAACTGACTGAAAGAGTTCCATATTTGTGCACATTCCAAAGACAGGTGGTGCAACATACTGCAGATGTCATAGGAAAGTATCATTAATATTGCATGCAAATAAATTTTTGTTAAAGATAATACAAAAATGTCTGCAACCACACATTGACCAAAACTTCCAGAGGTTCAAGATAGATTCAGAAGAGGACATAGAATGAGGGATATTATTGCTGATGTTAGATGGATGTTGGCTGAAAGCAGAGAATACCAGAAAGATATTTATCTATGCTTTATTGACTACACAAAGGTTTTTGATTGTGTGGCCCTAGACAAGCTATGGACAACATTATGGAAAATGAGTATTACAGAACACTTACTTGTATTCATGAGAAACCTGTGCATAGAACAAGATGCAGTTATTAAAACAAAACAAGATAACACTGAATGATTTAAAATTAGGAAAGGTGTGTGGCAGGGTTGTATTCTTTCATCATAGTTATTCAATCTGTATGCTGCACAAATAATCCAAGAAGCTGGATTATATGAAGAAGAATGTGGTATCAGGATTAAAGGAAGAGTTATTAACAATCTGTGACATGCAGATGATGCAACCTTGCTTTCTGAAAGTGAGGAGGACATAAAATACTTACTGATGAAGATCAAAGACCCCAGCCTTTAGTACAGGTTGTACCTCAGTGTAAAGAAAACAAAAATCTTTATACTGGTTATCCATATAAATGAAGAAAAGACTGGTGTTATCTAAGACACCATTTTGGTCAGACCAACCATCAACACTCATGAAAGCAGCAGTCAAGAATTTGAACCACGTATTACATTAGGCAAATCTGCTGTGCAAGACCTCTTTAAAACATTCAAGAGCAAAGATGTCAGTTTGAAAACTAAGGTGTGCCTATTCCAAGCCAACTCAAAGATAAACCAAGAGATGTAAGAACATCAAACTTCACAAATAAACTGTAGCTGAAGTCCAAGAACTGGTAGAAGATCCTCGGGTCACCATTGATGCAATAGCTACTAAAGTGGGGATATCACATGCTTTGGCATTTTGAATTTTAACCTTATATCTTGGCAAACTTTCAGCCCAGTAAGTGCCAAATATGTTGTATAAAGATCAGCTAGCTCAGAGGGCTAATCTTTCCATTAGACTTTTAAGCAAGATTGAATATAATAAAGATGACTTTATATATAACATACTGTAACCAAGAACAAGTCTTGGATTTACCAGTTCTGTCCAGAGTCCACCACTTGCATGTCAGTTTGTTGTGCTGTGGTGGCTTATGTATTACTGTGATGCTGGAAGCTATGCCACTGGTATTTTAAATGCCATCTGAGTCACCCATAGTTGACAGCTTTCAGCACAGCTTCTAGGTAAAACAGATTAGGAAGAAACAGAGGCAGCATAACTCTGAATGGTTAGCCACTGAAAAACTCATGAATAGCAGGTGAATATTGGCTGATACAGTGCTGGCTTGTAGCCCCTCAGATTGCACAGTATCCAAAATACAAGTAGGTAACACATGCTGCCTCAAAGTAGAATTGAAAGGAGTAAAGTTAAAGACTTACATTTACTATTTGGGCACACAAATCAAAATGAGAAGAAACAACTGAAACTGTCCATTAATATTAGAATATGGAATGCACAGAGCATGAATCTAGGAAATTTGAAGTTGCCAGAAGTGAAATACATAAAGTTTGAGATTCTAGGCATTAATGACATAAAATAGACAGGTATAGGTCAATTTGCATCAGACTATCGTATTCCTTACTATGTCAGGAAAACAAATTGAAGAGAAATGGTGTCATACTCATTGTCAAAAAGAGCACTGAAGAATTATCTTGAAATATAATGCTGTCTATGATAGGATACTATCCATACACCTACAAAGATGACCAGTTAATACCACTGTCATTCACATTTAGGCAACAACCACTAAAGTCAATGGCAAATAATTCTACCAACTTCTTAGATCTGAAACTTACCAAACATACAATAAGATGCATTGATAATTCCTGGTAATTTGAATGTGAAAGTTGGAAATAAAGAGTAAGGATTGGTATGTAGAAAATATGGCCTCAGTGACAGAAATGATAGTGATGAACACAAGGTAGACTGTTGCAATACCTATGACTTATTCATTGCAAGTACCTTTTCTTCAAAATTATAGTTGACTATATACATGCTACTCGCCACATGAAATACATAAGCATCAATTTGACTACTTCTGTGGGAAAAAAATAATGAAGAAACTCAATATCATTAAGCAAAACAAAACCAGGGACTGACTTTGGAACAGGCCATCAATTGCTCATATGCAAGTTCAGGTTTAGCTGCAAAAATTAAAACAAGTCCACAGGAATCAATAGATGACCTTGAGTATATCCCATTTTAATTTAGAGGCCATCTCAAGAGCATATAGGATTCATTATACACTAATGACTGGAGACCAGAGGAGTTGTTGGATATCATCAAGAAATCATATATGAAGAAATCAGTCATTAAAAAGAATGGAAATAAAAGACAAAAAATGGATGTCAGAAGAAGCTCTGAAACTCCCTCTTCATTGTGTAAAACAAAAGTGACTGGGAGAAATGATGAAATAAGAGATGAACAGAAAATTTCAAAAGGCACTCTAAAAGTCACAGTAAAATAAAATAAAATGTGCAAAGACATGAAGTAAGAAAATGAAGGCATTTCTCAAGTGAACGAACTTAAAAAAGAGTCAAGCCTCAATTTGCAATATTGAGGAATGCTAGGGATAGAATATTGAATGCGTCTGAGAGCATCTATAGAAGATGGCAGGAATACATAGAGTCACTGTACCAAAAAGAATTGGTCAATGTTCAATCATTTCAAGAGGCAGTATATGATCAAGAATGGATGGTATAGAAGCTGCACTGAAGGCAATGATGAAAAACTAGGACCCAGGGAGTTATGGAATACAAGTTTAAATGTTTCAAAAAACTGATTCAGTGCTTCAGGAGCTTGCTCATTCATGCCAAAAAATTCAGAAGACAGCTACCTTGACAACCTATTGGAGGAAATACATATTTGTGTGCATTCTGAAGAAAAGTGATCCAACAGAATGTAAAATCATCAAACAATATCATTAATATTACATGCAAGTAAAATGTTGCTAAAGATCATTAAAAATCAGTTATCGTACATGAACAGGAATTTGCAAGAAATTCTAGGTGGAATAAGAAGAGTATATGAAATTAGGTGCATCATTATTTCTGGATCTTGATTGGAAGCAGAAGATACTAGAAAGATGTTTATTGTGTTGAACAGCCTGCGATATGCAGATGACACAACCTTGCTTGCTGAAAGTGAAGAGGACTTAAAATATTTACTGATGAAGATCAAAGAGAACAACCTTCAGTATGGATTACATCTCAATGTAAAGAAAACAAAAATCCTCACCATTGAACCAATAAACAACATTCTTATCAACGGAGAAAAGATTGAAGTTGTCAAGGACTTCATTCTTCTGGGATCAACTATCAACACTCATGGAAACAGCAGTCAAGAAATCAAATGCCGTATTACAATGGGCAAATCTGCTGCACAAGACCTTTATAAACTGTTGAAGACCAAAGATGTCAGCTTGAGGACTAAAATATACCTGACCTAAACCATGGTATTTTCAATAATCTCATATGCATGTTAAAGCTGGGCAGTGAATAAGGAAGACTGTGGAAGAATTGATGCTTTTGAGTTATGGTATTAGAGGAGAATACTGAAAGTGCCATGGGCTGCCAAAAGAACCAACAGATCAATTTTGGAAGAAGTGCAGCCACAGTGCTCCTTGAAGGCCAAGATGACCAAACTTCGTCTCTCATACTTCGGACATATTGTCAGGAGGGACCAGTCACTGGAGAAGGATATCATGTTTGGTGAATGGAGGGTCAGAAAAGGAAAGAAAGACCCCCAATGAGATGGATTGGCCAAGTGGCAGCATCAATGGGCTCAAGCATGGCAACAGTAGTGAGGTTGGCCCAGGATCGGGCAGTGTTTCATTCTGCTGTGCATAAGGTCGCTATGAGTTGGTACCGACTTGATGGCACCTAACAACAACAATGCAAAGACATTCAACTATGTTGATCATACCAACAA
Source organism: Chrysochloris asiatica (assembly GCF_000296735.1). Lineage (NCBI taxonomy): Eukaryota > Metazoa > Chordata > Mammalia > Afrosoricida > Chrysochloridae > Chrysochloris > Chrysochloris asiatica. The sequence goes on from NW_006408529.1 coordinate 565,178, forward strand.
CATTATGACAACATTATGAAGAATGGAAATTTTATGAGAGTTAATTGTGCTTATGTTCAACATTTACATAGACCAGAGGCATTTGTTTGAACAGAACAAGGGTATGGTTTAAAATCACAGAAGGTGTTCATCAGGGTTGTTTCCTTTTATCATCTTTATTCAATCTGTGTGCTGAGCAAATAAACTGAAAAATCTGAGTTACATGAAAAAAGAACAAAGGAGGAAAACCTGTGCTTTGCAGATGATAGAATATATTTTTTTAAGTTTTTATTGTGAATTATGTGTTAGTTTACATGGCTGAACATTATCTTTACATTCATCCAATCGTATTTTGTTTCATTGCAATGATCACAATCTCCTGCATGCATCATCAAACAACCAAAGGGTACATCCCACATGCCTGCCCCCTGGCCACCAGCACACAGCCCCTCTCTCTCCCTGAGTCCAGAGTTCCCAGCTGTTTCTTCTGTCCACCTCATAGTCTCTGCCTCCATCCCTAGTGTCACTGCCTCCCCAAACAGGGTCTTGCACTTCGCTTTTCTCCCTTGATGGTTCCAGGGATCTCTGCTCCTGGACCATAAAATCAGCCACTCCCCTCCTTTTGTTACCAAACATTTACATTTATCTTTCTAACACTAACTGTCAGATCTTATACCAATCATTCCCTATTGAACCACAGGAGTCCTATCCCCCTAACCTTTTCTCAACCCAATCCAGAGAGGTTGGAAACCATTCACTGGAGATTCTACCTTTCCCTGTATCCTCTGGAGCTAGGCTCCCAATTGAAAGCTTGTAAACCAGTCACTTCTTGCCTTTGTAGTCTCCCCATTTTGGGTAGCCAATGTCTAAATTCCCCATCCCTGTTGACCGTGTGTACCAAGGGTGTGGGAATGATCCTCACTGTAAAAATTTTTGGCTCCTTTGTCATACTGCACCCACAAGCATAGGTCAATTCCATCCAATTGTAGTGGGCTACTCTTTTTTGCTTGTTTGTTTCCTCTTCCTTCTTCCTCTAGCTATGTTCTGATCATCCAACCATTGATGCCAGGTCAAATGGGTACTATCTGCAAGTGTGGGTGTTCTTGTGCATCCCCCCCCTCACTTTATATCAGCTGGATGCTTCACATTCCATTCTAGTCCTCGGGGCCATGTCCTTGCCCCTGGGCCCAGGAGTCCCCAGGTCTCGTCATACTGCTGGTTAACCAGGCCTCAATCCAGGTTAACAGGAGTCTTTTGAATGTGGTTGGACTTAGTTCTTAACTTCATGGCTGTTTTTTTCCCCACTTTCCCTTATTGGTGACCAGTGTGGTCAGCAGCAGGATCATATGCCTGCTAGTGTATTTCATTTGAGTTTCAGTCTTGGAAGAGGGTTTGCCATGAGGGGAGCTGACCACTTGCCTTGATAGAAGATAGAGTCTTGCTTGTTGAAAGTGAAAAGTATTTTGAGTACTTACTGAAGAAGGTCAAAGACTACAACTTCAACATAAGGGGAAAAAAATCTTTATAACTTGGGAAATAAACAATGATCAATGGACAAACTATTGATGTTTTCAATTATTTTTTTTTTAATTTGGATTCACAAACAACACCCATGGAAACAGCAGTCAACATATCAATGTATTGCATTGGATAAATATACTGCAAAAGATCTCTTTAAGTGTGAAAAAGCAAAGATGTCACTGTGAGGACAAAAGAACCATGGCATTTCCGTTGTCTCACAAACATGGGAAAACTAGACCAATATGATAGACCAAAGAATTGATGTCTTTGAATTATGGTGGAAAATATCTAATATGCCATGAACTACCAGAAGAATGAGCAATTGGTTTTGGAAGAAGTATAGCTTGAACATTTCTTAGAAACAAGGAGTTAGGCTTTCTCTCATTTACTTTGGACATGTAATCAAGAGAGATTAATCTCTGGAGAAATACATCATGCTTGGTAAAGTAGAAGGTCAGCAAAAATAAAAAGACCCTTAACAAGAGAAATTAACACAGGGCTCTAACAATGAGCTCTAACATAGCAGCAATTATGAAGATAGCGTTCAGCATGGCAATATTTTCTCTGTTATATGTAGTCACTGTGTCAGAACAACTCGATGGCACAAAACACTTATAGAAAATATTTTTATTTCCTTCCTCATCTCATTACTTATAAAACACAGATGTAAATGGAGACAGTTTTCAGTTGTACACATATGAGTCATATAAATTAGTTTGAAATTTAACTTCATAATTCTCTTTATATAGATATAAGCATGGTTTAAGGAGTGTGGTCTGCATCTAATATATATGTTTTGGCAAAGTCACTCTCTCTTGATCCTGCACCCAACCTGTCATCGTCTGAATTCTGATTTGGGGACTTGAGCTAAGAGCCTCATGCCCCACCTTTAGATTCTGGAATTTGGTGAAAGAATATAAGCCTGGCACACATCTTTCCTGATTTTAAACCATTCAGTGTCCTCTTGTTCTGTTTTAACAACTGTCTCTTGATCTATGTACAGGCTCCTTATGCACAATTAAGTGTTCCATATTTAAGTGTTCCACAATTAAGTGTTCCACTATTAAGTGTTCCATTATTCTCTGCAATGCTGTCCTTAGCTTGTCATGATCCAAACAGTCAAAAGTATTTGAATAGTCAATAAAACACAGGTAAATATCTTTCTGGTATTCTCTGCTTTCAGCTGAGATCCATTTGATGTCATCAATGACACCACTCCACATCCTCATCTGAATTCAGCTTGAATTTTCAGCCATTTCTTGTTAATGAATTATTTCAGTGTTTTTGAATGATCTTTAGCAAAATTAAATTGCATTTGATACTGTCCAATGATTTCTGCATTCTGTTAGGTCACCTGTCTTTGCAATGAACACAAATATGGATCTCTTCCATTCAGTTAGCTAGGTAACTGTCTTCCAAATGTTTTGGCATAGATGAGTAGTTCCTTCAGGGTTTCTTCAGTTTATTGAAAATTTTCTATTTGTATTCCATTAATGCGTCTTCCTCCAATACTGATGTTATGTTTTTCTTCATATAACCCAGCTTCTCAGATTATTTGCTCAGCATACAGGTTGCATAAGTATGGGGGGAAAAAAAAAGGAATAATACAATTATGTCGCACACCTTTCTTAATTTTAATCCAGTGTTTTTCTCATTTTATGTTCGAAAAACTGCCTATTGGTCCATGTACAGATTCCTCATGAGAACAATTTAGTGTTCCGGAATACTCATACTTCGTAATGTTGTCCATGTTGTTGCTGTTTTTGTCAGGTGCCATCGAGTCGGAACCGACTCATAGTGACCCCACGCACAGCAGAACAAAACATTGTCCGATCCTGGGACAGCCTCACTACTGCTGCCACACTTGATGCCATCAATGATGCCACCTTGCCAATCCATCTCGTTGGGGGTCTTCCTCTTTTTCTCTGACCCTCAATCTAACCCAGCATGACATCCTTCTCCAGTGACTGATCCCTCCTGACAATATGTCCAACATATGAGAGACGGAGCTTAGCCATCCTGGCCTCCAAGGAGCACTTTGGCTGCACTTCTTCCAAAACAGATCTATTGGTTCTTTTGGCAGTCCATGGCACTTTTAGTATTCTCCTCCAACACCACAACCCAAAGGCATCAATTC
>NW_006408529.1:573194-585729 GCF_000296735.1 Chrysochloris asiatica
CTTCAGTAAAACTTTACTTGCATGAGATATTAAAAGTATTGTCTGATGATTTCTGCATTCCATTGGGTCACCTCTCTTTGGAATGGCACAGATACGGATCTCTTCCAATCAGTTGGCCAGATAGTTGTCTTCCAAATTTCTTGGCATAGATGAGTGAGTGCCTCCAGTGCTGCCTCACTTTCTTTAACGATTTCAATTTGTATTCCATCAAATCTTGGTGCCTTGTTCTTTGCCAATTCTTTTAATGCACCTTGGACTTCTTCCTTCAGTATCATTGGCTCTTGATCATATGCTACCTCTTGAAATGGTTGGACATCAACCATTTCCTTTGGGACAGTGACTCTGTGTCCTTCCATCTTCTTTTAATTCTTTCTGCAACTTTCTATAATTTGCCCAGATAATCCTTCAATAACGAAAGTTGAGGATTGAATTTGTTCTTCAGTTCTCCCAGCTTGAGAAATGCTGAGCATGTTTTTCTCTTTTGGTTTTCTTACTCCAGATCTTTGCACATTTCATTGTAATATTTGACTTGTCTTCACAAGCTGACCTTTGAAATTTTCTGTTCAGCTCTTTACTTCCTCATTTCTTCCATATGCTGTAGCATCTCTTCACTGGAGAGCAAGTTTCAGTTTCTCTTCTGACATCCATTTTGGTCTTTTCCCTCTTTCTTGTCTTCTTAATGACTTTTAGCTTTCTTCCTGTATGATGTTTTGGTTTCATCCCACGACTCTTCTGGTCTTCGGGTCTTAGGTGTTTAATGTATCAAATATGTTCTTCAGATGATCTCTAAATTCAGGTGGGATATATTCAAGGCCATATTTTGTCTCTCATGGATTTGTTTTAATTTTCTTCAGTTTCAGTCTGAATTTGCATATGAGCAATTGATGGTCTATTTCACAATCTGTGCCTAGTCTTGTTTTGACTGATGATATGGTGCTTTTCCAATGTCTCTTTCCACAGATGTAGTCAATTTGATTTCTGTGTATTCCATCTGGTGAGGTCCATGTCTATAATCGTATCTTATGTCTAAAGAAGATATTTGAAATGATTAAATCATTTGTTTTGTAGGCCTCTATCATGAGAAATCCAGCATCATTGTTATCACCAAAGCCATATTTTCCAACTACTGATCCTTCATCTTTGCTCCCAATCTTTGCATTCCAATCACCAGTAAAGATCAATATACCTTGACTGCATGTTTGATCAATTTCAGAATGAAGAAGTTGGTAGAATTGTTCTATTTCATCCTCACTGGCTTTAGTGTTTGGTGCATAAATTTGAATAATAGTGCCATTAACTGGTCTTTCCTGTAGGTGCATGGATATTATTCTATCACAGACAGTGTTGTACCTCATAACTGATCTGGATATGTTATTTTTGACAGTGAATGCAACACCATTCCTCTTCAGTCTGTTATTCCAGGAATAGTAAACCCTGTGGTTGTCAGATTCAAAATGGCCAATACCAGTCCATATCAGCACACTAATGCCTAGGATATCGATGTTTATACATTCCATTTCATTTTTTACAATTTCCAATTTTCCTAGATTCATACTTTGTACATTCCATATTCTGATTATTAATGGATGTTTACAGCTTTTCCTGTTCATTTTGAGTTGTGCCCCATCAGCAAATGAAGGTCCCACAGGTTTTATTTCCATGGGCTTTACTCCATTCACATCATCATGGTCAACTCTACTTTGAGGAGGCAACTTTCCCCCAGTCGCATTTTGAGTACCTTCCAACCTGAGGGGCTCATTTTCTGGCACTATATCTGACAGTGTTTCTCTGCTATTCATAAGGTTTTCAGTGACTAAATATTTGGAAGTAGTTAGTCTCTCCTTCTTCCTAGTCTGTCTTTGTCTGGAAGCTCTTCTGAAACCTGTCCACTGTAGGTGACGCTGCTGGTATAGCTTCCAGAATCATAACAACTCACAAAACTCCACAGTATGACAAATGACATATGAGTGGTGGTATTTGAATACTTGTTGTTGTTAAGTGCCTTTGAGTCAGTTCTGACCCATTGTGACCCTGTATAGGATTTCTGAGGAGCATCTGGTGAGCTTGAGCCACCATCCTTTGCAGTTCACATGGCTTTGCAGTCTGGCTCATTAACCCACAGCACCAAAATGAGAATTATTTGCAAATTTATTTTTGAGATGTGGCTTATATATGCTACACAAATTGTTGGTAAAATGAAATCGCCGTATTTCTGTGTATATATTCTTTGTCTAAGGAGCTCTGGAAGAGTAGTGGTTACGAATCGGTCTGGGAACCTCAAGGTCAGCAGTTGGAAACTACCAGCTGTTCCAGGGGAGAAAGATGAGGCTGTCTACTCCCATAAAGATTTACAGCCTCAGAAACCCTGTACAGGGTTGCTATGAGTGGGAACCACTTCACAGCACATAACAACAACAACAACATTCTTCATCTTTCTCCTTGTATACTTGTAGATATTGACCATGGTCAGAAGTGTATGTGTTTGAGAGAGAAAGAATGAAGATTTGGTTGGTGGGAGGGGAAGAGGAAAGAAGGGAAAGGGAAAGAGAAAGGACAAGGACATGGAAATGGAGGGGAATAAAAAAGAGGAGGAAGAATATTGGGAGAGGAAGTAGGAAGAAAATTTAAAAAAAGAAAAAGAGGAGAAAGAGAAAAAAATAGAAGAAAAAGATAGAGTAAGGAAGTGATATGGAAAAGATATCTTTGGATCCCTGAGATAGAAGGGAGAATCTCCTGAGACTCTAAGGACTTGGACAATTAATTTTATTCTTTAGTTCACATATCAAATAAACTGCCTTCTTTTTTGGTACTGTCAGATATAGGTGTATTTCATTTTGCTGAATCAAGCATGAAAACTATCAAGAAAAGAAACAGGCTATAAATTACAGAAATTGGATGACATGTCTTTTCTCTCCACTAATTTTCTTATATATTTTTTTTCCAAGCAGAGCTTATTTCCAAGTAAGAAGTATTACCTGCAATCCTTTCAATTTCCTGTATTTCATATATGACATATTTTCTTTCTTAAGTTTCCCTTTTATTTTATCCATTCCTCCAATATTCTTGTCTGCCAGCTCTGCATTTTTAGCTCTTCTAAACTTGTATGTCATCCTTGAATTTATTAATTGCTGTTAATTTTACCAAGCAGTTTTTGGTATATATCTTGCCTCTATGTTCTCATGTAGCACTTGTTGGTTAGGTGAGAGTTTTAAGCTATTCAGTAGCTCCAATAATAAATAATTTTAGATATTTTCAATATGGAAAGACATTGTTTGGGCACTTGTTTTTATTTCAATCAAAACTATATTCTTCTATATCTAAAATACATCACTGATACTACATTTATTTTCTAATATAACAGTTTAAAGGTAAAAATTTCAAAGTAAGCAGATGATCTCTAATCTCTCAACCAAAAATCCACACAAATAACTCCCTCAGATTCTTAGCAGAGTCTTAATACTGTGACATATTAAAGCTTGTTATAGAAAAACAAATATCTTGACAACTGCTTTCTTATAGACATATACACATATCTTACTCCATTTATTAAGCTTATACTTTCTTATAAGCTTCTACTTTTAGAACCAAATTTATAAATTTGATGGTAGCCTAAGGATAGAGAATCTGAAGATTTTAAGGACATCTGTGGTAGCTTAAAATAATATAGAGTGAAATAAGTTTATCCAGTGTAGGATGAGATAAAATTAAAAAGAAAAATGTCAGTTTTAACACTTTAAAGTATATCCATGCAATCATTTTCTTAAACCACTCTTAAAACTTACCTTCACTAATCTAAAGCATTTTCAAATATTTTGATTATATTTTGGAAGATGAGTATCATTTATAAACTCTCAAGGATCAGTTCATGATATTTGAATCAAAGGTACTGTTGAAAGCTGCTGAATATTAGCTTTATGTAGAAATCTATTAAATAACACACATATAATTATACTTAATGTATATTGATCCCCTGACTAATATGCTTAAAGAATTCAGTTTCATGTATAATGCTGGCTTTTTCAGAAATACCTTTTCTAACAATGTTATATTAGGAAATATAAAGAAAGTGATACTTTTTTTGACTTTTTTACATGATTATTTGAAAATTTACTATGAATTCTCCATTTCCATTTTTCAGTGACACTGACAAAGCTCTAGCTTGATAGTTCAGATTTAGGGACCACATTTTTACAGTAAGAGTAGTTCTTAACTGAGTAGATAACCACTCCCTATTTTTCTCTTATCCATTTATTCTGGGTATGTGTGTGTGTTTGTGTTACCAGTATTCCGTTTAATGGAAATTGAGTTTTGGATAAAACTCCTCACTCAAACACAGTCTAAATGCTGATTAAGTGGACTTCTGGCCCTATGCTATGTGTCTGGTATGGCTTGTAAAGATCTTGGATTCATAAATATCCTAGGCATTTTTTTTTATCTATAACATTTCATTTAATACTATACCTTTGTTTACTCAACACACTGTATATAAAGATATATTTTCAAAATATAATTAATACTAGGATGACTTACATGGTAAACACATCCAATGTATCTCCAGCAGTTCTTGCCATCTCAAAGTAGGTTTGCAGAATGGTAACAGATCCAGAAAGTGCTTCATGACCACAGCCACAAAACAGGGCCACTCCAGCATAGAGCAGTATAGTGGCAATCAGAGAGGCATAAGGAATGCCTCCCAAGCATTTAATACAGCACTCAAAACACCCTGAAAAAGATTAATGGAAAAAGGTCAGAAATTAAATGCTGTAATCTACTAAAACAAAATTTTTTTTTTTTTCAAATTCCAGCACTATAGGAAAGTTTTTGTGTATAAAGTAACTTTTTTTGGAGATAAAATTTTAATATTACTTATCGAACTAGTCTTCTTAGTAGAGTCATGGCTCATTTTATTTGCCACAGAACAGATATAAAAGGAGTCTGACCATCTTCTCACTTCCCTAGCTTTTAATTAATTACAGGCAAAATTGTTTCTTGAACGCTCCTCCTCCATGACAGACAGATGTATACAAAATGTGGGGAAGCAGAAAAGGTTAGAACAGCTTGAAATTTCATATAATAAGATGAAATTTCACCAGCAGATGGTTGAGACCAGTGTGTGTAGTATTTGAATGTCACAAAATACAGTTTTGGATAGAGAATAACAAGGTTACAGAAAAATCTTTGGACTATTCTGTTTCTTGGTGTTCTAAAAATTATACCCCTGGTTATTAAAAAAGTAAATTAAAAACAAATACAATTGTATTGACCCAATGAACAGCTATCCATGATTTTGACTAGTGCCCCCAACAAACCCCATTTTTTGGGATTGTATTATATTTCCTGCAAATCATGGCTGGACCATGGTTCTCAGTATTATGTAGCTATCTTTTCTTTTGTGACCTGATATAATTATCCTATTTGTTGTAAATTTTATCCTCTAAGATGTTCATGAGGCAGGATACCACTTTAAGGATGAGGTTGTATTTTGAGTAAATTTCTTTTGAAACATAAGAGATTAAACAAGCAAGCTGAGATCAGAGAGAATTGACAACTACCAAGGAAGAAGACTTAAAAGCAATTTGTGTACTTAAAACCCAGAGTCCCTATTTTGAGAACTTTCTAAACCCAGGTGAATATAAAGTCAATATATATGCAAATCTTCCAGAAACACTGGGTCTACAGATTTCCATAGGAATCAAGGTCCTCCACCCAGAGCCAACAGAAAGAGAACAAAGCCCAGTGAAAAAAAATGTGTCCAGGATAGAGACTGCACTATGAATTCAAACTTCTAGCTTTCTAAACTGTGAAAGAATACATTTCTGTTTGTTAAAGCCATGGGTAGCTGTTCATTGGGCTGATACCAATTTTATATAGTTTTTTTAAAATAACCAAGAATATGAATGTCAGAATATCAAGAGACAGAGACTAGTCCAAAGATTTTTCTATAATCTTGTGATTCTCCATCCCAAACTGTATTCAATAACATTCAAATACTACAAACACTCGTCTCAACCATTCATGGTATTTCTATTATAGCAGCACTGTTGGATAAGCACTGGACTGCAAACCAAAAACTTGGCAATTCAAACACACTAGTTGCTCCTTGGAAATGCTATGCAGGGTCACTATGAGTTGGAATCAACTCAATGGAACTTAACAACAGATAACTAATAAAATACTCATGATTTAAAATTCTTCCTATTCCTTTCTTCCATTCCTTGCAAAGCATTTGCTATGGGAGTCAGGATTTCTATTTTGGACAACGTGTTGTTGTTAAGTGCTATTGAGTCAGTTCTGATTCATAGCTACCCTATATAGGGTTTCTGAGGAGCAGCTATTGGGCTTGAACTGCCGACCTTGCAATTCATACTGACCTTGCAGTCCAATGCATTAATCTGCAGTGCCACACCAGGGCAAGGTGAGGTATCATGAATAAATCACTGAGCATTTTGTTCAACATTACAACATAGTCTTTTGGTGTAAAAGGAGTTCAAATATAAATAAGAGATCTACAATCCATAGCCACAGGTATGAATTATAACAGTTCTATGAGTTTGAAAGTCATAACTGTGTAAAGATAAAATTTGATGCATTTGAGTTATAGTGTTGCAGGAGAATACTAAAGTACCATGGACTGCCAACAGACAAATCTGTTTGGGAAGAAGTATAGCCAAAATGTTCCTAGAAACCAGAATGGCCAGACTTCCTCTCTCGTGCTTCAGACATATATCAGAAAGGACTTATCCCTGGAGAAGGACCTCATGTTTGGTTAAGTGGGTGGTCAGCAAAAATGAGGAAAACTCCCAACAAGATGGATTGTTGGAGTGAGAGCAACAATGGGCTCAAGAGTAGCAACAATTGTAAGGTTGGGGCAGGACCAGACAGTATTTCATTCTCTTGTGCATAAGGTCACTATGAGTTGGTACTGGCTCAAGGGCACCTAACAATTACAAGAACAAAGATAAAATTAGAATACTAGTTCAGGAACAAACAAAATGATAAAGGTGCTCATGGATCCTTTTTATCTCCCTGTGAGGAGAATCTATTTTAAGGTTGCACATATTGTCAGTTTTACCTTCAACAATAGACACAGGGACTCTCACTTTGGAAAGACAGTACCTCTGACTGTGCTGAGAGATGGCCTGTGTGTGTGTGGAAGGGATGCAGGTGGGTGGTAAAGGGGGAGGGATGTTCTCCCTATTAGCAAAAATGTGATGGGCATGCACCCAGATCCAGGAACTGCATTGCATCCTGCAGATAAACACCTGTGAAAACCGAGCTGGCACTATGCCAGTGGGGGAAACATATTATGCAGGAAATAGGAGCCAGAAAGCTTGGTTATACAAATGAAATTCTGGGTATAACAACCCAGCAGGTTGAGTCAGCAGGTGATTCTTGTTCTTGTAACACCCAGCTCTTGCTCGCCACACACCACAACTCCATATGTGAGGGTTCATGCCTATTCTACCTATGGCACCTGACCAGCAGAAGGAAAGACAACAAGACTTCCAAAGCCTTTTAATGCTAAAGAAAATACTTTCATCAACAAATGTGCAATACCATCATGGTAGTGTTCTCAGAAATAGTTGGGCCTGCTCAACAGTGGCTGTTTGTAGGACGTAACAACAGGTGCAGCATGGCTTGAGCATGCTCACTGCCCATGAGGAAGATGGGGCATTCCCTTTTCTCAGCAGTGGTCACAGGTATCAGAGAAGGGCATAGCTACCCATGTGAGAACAGAATATTAAATGCCAAATGGTCTCCCAATAAGGTCAGAGTCTTGAAGTTTGACTCTGAGGCTCAACATCAGTTCCTTCTTGACTTGCCACTGTTGAGACCTTCTCATTATTCTTATTTTTATTCAGAATCAGTTCCTACTTATTTAGTATTTTCTGATTATTGTACTTTGTTTGTGCTGACTTATAGTGTCCTTGAATAGGGTGTCCAAAGAGTGGCTGGTGAGTTTGAAGCACCAACCTTGCAGTTCAAATAGATCTTGCTGTCCAATGCTTGCCCTACAGCCCCACACTGCTTTAGATAGATCAATATTATCCTCCACACAAGCAAGCCTAGTTACCTGGGATATATGTCTTCAGGTATTGTGTTCAGAGACAATCATAGCCCTACAGCATTGATACATTTAATGAACATCACCCTTCAAATCTAAAAAAACCTGTGCTAAATTCTAATGATGCTACTGCTTCTCCCTGCTGTCCATTTGGAAATGACTCATAGACCCAGTATAGGGGTTCTTAAGTAAATAAATCTTTACAGGATCAGAAACCCTCATCTTTCTCCCATGGAGTGATAATTGATTCAAACTGCTGGCCTTGGGGTTAGGAGCCCACTATGCTACTTCTTGTTGTTGTTGCTGTTAAATGCCATTGAGTCAACTCCGACCCCTAGTGACCGTGTATAGGGCTTCCAAGGAACAGCTGGTGAGCTTGAACCACCAACCTTGCAGTTCAAAAGACTTTGCAGTCTGGCGTATTAACCCACAGCACCACCAGGACTCTTTAAATTCCCAAAGAAGGCAAACCCAAATTAACAAACCTCAGAATGTGCTTAAATATCTCCAAATTAAATGAAATGTTTTTATTCCTTATTTGAATAGCATTTAAATCCATCAGAATTATATTACTTCTGCTCAAAAGTACAAATTCTCTAAACCTCCATCACTGCCAGGTCAGGAGGGAATCTTTTAATAAATTCAAATTATCTGCAAATATTTTATTTAAAGTAATAACTTTAAGGATCTCCTTGCATACATATTGCACTTGCAATGGACTAGATCCTAATCACTCCCACTTCTCCCCAGAGCCTAGGATGCCTATTTGATGTAAAAGAAGTCTCGGAACTCCCATCTGGGGAAGTGGCACATCATTTCAGTACTTTCTCCAGCTGCCAGGATCCCACATCGTTACTGGCAGGGGAGCTTCGTTCCACCCACAGTGAGAAACATCCTTGACAACGCAGCAGAATCACCATAGCAACCATGATCATGGACTCAGGATATGCTCCCAACAATCTCTCCTTGGGACTAAGGATTCTGCCACCAACCATCACCCTATTTTTACTGCACCTGTTCATGAGAAAGCACTATCAAATGATGGAATAAACTGAGTATTAGTGAAGCATAATGAAAGGAATGCTGACAACAGAGAAAATACATTTCTTAAGAAAACTCTCAATAAAATTTAGCTTTATTGGCACAAGAATCATTTCAATACTAGATATTATGAGCATAGACTATTAATTCTAAAACAAAGCTGATGGTTCAAATATTGAATAGAGAGTTCACATGCTATTGACACTGCCTACATACACAAAGAAGCATTTCTCAAATTCAGTTTCTAGTACTTTTAAAATGAAATAACCCTAGGCCTTCAGCTTTAACATGAAAGCGATATTAAAGAAATTATGTAACTTTCTTTTCAACACATTCTCTCACACATTTGCATGTGTCTAATTTTAAAAAAGATAATGAAATATTGTTAACTCACTGTCAAATAAACATTCGTGAAGTAAACACAAGCCTTTACCTTTGTTCTTTCTACAAACTGCACCAAAAATAAAGGAAAAGGAATCTAGACCACTAAGGAGAAGAGCACAGTAGAAAACAATGGAGAAGATAAATCAACACACCATGGAATTTGGAAAATGTATCCACAAGAGAGATTGGCAATTAAGAGTGGGAAGAGATAAACAAATCATTAATTGATACATACTTCTTAGCACCATTAACCAATGAATTAATCTTTAATGATGTGCAATGCACTTGGTCATTATCAGATTTCCAAAGAAGAGCACATCTTTTTGTGGATTTTCTATTCTATTCTATTAATCTATTTGCCTACCCATGGGACAAATAAAACAGCATTGCCTTCTATTGAATCTTGTTATATGATAGAGAAAATCCATCCAGTGTGTTCATCTTCCTATGTGTCATAATTGTTTATGGCTCTTTTAACATGCCAGATAGTAATAATTTGCCTGATTCTACAGAATTATTTTATGGGTGCTTGATTGATATTTTTAAAAATTATTTTGCATCTAGTAACTTAGTTAATTACTTTTTGGTTCCTTAAATTATTTTAAGTTTGTGAGTTGTTTTGAATTTATTAATTGATAATCATACCATCTGTGAGAAATTGGAGCTTTCATTCTTCCTTTCCAGTTTTTTGCACCTTTTATTTTCTTACTGTGTTTGTATATGCAGTGCAAAGGGTAAAAGTAATAAGAAAAGGCCTCGTTTTTAGTTTTTCCATATTTAAGAACACACTTTTTGTTTTATTCACACTTAACTATGCTGCTTGCTATAGTTACTGGATTAAAAAGCTTCCTTATATTTTGAATTCTATAAGAAACTGTTTATTTACATTTGTTGAAATATTCATATGTTTCCCCTTTTAATCTGGCATTATAATTTTTTTTTTTCTTGTTTAAAGTAAACTTCTGAAATATCCAACTGAACCACATTGCATGTTTTTATACAGGTTAAATTTACACAGGTTAAAATTTTTCACTACTTTATAAATTTAGTTAACAGATTGTTTCTGTGTTTGTTTGTTTTTTAAGTTTTTATTGTGCATTGAGTGAGAGTTTACAGGGCAGATCATCAGTTTTACATTCAACAAAGCATATGCTTTATTTCATTAGAATGATTATAATCCCCTCCATAGACTATCAGTTAACAATATTTCTCTCTATATTCATTTTAGCTCTTTTTTTTTTTCTTTAACACTCAGGCATATATAATAATTTATACCACCAAAGGTCACATTATGCAAATCTGCCTCCTGGCAGCCAGCTCTCAGTCCATCTCTTTCCATGAATTCAGAGCCTCCAGCTGCTCCCTCTCTCCATGTACCCATCTCTGCCTCCATTTCTTGTGTTGCTGCTTCTCTGGATGAAGTCCTCTATTCTGCTTGTTTTCAATTGGTGGTGCTAGGGTCCTTTGTTTCTGGACTGTCAGAATAACTACCCACCATTTTTCTTACAAAACTTCTACGTTTACAATTGTGACAATCGCAATTAGTCACGATAGCAATTACTCACTATTGAATCATAACAATCTTATCCCCTTATCTTTTTACCAGACCCATCTAGACAAGATGAAAAATATTCAGTGAGGACACTATCTTCCCCCACACACTCTGAAACGAAACTCCCTCTTAAAACATTGTAAGCCAGTCACTTCGTGCTTTTATCACCCCCTCATTTTATTTTTATTTATTTTTATTTTATTTATTTATTTTTTACATGAGAGAACTTTAGTTTTACATTCATTCTATCTATATCGTCTCATTGCCATGGTTCCAATCCCCTCCATGCATCATCAACCAATCAAAGGGTATACCCTATAAACCCACCCCCTACACTCGCCCCCGCAATTCTTCAGGACCCAGTCCCTCTCCCTCTCTGGGTCCAAAGTCCCCATCCGCTTCGTCACTCCACGTCATCGTCTCTGCCTCCATCTTGGGCCTCGCTGCTTCTCTGTCACCCCCTCATTTTAGATTGTTGTTGTTAGGTGCCGTGGAGTCAGTTCCTACTCATAGTGACCCTGTACAGGGTTTTCAAGGCTGTAAATCTTTACGGAAGCATAAAGCCTCATCTTACTCCCACAGAACAGCTGGTCATTTCGAACTGCTGACCCTGAGGTACGCAGCCCAATTTGTAACCACTAGGCTACCAGAGCTCCTTAGCCAATGTCTAAGTTGCCTGCCCCTGATCTATCCTGATGTAAAGACTCCTTTCCTCTCTGTTAGTATTTTGAGCTACTACCTCCATGAGTATAGGTCAATTTCATCAAATTGTAACAATTTACTCTCGTTTCCTTTATCAAAAATCATTTTCTTTTTTAATCTTCCTCCTGTTGAGTCCTGATTATCAAGCCATCAAGGCTAGGTCATATGGGTAATATCTGCAAGTTTGGGTGCTCTTGTGCATCTCCCCTCACTTCATATCAGCTGGATGCTTCACTTTCAGCTCTAGTCCTTTGTGGCTATGTCCATGTCCATGGGATCAGGTGTACCCAGGTCTCACCACACTTTGGACCAACCAACCCTTCTTCTTCTCTCTCTCATCTCCAGGTTAACGGGAATCTACCGAACATGGTTGAACTCAGCCCATTTCTTCATTGCTACATTTTCCCATCTTCACCTGACCATTAGACCAGTGGCAAGGTTACATTCCTGCTTATATGTTCCATTTGAGTTTCAGACTTCATGTTGTTGTTAGGTGCCATTGAGCTGGTACTGACTCATAGCAACCTTATGCACAGCAGAACGAAACACTGCCCTATGCTGGGCAAACCTTACTACTGTTGGCACACTTGAGTCCATCGATGATGCCACTTGGCCAATCCATCTTGTTGGGTCTTCCTTTTGTTCTCTGCCCCTCCACCTTGCCAAACACGATGTCCTTCTCCAGGGACTGATCCTTCCTGACAATATGTCTGAAGTATGAGAGATGAAGTTTGGCCATCTTGGCCTCCAAGGAGCACTCTGGCTGCACTTCTTCCAAAACAGATCTATTG
>NW_006408529.1:586856-627849 GCF_000296735.1 Chrysochloris asiatica
ATGTCCAGAAACAAGATAAAGTGACTGAGGCACATGAGCTGAAAGTAGACCTGCACTTCATTCTGAAAGGAGGGCATGCTTTGGAAATGCCTCAGAAGGAATTCATAAAAGTGATTGTAAAATGTATAATCAAATACTTTACAATGGGGTTGAGAAAAATAAGAAAGTAGTCAGGAAAGCACTGCAGGTACAATCAAATAAGATAAATACAGCATTGGAAACAATTCAAACCTTATAGAAAGAGGTCCAAATGATTAATAATAAAATACCAGAAATGGACAATACACAGAAAGGACAAAGGAGTAGGATTGAAGAGATGGAAGTGAGAACTAGTGAACTGGAAGAGAAATCTCTGAATACTACTAAGGTAGAAGAGCGAGCAGAAAAAAAGGATTAAAAAATTTGAAGAAGTCTAAAATTCATGTTGGACAAAGTAAAGAGGAGTAACTTAAGAATAATGGGCATTCTGGAATAGGAAGAATCACACAAGTCAACATAGGAGACAGTTGAAGAGCTGCTGGAAGAAAATTTTCCTAACATCCTGAAAAGTGAAACAATAAGCATTCAAGAAGCTCAATGAACCCCAGGAATGATAGACCCTAAAAGAAAATCACCAATACATATAATAATCAAGCTCTACAAAATCAAAGATAAAGACAGAGTCCTGAAAGCAGCTAGGGAAAAGAGAAGCATAACATACAAAGACAAGCAAATCAGATTAAGCTTGAATTTCTCAACAGGAACCATGCAGGCAAGAAGGCAATGGGGCAACATATATAAAACCCTGAAAGAAAAAAAAAATTGCCAACTAAAACTCCTCTACCCAGCAAGTCTGTCAATCTAATATGATGGTGTAATCAAAACATTCCAGGATAAACAGAAGCTAAGGGATTTTGCCAAAGCAACCCTGCAATGAAAAACATCATAAAGGGACTTCTGTGGACTGAGAACCAACAAGAACAGACAATAACCAGAGATTGACATACATGGTGGTATCAACCAAAACTCAATTGACTAATGTAAGAGTCCAGAACAGAGCAAAAGTATAAGAATAAATTCAGAGGATCTTGGAGGTCAGTCTATGATCAAAACAATTACGATGTGAAAGAAGATAAACACAGAAGAACAGAGATTCTGGTGGTGAGAAGGTCAGGTAGATTACAGGATTAAATGGAGGGAAAAGTTAATGGAATATAAGGTAATAACAGTGCTGGGGGTGGAGTGGGGGGTTTAGTGGGAGATGGAGGGAGGCAATGGTAGAGCACAGGGTAAGGGCAGACACATCATAGTTCAGGTTTTGGGGAAGGCAATACAAGAAGGGAGAGGAGGTGGAAAAACAAGCTAGATAGGGGAACACTGAGACGAGTTTGCATGGACTAAATGAGACAGAAGTAAATAGTGATGCATGCTCAACCCTGGAACAACAGGGGTTTGTGATACAGGGATCTAATCATAGTTTGAAGAAGGGGAAATAATACTAAAATGCTTGACTGTCTTATGAATATTGATTTCCCTTGCCTGCTATTGTAAAATAGACACGAGTTGGATAGAAAGGAATGTCGTGAAACATGATTTAAAAAGCTTGTAAGCACATCTTCATCCTATAAGATGACTGGAATACTTAAAGGGGGTTCTAGAACTTGCCCAGTGAAATAGGCCACTTATGAAGACTCAATTGTTAATGCTTTAATTAATGACATGAAAATGTATAATGTTAATCATACTCGAATGTAATAAAAATCCTCCCATTCATCTGTCAGTTTATTGTATTGTGATGGTTTGCATGTTGCTATGATTCTGCCAACTATGCCACCCATATATTAAATACCAGCTGGGTTTCCCATATGAGAGGTTTAAGCTGTGATTCCAAACTAAGACAGGCTACAAAGAAGTAGAGTCATATTACTTCTGAGTAGTCACTGAAAGCTATATAAATGTGCGTGGGACATTATCAGATAGCACCAGAATATTTAATACTGCAGCAGTACATTGACAGGGAAATTTCAGCTGTCCACACTGGATTCAGATGAGGATCTAAAAGAAGTAATATTGCTGCTGACTTCTAATGGATCTGGGTTGAAAACAGGGAATACCAGAAAGATAACTACCTGTGCTTTATTGACTACATCAAGCCTTTTGATTGTGTGGCTCATGACAAGCTATGGACAATGTTGTGGACAACGAGTATTCAAAACACTTAGTTGTGCTCATGAGGAGCCTGTACAAAGATAAGAAGCAGTTGTTTAAACAGAAAAAAAAGGGCTACTGAATGGTTTAAAATTAGGAAAGGTGTGTGTCAGGGTTGCAATCTTTCACACTTATTCAGTCTTTATGTATATAAATATATATAATTATATATAAGTATATAATCCCAGAAGCTGCATTATATGAAGATGATTGTGGCATCAGAATTGAAAGAAGACTCATTAACAACCTGTGAAATGCAGATGATACAACCTTGCTTCTTGAAAACAATGAAGACATTAAAATACTTACTGATGAAGATCAGAGATCACAGCCTTTGGTATGGGTTGCACCTCAATGTAAAGAAGATATTCTTTACAGAATGTAAATATTTACACAATGTAAATATTCTCACCATTGGACCAATAAACAACATGGAGAAAAGATTGAACTTGTCAAAGACTTCATTTTGCTTGCATCTATCACCAACACATAAGGAAACAGCAGTCAAGAATAAAACTACGCATTGGATTAGGCAAATCTACTACACAAGACTTCTTAAAAGTGTTCAAGAGCAAATGTGTCAGTTTGAGGACTAAGGTGAACTTGACTCAAGCCATGGTGCTTTCAATAATCTCATATGAATGTGAAAGTTGGACAATGAATAAAGAAGATCAAAGAAAAATTGATGCATTTGAGTTCTGGTGTTGGAGGAAATTTTTAAAAGTACCATGGACTGTCAAAGTAAAAAACAATCTGTGTTTGAAGAAGTCCAGCCAGAATGCTCCTTGGAAGCCAGGATGGCCAGACATCATCTCTCATACTTCGAACATATTATCAGGAGAGACCAGGCCCTGGAGAATGACATTATGTTTGACAAAATGAAGCATCAGTCAAAAAGAGGAAGACACTTAACAAGATAGATTGGCAGTAGCAATTGCCTCAATAGTAGCAATGATTGTGATGTTAGAGCAGGACAGGGTAGTGTTTTGTTCTGTTGTTCATAGGTTGCTGTGAGTCAATACTGACTCTCCAGCACCTAACATTGATAACTATAGTCCAAATAATCCCCAAATATATAAAAAGTTTTATTAAACATTTGTCCTATTATGACTTAAACTAACTACAGACTTGGAGTATATATTTGAGTGGTGCTGTGGGTTAATGTGCTGGACTGCAAGGTAGTTTGAACTGCAAGGCTGGTGGTTCAAGCTCATGAGCTGCTCCTTGGAAATACTATATAGAGTAGCTATGAGTTGGAACTGACTTTACAGCACTTAACAACAGCAATTAAATGACATATTTTTATCTTACACATTTAAAGAACTTGTGCTTAAACAAATGAAAGCTTAATTAAATATATATATATTGATGTGCTGTTAAGTGTCATTGATTCAGTCTGGACTCATAGCCACCCTGGGTTTCCGAGGAGCAGTTGGTGAACTTGAACTGCCAACCTTGTGGTTCACACTGACCTTACATTCCAGCATATGAACCTACAGCACCACAACAGGACTCTAAATATATATATGCATATATGTTGTTGTTACTGTTAAGTGCAATCAAGTGGGGTCCAATTCATAGTGACCCGGTATAGGATTTCCAAGGAGTGGTTGGTGAGCTTGAACTACTGACATTGTAGTTCAAACTGACTTTGCAGTCCAGCATGTTACCCCATAGTGGCATATCAGGACTCCAATATGTGTGTGTGTGTGCATATATATCTTAAAAGTAAAAGAACATTCAGATGTTGGAGACATTCTTTAAACCTTCCTAATTTTGTAGCTGGACATCAAAATCATCAGGAATTTTATTAAAAATAGAGATCCCAGAATCACCTCCACTGAGAACCCTGCCTGTTTTTGTCAGCTCTACAGTTGACTCTAATGTCCAGATTTAGCAGCATATGGAAACCATGAATAATTATATAAGATAATGTTAACTGCCTAAAATGATATAAAATTAGTTGATAAAGTAGATATGGATGGAATATAAGGATTAAGAATAATTTACTTAAAGAACTTTGAAGAAATCATTATATAAAATATCAAATCTAAAGTTAATGATATTTATAAGAATTCTGTTTTTTCAGTAAGAATTTGTAAATAGCCCCAATTTATTCATATCTGTGCCAAAGCTTTTAATGCAATGACTGATGAGATCTTCACAGAAACCCTAGGAGGGAAGTATAATTAATTATACACAGACAATTTTTCAAATGACTGTTGGGAGTTGATATTGAAAACTATGTGAATGTCTGTGTATTGGGAATTTTCCATAAGAATGGTGATATTTCTGTTTTTAAAATGCTTTAATATGAAAATTTCTAATTATATTCAAGATTGAAAATTTTTTGAAAATCTATCACTAATGATAGAGGATCCTGTACTGGTCAGCATGACTTAATCATCATGTTTTGATTAATTCACTCATTTGTCTAAGGCAAAAAATTTAATTACTCTGATAATGGTTAATACAATACCCGTTTGACTATTATAAACAAGCCCCTAGGGTAAGGGATCTGTGATGTTTCTGATCCATAGAAGCAATGCTGGGAAGCAAAAAACTTTCGTTCCATAGCTGGTCTGAATTCCAGACAACTGTGGTGCTTTTGTAGAACACATCTTGCTTGTTCAGGAGATGTTTAGAAATCCAATTGAAACCCTCATCTTCCCTTGTAACAAATGGATCGAGTAATAAATGTTCTACTCCTTGATATCTGCATGGTTTGCTCCCTTTCTTGCCTTCCATTCACACTTTTTCTCAAAACATCAATCGTCAGTTATCAAAGTCATTCCCAAAAGGTATTCGTCTAAAACAACAATTTATCATTATTCCTTACATTGCTATTAATTGGCTGGGCTCTACTGAGTTCTTTTCACTTAGAATAGGTTATGTCACTAGTGGCTGGAATCATCTGGATGCCTGACTGCACTAAATGTCTAAGGTTTTTTTCTACACTTCAATCTAACAGGCCTCAGCTAGTATGCCTGGATCAGCTGAAAACGTTCTGGCAATATCTGATTTTGTATGATGTTTATAAGTGACTATATAAAGTTTATAAGTTTCTCATATAAAGGTTAGACATAGTAGACATAATAGATGTCTTACATCATAGCAAAAGTTCTAAGAGAGAGAAAGCAAAAGTCTAGTTTGGGCATATGCCTAGATGTGCCACAACATCTTCAAAGTAGTCATAGGCAGCCTAGATTCAGGGGTGAGAAGCAGATTTCAACTTTGGATGAGAGGCGTGGTGATAAGTTTAAAGTCATCTGTCTTCCCTAGGGTGTCTTGATGTGGCACTGTAAGGATAAGCATTGGACTGCTAACCTCAATGTCAGAAGTTCAAACTCACCATTTGCTCTTTGGAGACCTAAAACAGGGTTTTTATCAGAATTAACTCAACAGTGCTTAACAACAAGATCTTCCTCATTACCTTCTTATTGAAACTCAAACATTCTACTCTAGGATTGTGTTACTTTCTTTCCCCTGATACTATTACTAAAAACATTATTTATCTTATTTGTTGACTTTGTTTATTAGTTTTCTAGCATAACTATAGTATGAAAACCACAAGTTCAAACATTTCAGGATTTTATTTACTTCCATATACTCAATTTCTAGAACATTTTCTGACATATGATTATGCATAATTAATATTTGTTGAATAAATGAACAAATTGGGAAATACACATTAAAAACTTAATAGAACAGATCACAAAGATGTGATTAGTTTTAGGTCTTCCACTATATTTGCACCCTGATACAAATGTCAGGATCATGAAATTTTCATGAATGAATAACCTAGGGAATGGATGCTAGCTTGTATTACTATTTCTCCTCCACCCCCATAACTCTCAAAAAATCAACTATTTTTTTCTTCTGAGTAACTGAAGGAGAATTTTTATGTGGTGAACTAGAAAAATAATTTAAATGACTTTTTGTAATGTATCTTCTTTTAATGTAACTTACTTTGTGAAAGAAGAAACTAAGGTTATGATATTTATCCACAATTATACAGTTAGGTAAACTGGCAAATTTTAGACTTGAAGTAAATATGTCTTGCCTCTAAAATTCTTCTTTGAAAATTAAACTATGCTGCAGATTATCAATATGATTTTCTACAAAAAGCCCAAAATAAAATATACATTTCTACAGCAAAAATAACAGAACAAGAGTACATAGAAACATCCTAAGAGTTTCAAAATGATAATATTGTTAAGTATAATCCAAACAAAAAAAGTTGATGACATTTACAATTAAAGTAAAAATCACTAGCCTCTTAAAGCAACTCAGGGTAAGAATGCTAATGGTGCTGTTGTTTTTAAAATAAATTTATTCATTAAAAGATTCCTTACTACTTTTCTATGAAGAACTGTTAGGTTCACTGGCCATTGTTGTTGTTAAGTGCCATCGAGTCAGGTCTGACCCATAGCGACCCTGTACAGGGTTTCCGAGGGTGTAGATCTTTACGGGAGTAGAAAGCCTCATCTTTCTCCCGCGGAGCGGCTGGTAGTTTCAAACCGCTGACCTTAATGTTCGCAGCCCGATTCGTAACCACTACGCTACCAGAGCTCACTGGCCATTAGAAAGGTGCAAATTGAAATATCATTGAGATATTAGCTCACCTCAACATTAGTAGTTATTGTTGTTATGTGCTGTGGAGTTGATTCCGACTCATAGCGACCCTGTACAGGGTTTCTGAGGCTGTAAATCTTTATGGGAGCAGAAAACCTCATCTTTCTCCCACAGAGCAGCTGGTAGTTTCGAACTGCTGACCTTGCGGTTTGCAGTCCGATTCATAACCACTACGCTACCAGAGCTCCTTTCTAGGACTGTAAAATGATGCAGCTGTTCTGGAAAACAACATGGCATGTGCTAAAAAAGTTGGAAATAGAAATACTTCATGAGCCAGAAATTTCTCTACTTGGTATGTATCCTAGAGAAATAAGAACCATGACACAAATAGATGTATGTATAACATGTTTATCATAGCATTATTCACAATAGCATAAAGACAGAACAACCTAAATGCCCATCAATGGAAGAATTGATAAGGGCACTCTGGTACATACACACAATGGAATACTAAACAACACTGAAGAATAACAAAGCTATGAAACATCTCATAAAATAAATGAACCTATAGGACATTGTAAGTGAAGGTAGTCAATCACAAAAGGGTAAATATTGTATTAGACCACTATTGTAAGAAGTCAAGAAAAAGTTTTCATACTAAAAGAAATATGCTTTGAAGGTTATCATGGTGAAAAAGAATGTGCAGTAATTCGCTGACTAGAGGGTAGACATTTCTTAATTTGTATGATGGAAAGGAAATATACTACAAGACGGATGTTGGCCGAAAAATGATGAAGGCAGGAGAAAGACACTGGGAGGAGTACAAAAGTTAAATGGAACAGAGATACATACTGTACTATACAGAACTTGTAATAACAGTGATCTAGGGATGGACCTTGGCTGAAAATAGAGAATATCACAAAGATATTTACCTGTGCTTTATTGACCACACAAACACTTTTGATTGTGTGGATTATGACAAGCTATGGACAACATTGCAAAATATGAGTATACCGGTAACACTTAATTTTGACCATGAGGAATCTGTACCTGGACCAAGAGACAGTTGTTCGAACTGAACATGATAAGACTGAATGGTTTAAAATTAAGAAAAGGGTTGTATTCTTTCATCATACTTATTCAACCTGTATGCTGAGCAAATAATCTGAGAATTTGGTTTATATGAAGAAAAACGTGGCATCAGGATTGGAGGAAGACTCATTAACAACCTGCGATACGCAGATGATACAACCTTGCTTGCTGAAAGTGAAGAGGACCTAAAATATTTAGTGATAAAGATCAAAGAGCACAGCCTTTGGTATGGATTGCATCTTAATATAAAGAAAACAAAAATACTTACCACTGGACCAATAAACAACATTCTTATCAACGGAGAAAAGATTGAAGTTGTCAAGGACTTCATTCTTCTTGTATCAACTATCAACACTCATGGAAGCAGCAGTCAAGAAATCAAACAAAGTATTGCATTAGGTAAATCTGCTGCACAAGACCTTTTCAAAGTGTTCAAGAGCAAAGATATCAGCTTGAGGACTAAGGTGCTCTCGACCCATGCCATGGTATTTCCAATAACCTCATATGCATGCAAAAGTTGGACAGTGACTAAGGAAGACCATAGAAGAATTGATGCTTTTGAGTTATGGTACTGGAGGAGAACATTGAAAGTGTCATGACTGCCAAAAGAACAAACAGATCTGTGTTGGAAGAAGTGCAACCAGAATGCTCCTTGGAGGCCAGGATGACCAAACTTTGTCTCTTATACTTCAGACATATTGTCAGGAGGGAGCAGTTGCTGGAGAAGGATACCACGTTTGGTAAGGTGGAGGGACAGAGAAAAAGAGGTAGACCCCCAGCAAGATGGATTGGCAAAGTGGTAGCATCAATGGGATCAAGTGTGACAACAATTGTGATATTGGCCCAGGATCAGGAAGTGTTTCATTCTGTTGTGCATAGGAATGCTATGAGTCAGTACCAACTCAATGGCACCTAACAACAACAACATGGGTAAATACATGAATAGCTACACAGGCTGAACAGGTGTAGGAAGAACAGTGGGAGTATATCCACAAATATACACAGCTTTGAATTAGGATATTTCTACATGTGTATTTACTTTTGGTGAAAATGTATCCATAAATGTGATATAGCATACAGGTGGCAAAATGAAGAAGATTTCTTAGATATTACCAAACACTTTGTGATAATTACTCTAGGAGAAACCATGGTCAGTTGGCATAACATAGTCCACAAACACAATGTTCTATATGCTACTTTGGTGAGTAGTGACTGAGATCTTAAAAGTTCATAAGTGGCCTTTGAAAGTGAAACTATTGGTCTCTCTGTGTCCAGAGGAAAGAAGAGTGATGAAAACTGAAGACATTGGGAACAATTAGTCCAATGGAAAAATCAACCATGTGAAAATCAGTCTTCAAACCCCTAAAAGAAGAACTACGAGTGCTTGACTACCACAAACAACTACTCTGAAAGGGATCACATTGGAAGCCTTAGATAGAATGGGACAAAATGCAAAACACAATTCAAAATCATAAAAAAGACCAAGTTTCTTGGTTATATAAAGGCTGGTAGAATGCTAAGCCCTTGTTCACCCATCAGATCTGGAATTGAACTCACCCTGCAGCTCAATTTTCAGCCAAGCAGTAGATAAATATATAACAGGGATGACACTAGAGAGATATGTACACCATAAAATGGTCAATCAATTGAGATCAAAAAGGCAGTATTTATCTAAGGACACAATTAGCAAAGGTTGGGGAAGAAGAAGCAATGGGAACAAGAAATGCAGGGAGGAAGTGACATAAATAATGTTACATTGAAGGTACTACAATCATTGAGGTGAAAAAAAAGTGGTTTCATCTTTGCTTTGTTGAATGTAAAACTTATAATGTGCTCTATAAACCTTCTTCACTCAACTGAATTTTTAAAAAGGTTTTTACTAGAAAAAAATGTGTTTGGTTTTTTTCAAAATCCTTTGGGAAAAAACATTCCAAACAATGCAGTACCTTGGGTGCATTTTTCCTGAAGACATATTTATCTACCTCCTGGTACTCATTCTTTGTATAGTTGTTATTTCAATTTGTAAATGTCACTTTCCTGCTTAAAACTCCTTCCTTGATTCCCATAATGCTTAGAATCAAATCTAAACTCTTGACACAGAAATTAACATGATATCTGTGGTCATATCACACATAGGCTGCCTTTCATTTCCTTGACCACCAGCCCTTGACCATCTAAGCATTTCCATTCATGTTAACCTGTCTGCCTTAAATGATCTTCTGATGATCTTCCTGTGTATGGTTCCTTTGTCTTTGCAGTCTCTTCTTAGAGAATGCCCTTCTTACTATCCATGAATCCATTTTGCTGTTTAATATTTGAAAAAAGTCAGGTGTAAATCAAAATCATATAGTCAATCATTACATGGCAGAATTCCTTGGATCATGGCATATCTGAAAGCACAGTGTTTAATAATAGAAGTTGATTTTTAATTATGAGTTATTCCACATTAATGATTATCATTTCATGACATTTTTTAGACTGAAAGCCTTTTGGCTTTGGTTGGAAGCCAGTAGTAATATTAAATGAATATCAATTATAGGATACGATATCAGTGATATACATTTCCTCATATGCACAAAATCTATAAATTTCCTCAAATGCACAAAAGATGATAAGTAAAAAAAAATATTGTTTCTAGGGTTCTAATTCATACATGCACAAGTTTGTTCCAAAAAAAATGTGTTAAAATGTTTCTCTGTGGTAAGTGGGTGGCTTCAGAGAAGTATTCTCAGTGAGATATTTGTCTTAGTCTTGTTGTTATTGTTAGGTGCCATCGAGTCAAAACAGAATCATAGTGACCTTAGGCACAGCAGAATGAAATACTGCCCAATCCTGGGCCAACCTCACTGTCATTGCTATGTTGAGCCCATTAATGCTGCCACTTTGCTAATCCATATCATTGGGGGTCTTCCTCTTTTTCTCTGACCCTCCACCCTATTAAATATGATATCCTTCTCCAGTGACTGGTCCCTCATGACAATATGTCTAAAGTATGAGAGATGAAGGTTGGCCATTTTGGCTTCCAAGGAACACTCTGGTTGCACTTCTTCCAACACAGATCTGCTTGTTCTTTGAGCAAGCCCAAGGCACTTTCAATATTGTCCTCCAACACCGTAACTCAAAAGCATCAATTCTTCTATGGTCTTCCTTATTCACTGTCCAGCTTTTGCATGCATATGAGGTTACTGAAAATACCATGGCTTGGGTGAGGCACACCTTAGTCCTCAAGCTGACATCTTTGTCTTCAACACTTTGAAAAGGTATTTTGCAGCAGATTTCTTGACTGCTGCTTCCATGAGTGTTGATAGTTGATCCAAGAAGAATGAAGTCCTTGACAACTTCAATCTTGTCTCCATTGATAAGAATGTTGTTTATTGGTCCAGTTGTGAGAATTTTTGTTTCCTTTACATTGAGATGTAATCCATACAGAAGGTTGTGCTCTTTGATCTTCGTCAGTAAATATTTTAAGTTTTCTTCACTTTCAGCAAGCAAGGTTGTATCATCTACATATCACAGGTTGTTAATGAGTCTTCCTCCTATCCTGATCCCATGTTTTTCTTCCTATAACCCAGATTCTCAGATTATTTGTTCAGCATACAGGTTGAATAAGTATGATCCTGTCACACGACTTTCTTAATTTTAAACCATTCAGTGTTTCAACGTTCTGTTTTAACAACTGCCTCCTGGTCCAGGTACAGATTCCTCATGAGCACAATTAAGTGTTCCGGAATACTCACACTTTGCAATGTTGTCCATAGCTTGTCATGAGCCATACAACTGAAAGGTTTTGCATAGTCAATAAAGCACAGGTAAACATCTTTTTTATATTCTGCTTTCAGCCAAGATCCATCAGAAATCAGCAATGATATCCCCCGTTCCACGGCCTCTTCTGAATCTGGCTTGAACCTCTGGAAGTTCTCTGTCAATGTTTGCTTGTAATCATTTCTGTATTACTTTTAGTAAAACTTTACTTGCATGGGATATCAAAGATATTGTTTGATGATTTCCACATTCCATTGGGTCACCTCTCTTTGGATGGGCACAAATATGCATTTCTTCCAATCAGTAGGCCAGATAGTTGTCTTCCAAATTTCTTGGCATAGATGAGTGTGTGCCTCCTGTGCCAGCTCACTTTCTTGAAAGATTTCATTTTTTTTTTTTTTTTTCTGTCAGTTCCTGGTACCTTGTTCCTTGCCAATTCCTTCAGTGCACCTTGGATTTCTTCCTTCAGTATCATTGGCTCTTGATCAAATGCTACCTCTTGAAACAATTGAACATCAACCATTTCCTTTTAGTACAGTGACTGTGTATGCCTTCCATCTTCTTTTGATGCTTTCTGCATCATTCAATAATTTGCCCAGAGAATCCTTCAATAACGGAAGTTGAGGCTTGAGCTTTTTATTAAGTTCCCCCAGCTTGAGAACTGCTGACAGTGTTCTTCCTTTTTGATGGTCTGATTCCAGATCTTTGCACATTTTGTTGTAATAATTGGCTTTATCTTCTTAAGTTGATCTTTGAAATTTTCTGTTCAGCTCTTGGACTTCCTCATTCCTTCCATTTGCTTTAACATCTCTATGCTGGAGAGCAAGTGTCAGTGTCTCTTCTCACATCCATTTTGACCTTTTCTTTCTTGTCTTCTTAATGACTTCTTTCTTTCTTCCTGTATGATGTTCTTGACATCAGGCCACAACTCTTCTGTTGTTCGGTCTTTAGTGTTTAATGTATCAAATCTGTTCGTCAGATGATCTTTAAATTCAGGTGGGATATATTCAAGGTTATATTTTGGTTCTCATGACTTGTTTTCATTTTCTTCAGCTTCAGTTTGAATGTACATATGACCAATTGATGGTCTGTTCCACAAACTGTCCCTGGCCTTTTTTGACTGTTGATATGGAGCTTTGCCATCGTCTCTTTCCACAGATGTAGTCAGTTTGATTTCTATATATTCCATCTGGTAAAGTCCATGTGTAAAGTCATCTCTTATAATGTCTGAAGAAGATATTTGAAATGAACGAATTATTGATTTTGCAGAATTCTATCATGTGATCTCCAGCATAATATCTATCACCAAGGCCATATATTCCAAATACTGATCCTCCGTTTTG
The DNA here is from genome assembly GCF_000296735.1 of Chrysochloris asiatica. NCBI lineage: Eukaryota > Metazoa > Chordata > Mammalia > Afrosoricida > Chrysochloridae > Chrysochloris > Chrysochloris asiatica. The sequence continues at coordinate 599,816 of NW_006408529.1, forward strand.
CTCCCAACCTTTGCATTCCAATCCCTGGTAAGGATCAATACATCTTGATTGCATGTTTTATCAATTTCAGATTGACTAAGTTGGTAGAATTCTTCTATTTCATCCTCACTGGCTTTAGTGTTTGGTGCGCAAATTTGAATAATTTTGGTATTAACTGGGCTTCCCTGTAGACGCATGGATATTTTCCTATCACAGACAGCATTGTACCTCATGACTGATCTGGATATGTTCTTTTTGACAATGAATGCAACAACATTCCTCTTCAAATTGTCATTCCCAGCATAGTAAATCCTGTAGCTTTCAGATAATACCAGTCCTTTTTATCTCACTAATGCCTAAGATACTGATGTTTATGCATTCCATTTCATATTTGACAGTTTCTAATTTTCCTAGATTCATACTTCGTACATTCTGTGTTCCAATTATTAATGGATGTTTACAGCTGTTTCTCTTCAGTTTGAGTTGTGCCCCATCAACAAATGTAGGTCCCAAGGGCTTTACTCCCACCGACTTTACTCCTTTCTCATCATCACGGTCAACTCTACTTTGAGGATGCAACTCTTACCCACTCACATTTTGAGTGCCTTCCAACCTGAGGGTCTCATTTTCTGACGCTACATCTAACAGTGTTTCTCTGGTATTCATAAGGTTTTCAGTAACTAAATATTTGGAAGTAGTTCGTCTTTCCTTCTTCTGAGTCTGTGTTTGTCTGGAAGCTCATCTGAAACCTGTCCACCATGTGTCACCCTGCTGGTATGTAAAATACTGGTGGCATAGTTTTCAGAATCACAGAAACTCACAAGTCACCACAGTACGATAAACTGTTGTGTGGTGGTTAGTCTTGTTAGAATGCCCTTAAAAAAGAAGTCTAATAAAAAAGTGAGTTTTGAGATCTGTTACATCAATTAAATTCAAGGTATGTCAGCTAAGAAGTATATGATGAAGGTTGTCCCGAGGAACTTTTTTCCATCATGACAAAGCACTTGCTCATTCATCCAGGGTGGGAAGGACTGTCCTATAAGGAGCTCTGGTAGTGTAGTGGTTACGAATAGGGCTGCAAGCCACAAGGTCAGCAGTTCGAAACTACCAGCTGTTCCGTGGGAGAAAGATGAGGCTTTCTGCTCCTGTAAAGATTTACAGCCTTGGAAACCCTGTACAGGGTCGCTATGAGTCAGAACCGACTCCACAGCACATAACAACAACAACATAAGTACATTGGGAACCCTTACCACATTCCTCCTACTGATCTGATCTTGTTTCTTCAGACTTCATTTTGTTCTCAAAATTCAAGGGATGTTTAAAATGAACATGATTTGAGTCCTTTAAGGATGCTCAAACATGGGGAAAATTACCTTTGTAAGTATATAGCTTTATAAGGAGGATATATAGAGCAACATTGTTGGTGTTAGTGCTGTCAAGTCAGTTCTGAAACATAACAACCCTGCATAGGTTTTACAAGGAATGGCTTATGAGTGTGAACTGCCGACATTATTCAAACTGACCTTGTGGTCCAGTGATTTGTCCCACAGTACCACCTCAAGACTTCTAAAACCTACAGCACCCTGTATTTCCATGAGGTCTCCCATTCAAAGATTAACCAGGCCCAATCCTGCTTAAATTTCTAGAACAGACGAGATCAGGTGCAGTCTGGGTGTAAACATTAGCTTCAAATTTTGATATTTTTCCTTACTAAAGGTTTCTATCATTTTGTAGCAATACTATTTGGATTGCCCTGGTATAACACGAACAACAGTTTCAACAATAAAAGTCATTGCTATTTTGTTGATTCTAGAACCCTGTTGTTGCTGTAAGGTCAGTAGTTCAAGCCTCTGTGGACAGAAGATATGGCTATCTTCCTCCATAAAGATTTACAGTCTTGCGAAACTGATGGAACAGTTCTATTTTGTTCTCTAGGGCTCTCACTGAGTTGCTATCAATATGTCAATGTTAAAAGGAATAAAATGAAAAGCTAAATAATCATTATATAAGTCTTATTATATACACAGAATTTTTCAAAACAACCAGGAAGAAGGGACAATCTGGTGTCAAAATTGATCCTTTGGGGGAAATTGGAAATACGCTGCTTTAAATGAAGCTACAATTAGTGATGATTACACAGTTTTGCAAGTACCATTCTTGGTTAATATGGTAAAACATGTAAATTCTTTAAAAAGCGTAATATGCACATCATGGAACTGCTACTGAAATTGTCAAGAATTTTCAATGTAATATGAAAATTTCAGAATTCTATATTGTAAAATCCACCACTTGTCAGTTAATTTGTCACACTGTGGTGGCTTTCATGTTGTGATGAGGCTGAAAGTTATGCCACCAGTATTTTGAATGCTGACACAGTCAGCAATGGTGGACAGGTTTATGAAGAGCAGGGAAACACTGTCAGATACACCAGAAAATTGAATATGCAAACATGATGGATAGAATCAGAATATATAAGTAAGATATAGTGCCAGAAGATGACCTCCTCTGGTTTGAAGGTATCCAAAATACAACTGAGGAAGAGCTATCTACTATTCATATGATTGGAATAGAGTAAAGCTTTCAGTACCTTCAGTTGTTAATGGGGCACAAATAAAAATGAGGAGTAACAGCTGAAAACATCCATTAATAAGTGGAACATGGAATGTATGAAGTATAATTTTGATGAGGATATGGAACGAGTGTTATCAATCCCAACATCAGATGGATCTTGGGTAAAAGCAGAGACAACCACAAAGACGTTTGCTGCTGTTGCTTTTATAAGGTGCCACCCAGTCAGTACTGACTCATAGCAACACTATTCACAGCAGAAAGAAACACTGCCCAGTCATGTAACAACCCCACAACCATTGTTACTTTGAGAGAATTGCCGTTGCCACTGTGACAATACATCTTGCTAGGGGGCTTCCTCATTTTCTCTGACCCTTCACTTTACAAACATGATATCCTTCTTCAGACACTGGTTTCTCCTGATAATATGTACAAAGTATGAGAGAAAATATTCTCCTCCAACACCATAACTCAGAATATTTAATGGGCCATGGGCTGCCAAAAGAACCAATAGGTCTGTTTGGAAGAAGTACAGCCAGAGTGCTCCTTGGAGGCCAAGATGGCCAAACTTTGTCTCTCATACTTTGGACATATTGTCAGGAGGGACCAGTCACTGGAGAAGGACACCATGTTTGGTAAGGTGGAGGGTCAGAAAAAAAGAGGAAGACCCCCAACAAGATGGATTGGCCAAGTGGCAACATCAATGGACTCAAGTGTGGCAACAGTAGTGAGGTTGGCCCAGGATCAGGCAGTGTTTTGTTCTGCTGTGCATAAGGTCGCTATGGGTCAGTACTGATTCAATGGAACCAAACAACAACAACAACAATGAGAGAAAAATCTGGCCATCCTGGCTTCAAAGGAACAGTCTGACTTTACTTCTTACAACACAGATTGGTTTGTTTTTTTGACAGTTCATGGAACTTTTAATATTCTCCTCCAACACTATAAATCCAATTCATCAATGCTTCTATGATCTTCCTTCATCACTGTCCAACTTTCACATGCATCTGAAGTTACATAAAATACCATGGCTTGGGTCAGGCACACCTGAATCCTTAAACTGACATCTTTGATTTTGAACACTTTAAAGAGGTTTTCTAAAGCAGATTTGCCTAATGCACAATGTTTGCTTTCTTGACTGCTAATTCCATGAGTGTTGATGGTTGATCCAAGCAAAATGAAGTCTTTGAGAACTTCAATCTTTTGTTCATTTATATGGATGCTGTTTACTGGTCCAGGGGTGAATATTTTTGTTTTCTTTACATTGAGGTGCAAACCATACTGAAAGCAGTGGTCTTTGATCTTCATCAGTAAGTATTATAAGTCCTCCTCACTTTTAACAAACAAGGTTATATCTTCTACATATCACAAGTTATTAATGAGTCTTCCTTTAATCCTGATGCCATGTTTTTCTTCATATAGTCCAGCTTCTTGGATTATTTGTTCAGCATACAGATTGAATAAATATAGTGAAATAATATAACCCTGGCACACACCTTTCTTAATTTTAAACCATTCTATGTTACCTTGTTCTGTTTAAACAACGGCATCTTGACCTATTTACAGGTTCCTCGTTGGCACAATTAAGAGTTCCAGAATACTCATTATCTGAAGTAAATCCTTTGTGTAGTCAGTAAAACACATGTAAATATCTTTTTGGTATTCTGTGTTTTCAGCTAAGATTCATCTGAGGTAAGCAATATTTACCTGTGCTTTATTTGTTCCAACTCATAGCAGCCCTGGAAAGAGTTTCCAAGAAGCGACTGTGAGTTTTAACTGTCAACCTCTGCAGCCCAGTGCTTATCTTACAGCAAAACACCAGAACTACTTTGCAATAGTAGAAGAAAGCATTTTATTTGAGCCAAGCATAAGCCTGTCATTTATCTATTGCTATTCTAATCTGAAGGAGAACCTTGATTATAAAATATAAGTGCATTGTTTGTTATAACAGTGATTTCCACTCCAGACCAATTTGTCCTGTGCCTAAAATAAGTATTGCCTTTTGTTGTTGTTCCATATAACACTTAGGTGGTGAGGACTGAAAAAGTAAAGGCTTGGAGTGAGATTGTTTTTGTTGTTAAGTGCTGTTAAGTCAGTTCTGACTCATAATGACCTGGTATAAATAAGTTTTCAAGGTGCTGCTGATGAGTTTGAGCCACTGATATTGCGGTTCAAATCAAATTTGGAGTCCAGTGCTTTAATCCAGTTGCCACACCAGGACTCACCAAGAGTGAGATAAGAGGACTATAAAACTATAGTTTTAAAGACTATAGATATCTTATGAACAATTTCTAATATAATATTCCTTTTACCTATTTTGGTATTCTACTCACCACAAGGCATCACATTACTGAAAGAGATCAGCTTTTGTACGAAAACCTGCACTTTACATAAATCTTTCATTTCACATTATTAATCCCTAGAATTTTATGAATACACACAAAGCTCATTTCATCTCCTGTCAGTCATCCCTAGTGACTATGAAGTAAAATGGCTATGAAAGTCATATAGGAATGCTCATGGAATATCTGAAAAGACATTCATACTATCTAAAACATAAGCTCTTTTTAATCTTTAAATGTATACACTACACCAGGCTGTAACATTCCTGTATTATGATTTGCATGTGAAAATCAATCCTAAAATCAGGACTAGTTTTCTGTGTTTTGATGCATCCAGCAGTACACTCAGAATTTGGCCCATGCATACAACAAAGTGAATAACTGCATGATCTTTTCTTTTGCTCCCCTTTTTGTTGTTGTTGTTGTTACATATTTTGTTTACCTTGTGTAGAGGAAGGATAAGTTAACTTCACCAATCGAATATTTAACCTTCATTTTCCATCAAAGATTGGCATTTTACTAACTCAACATTGTATGGAAAAAATATATTGGAGCCACAGCAACAAAATCAAATGGTGGGACCTGAAATGTGGAAAATTTAGATGGCTATTTCTCAAAGTAAACAAAGATGATAATAAAGAAAAATGGCTATGACCAGTCATCAGCAAGATTTCTCAAAGACACTGAAAAAAGTAGTACTACAATTGTATTTATTGCTGTTTTATTTTTGTATGTCTGTGTTTAACTGTGGCTTTGTAAGATAAGCACTGGACTACAATGTCAGTTTGCACTGCAAGATTGACAGTTCAGATTAATTAGCCACTCCTCAGAAATCCTATACAGGTTGGCTAGATGAGTCAGAATCTACATAACAGCATTTAACAACAACAATAGAAAGTTAGTTAAATATTCCTAGTCCTTGATTTTATATTTTAAAAAGGCAAAGTAGTGTATAAAAACTACATTAGGGGAGATACAGTGAAGTTCACCATCAGCCATACCACAGAATACCAGGCAAAGCAGATCCAGGGCCAACCTCCAAAGCTTGGAACCACATAGGTAGCACTATTTTAAAAGTTTGAAGGCTTATAGCTAGTGGAACCTGAAGCTGAAGTAAGAAATCACATACTTTTGTATCTGCTGGGCTCGAAGGCCCGGAGCCAACATCTTGGGTGAGACCAAATGGCAAGACCAAGCAGGGGAGCAGAAACACCATGGAAAATTGCTGTGAGACTCTTGGAGCAAAGGTATACAATACACTTCGTTAGTTTTGTTTTGTTCTGATTTTTTTTTCTTTTTGTATCTGGACATTGGCCCCCCATTGTTTGCTCACCTTCATTCTGGTGACTAGACAGGGTGCCTGAGTAAGTGGGCACTCCCCACCCTCACCACTGGTGGTTCTGTCATACATGCTCACAGATACTAGCCCAAGAGCAGGCCCTGAACATTTTGTGTGTCTGTGTTTTTTTGATTTTTTAACACAGGAAAGGCCAGGACAGGGCTGTAGTGAGGGAGAATTTAAAAACAAAACAGGCCAAAAATTAAATTAAAGTCTTAGGTATAGCATAACAACCAACAATGGCATCTTGAAATCTCTCAGGCAGATTTGAAAGAAAGAAACTGAAGAGAGGACATTAAAATCATATTCATATTAGGCTACAGAACTTTTTTTTTCTTCTTCTTATTTCACTACTCTCTCTTTTCTGTGATTACAGAGTGCAGTATTCAGTCTAGTTTTGTTTTGTTGTTGTTGGGGTGTTTTTTTGTTTTTTGTTTTGCTGGTGCTGTTTTGCTGTTTCATGCTCCCCCTTCTACCTTTAGGGGACTCTTTCTTTCCCTATATTACCCAAGAAGAGTCAGAAACTGCTGCCATATACTCAAGCTACAATCACACTTTTTAAAACACCAAAACCCAGACAAGAACCAATACCAACTACCATATATACTAGGGAGGCAGACAATACCTGTGAAAGTTACTCTGAGTTAAGCAATAAGAAGAGTAAAAAGGGAAGCCCAAATCCTGATCACATCTACTTGGAAGCAACCAGAAAACATAAAAAAATACAAAAATACATACTCAATTAAGTATTAAGTCCACAGAAAAACACTGAACATGCCCAAGAAGCAAAAGATGACCAAGATGAAGTCCAAGATGACCATATCAGCACATGCCCAGAAACAAGATAAAATGTCTGAGAAAAATGACCTAGAGTTAGACCGGAACTCCATTCTGGAAGGATGGCAGGCCTTGGCAATGCCTGAGATGGAATTCAGAAAAATGATGATAAAATGTTTTAACACACTTTACAATGGAGTTGAGGAAAATAAGGAAGAAGTCAGGAAAGTGCTACAGGAAAAATCAAATAAGATAGATACAGCATTGGAAACAATTCAAAACCTACAGAAAGAGGTCCAAATGATCAATAACAGAATATCAGAAATAGCTAATACTCTGAAAGGACAAAGGAATAGAATAGAAGAGATGGAAGGCAGAACCAGTGATCTGGAAGACAAATCTCTGAATACCTCTAAGATAGAAGAGCAAATAGAAAAAAGGATTTAAAAAAATCTGAAGAAGGTCTAAGATTCATGTTGGACAACATGAAGAGGAATAACTTAAGAATTATTGGCATTCTGGAACAAGAAGACTCACACAAGTCCACAGAGGAAATACTTGAAGAACTGCTGGAAGAAAATTTCTCTAAAATCCTGAAAAGTGAAAAGATAAACATTCAAGAAGCTCAATGAACCCCAGGAAGGCTAGACCCAAAAGAAAATCACCGAGACATGTCATAATCAAGCTCTCCAAAAATAAAGATAAGGTGACACTCCTGAAAGCAGCTAGGGAAAACAGCAGTGTCACATACAAAGGCAAGCAAGTCAGATTAAGCTTGGATCTCTCAGCAGAAACTATGCAAGCAAGAAGACAATTTATTGCAATAAACACACACATTCAAAAAGGAGAAAGAACTAAAATTAACACATTAACACAGCATTTACAACAAATAGAAACAGACTAACAGAGGGAACCTACATCCACCAAAAGAAAAGAAATAATAAAGATTAGAGCAGAAATAAATGAGATAGAAAACAGAAAAACTACAGAAAGAATCAACAAGACAAGAAGTTAGTTCTTAGAAAATATTAACAAAATTGACAGACTATTGACAAACCTAACAAAATAAAAGAGGGAGAAGACACAAATAACACGCATTAGAAACCACATCAGAAAAAGAACGCATACTAAAGGTCAGGGTGATTTTTTGCTGGTTGCTGGGAAGTGGGTTTGTGTGAATGGAGGGATGGGAAGGTGGATGGAGCACAGGGCAGGGAACAGACACAGGATAGTTTGGGTGGTGGGGAGGGGGGCGGTATACAGGAAGGGGGAGGTGAATGGAAGAACAAAGCGGATGGGAGAAAAATTAGGCAGATTTGCATAGGCTAAGTGGGAGAGAGGTAAAGAATGATGCACAACCGTGTAACAACAGGGCTCTGGGATACAGGGATTAAGAAATGGTTGGAACAGACAAAAGGGGGGAAATTATGTTAAGATGCTTGGCTGTCTTTTGAAGCTTGGTTGCCCTTTATGTAGACACTGGAGGGGGAGAGAAAGGAATAGCCAGAAATATCACCATAGAAAGCTTGTAAGTCCATCTTCTGCCTATAACTGATTGGAATACCTAAAATGGGCCAACAATGTGCCCAGTGAAGGAGGCTTCCTGTGGAGCCTCTGTATTACATAAGGCTATAGTTGAATCCTGAACAGCATCCAGAATCTTCAGAGCTGGGAACCAGCCTGAAGTGGCTAGAAGAACAGAAGATACTTCTTGAAAGAAAGACCAACAGGAAAAATATAAAACAATACAGGCAGACCAACTATTTACTACAAGAACAAGCAAGTTGCTCACCCAAGAGACATCATTGCAAGTGGTCGGGTCCCCTCAGAGCAAATCCCATTCTAAGACTAAGACTCAATAGGAATACACACTCTGATTGGTGACCATGTTCATCACTGATAAGGGAAAGTGAGGGAAAAATAGCAAAGAAGCTGCGAGCTAAGCCCTACTACGTTCAATAGACTCCTGTGAACCTGGGTGGAGACCTAGTTGGCCAGCAGTGTGGCAAGATCTGGGGACTCTTGGGCCCAGAGTCAGTGACATAGCCACAGAGGACTAGAGTGGAGAGTGAAGCATCCAGCTGATAAGAAGAGAGGGCATATGCACAAAAACACCCACACTTACAGATAATATCCACTTGACCTGGCTTCAGTGGCTGAATGATCAGAGCTCAACTAGAAGACAAAAGAAAAGGAAAAAAAAAGAGTAATCTGATACAATTTGATGAACTTGACCTACACCTGTGGATGCAGTAGCTCAAAAGAGGGAACAAATCTTTGAAAGAAAGACCAACAGAAAAAAAAAAAAAAATCTGTAAAAAAACAAACAAACATAAAATCTTCTGTAAAAAAAGTCTTTATTTACAGCAAGGATCATTCCCACCCCCTCCATACACAGAGTAAATAGTGATGGGCAACTTGGACATTGGCTACCTAAAGTGGGGGTTGGGATACAAAGGCAAGAAGTGACTGGCTTGCAAGCTTTCAAGCGCATACCTATATCCAGATGGTGTGGAGGAAGGTAGAATCTCCACCGAGTAGTATTCAATCTGTACAGGCAGGGCTGATGAAGGGAAATGCAGATAGGTCTCTTTTGATACAATAGTGAATAATTGTTATGAGGACTGATTGTGAGGGTTGGAAATGTAAAGATAGACATTTTGTAGCAAGAAGGGGAGTGATTAACTTTGTGATCTAGGAGCTGAGGTCCCTGGGACCATCAAGGGAGAAGAGCAGAATGCGGGACCCTACCCAGAGAAACAGTGATGCCAGAGTGGGAAGCAGAGATGATAACGTGAAGAGATGGAGCAGCTAGGGACTTTAGACCCAGAGAGGGAGAGGGGATGTGTGCTGACTACTGGGAGGCAGGCTTGTAGGGTATAACCTTTGGTTAGTTGATGATGCATGGAGGGGATTGTAACCATGAAATGTAACAATATATGATAGGATGAATGTAAAACTAATGTTCTCCCATGTAAACTATCACATTGTTCACAATAAAACATAAAAAAAAAAAAAAAAAAAAAAACTACATTAGGAGGTTAGGAGTGGTTTTATTACATTTACAGCTGATGTATAAATTTATGTTTGTACAGCAAAATCATTGAAAAATCCCAGGTTAGAAAATTCTTAAAGGCACTGCTTGCTACATAAATAATATTTTAAATTAAAGCATGAAAGCAATGTTCTATATATTCATACTGAAAACTAGTGTTGCTTCACATGGCTTCAATAGGAATATATGCTCACATTTAGATAACAGAAAAGATTTTTAATCAACATATTTGACAATATTCATGGTAAGATTTAACATGAAAGTGAGATAAATAATTGGAGAAAAAAGGCCTTTAAAATTGTTTTATGTCAGTAAAATATGCATTCTAATAGCATGTAATTTTTATTCTTCTCTTTTACTTTTCAAATGTGACTAAATTCCATGCACTAATTTATAAAATTATGCAGGCATGATGTGTAGCAACTTTAAAAAACAAAACAAAAAGTTTATACTGTTAAAAGCAGTAATTCTTTAGAAAATCCTAGAACTGTAGATAACATTCTGAGAGAAGAGATTTACAACAGTTCCAATTGGTTACACTCATAATAAAATTCTAAATGAGATCTATCCTTGCTTGTGTTTGATGAGAGAAAGATTACATATATGTAAAGGATGATTTTTCTTTAATGAAGTAACCTTAAGACTGAAATAGTTCACAACCAGAAGTGAATGAAAGAAAAAAAAAAAAAAATCCAGGGACATATGTTACAAAAGAGACTATGATATAGAAAGCAAATTTCCCTGTGGGCTTCAATTCTACTTACATTTGTTATCAGGAAAATTCATGATCAGTTAGGGTTTTCTCACATTTTTCTCAATAGTATCATTTTCTCTTATTGCAACCATGTGGCACTGCTGGATAAGCTCTTGGCTGCTAACACCAAGGTTGGTGGTTCAAACTCCCCAGCTGCTCCTCAGAAACCTTATATAGTGTTACTATGTGTGAGAACCTATTCGAAAGCACTTAAAAACAAGAAAAAGAGTATAGCGCCTCTATTAAAAAAAAAAAAAAATTAAGACAAATACCTGCCCAACTAATTGAAATAGATCCATTTGTGCCCATTCCAAAGAAAGGTGGCCAAATGGAATTCAGAAATCATTGAACAATAGCACCAGTGTAACCTGTGAAGAAAATTTTGCTGTCGATAATACAAAAATTGTTGCAACAGCACATTGACAGGGAGCTTCCAGATTCAGATTCAGGGGAGGACTTACAAAGAGGAATATCATTGCTGAGGCCAGATGGATCTTTTTAGAGAATACCAGAAAGATGTTTACTTGTGCCTTATTGAATATGCAAAAGCATTTGACTCTATGGGTTATGACAGATAAGTTAATAAAATATTACTATGATTTCAGATACTAAGTCCATACATATGGTAGTCTAATATTGAAAAACAAAAGTATATGAAAATATTTCTAGCCAACATGGGGCTTATCTGTTGCTATGATGATGAAAGCTATGCCACCGACATTTCAAATATACACGGTAGGCAGATTTCCGTGGGATTGCCAGACTAACACAGGCTAAGAAGAAGGACTTATGCAACTTACTTACAAAAGAAAATTGACCTTTAAAAACATTGTGAATAGTAGTTGAATATTGTCTGATATAATTCCAGAAGAGTCCCAGTTAAAAGAGCTGCCTCCTCAAAGTAGAGTCAATCTTAATGACCTGGATGGAGCAAAATTTCAATGTGCTACATTGGCTTATTAACAATTAGAAAGTTAAATGTAAGAAGTATGAATCTTGGGAAATTGTTGTTGTTAAGAATCAAGTCGGGTCTAACATATAGTGACCCTAAATGGGGTTTCTAAGGAACAGTTGGTGGGCTTGAACTGTTACCTTGTGGTTTGCAGTCCAGTGCTGATCCTACAATGACATGCCAAGAGTCTGTGGAAAATGGGAATTAATCAAGTTGAAATTGAGTGATTAAAGATTGATATCCTGGACACTAGATGAGGTGAAATGTACAGTTACTGGCCATTTTGAAACAGATAAAATCATATGGACTACTATGCTTGGGATATAAAATTGAAGAATAATGCCGCATTCATCATCAAAAAGAACATTGTAAGATGTATTCTGAAGTACAATATAGTTACTTATAGCATTATATGCATATATGATGTTTTTGTTGTTGTTGAGTGCCATTGAGTCAGTTCTGACCCATAGCAACCCTGAATAGGGTTTCTGAAAAGTGATTGGTGAGCTTGAACTGCTGACCTTGTGGTTCAAACCGACATTGCAGTCCAGCACATTAACCCACAGAGCCACACCAGGACTCTGTATGTATGATATGATAGTATAATACATACATAGGGAAAATCAGTTAATACACTTATTGTTCAAACTTATTCAGAAATTATCAATGCCAACAATGAATAAATTGAAAATATTTACCAACTTCTGCTGTCTAAAATTAGTCAAACTTGTAATTAAGTTTTATTGAAAATGAATGATGACAGTAAACAAGAAAGTATTGGTAGCTAAGAAAAAAGGCATTCATGATGAAAACAATACAGGAGAGCTCATGAAAAAATTTCGAAGAACAATGACTTACTCATTGCAAATATCCTTTTCAACAACATAAATAGAGACTATACACATGGATGTCACTGGATAGAATACACAGGAATTAAATTGACTACATCTGTGAAAGAGACAATGAAAAAGTTCAAGATCATCAATCAGAAAGAAGTCAGGGATGGTTGTACAACAAACCATTAATTGGTTATATGCAAGTTCAAGTTGCAGCTGAAGAAAATTAAAACAAGCCAAAAAGAGCCAAAGTATGATCTTGAGCATATCCCACCAGAATTGAAAAAGCATCTTAAGAATGCCTTTGATGTATTAGCACTTTGATGTAATGACTAGAGACCAAATGTGTTGTGAGATGATACCAAGGTCATCACAAATGAATAGAGAAGAAGGTCATTAAAAATACAGTAAAGAAAGGGAAGACCAAATTTGAAGTGAGAAAAGATTCTGAAATTTGTATTTCAACATAAAGTAGTAAAAGCAAATTGTAGAAATGATGAAGAAAAGAACTGGACAGAAGATCTCAAAGGGTGGCTTGAAGGAGACAAAGAAAACTACTATAATGAAATGTGCAAAGACCTGGAGTTAGAAACCCAAAAAAATGAAGAACACACTTGGCATTTTTCTAGCTAAAAGCATTAAAGAAAAAAGTCAACCTTGCCATTGCAATATTGAAGGGTTCCATGTGTAAAATATTGAAAGATGCAGAAAGCATCAAAAGATTTAATTGTTTCATTCATTCTATGAATCAGAATGAATGAGATGACACCTAACAACAGCCAACAAGTAACAAGATTTATGGGTTCCATTCAATACCCTACACTCATGTGCCTTGTTGTAATACAATACTTACACTAGCAATAAGAATTGTATTTAATATATATTAACAGCCAAACTGTTAATTAAAACCTTTATAAGCTACTTATCTCAAAAGCAATAAAGATAAGTGAGAACCACACATTGAAATCTGCACGAGATATTACACAATCACAAAAAGACTACAACGTTTGGTTGCTATCAGATTTTCCATACTTCCATTAGAATTCTTAAAAAAACTCTTGCAAAGTAACACTATAACATTGTTAGGAGATTTTAAAAGATTAGTAGTAGCTTTCAAATATAATATTTTCAATGCAGATTTACTTCAGTCTTAAAATTTAAACAGTATAACAAGCATTTTAATCAATAAAAGTGAGCACATTTTGATATACTTCAACCTCAGTTTGTTAAACATTTCTTCAAATAGTTTAAAAATCAAATTAAATAAAAATTCTGATTTTTATTGTAACTGTAGATATGCCACTGCTCACCTAGAAATTGTCACAGATACATTTATTGTTGTTAAATGCTCAAAAAGGTTGAATAGCTTCTAAGGAACTTTCCACTTACAAATGATTATACATTTTAAAAATTTTAATCTAATGGGTTTGTTTTTTATGTTCCATTGCTTAGTAGATTATTAACAATGTATCTGGATACAGAAAGAAAGGGAATTTTTTTTGTCCAGTTGTTGCTGTTGTTAGGTGCCGTCAAGTTGGCATTGACTCATAGCGACCCTATAAGCAACAGAAAGAAACACTGCCTGGTTCTGTGCCAACCTCACAATCGTTGCTAAGCCTGAGTCTACTGCTGCCACCACAGTGCCAATCCATCTCATTAGGAGTCTTCCTCTTTGTCTTTGACCCTCCACTTTACCAAGCATGATATCCTTCTCTAGTGACTGGTCCCTACTTATAATATGTTCGAAGTATAAGAGACAAAGTCTGGACATCCTGGCTTCCAAGGAGCATTTTGACTGTGCTTCTTCCAATAGAGATACAAAATAAATTAGTATGTTCTATCTTAAGATTTTGGTAAAATGACTGCTTTACTGTTCTTTAGTTATAAATCTCAAAATCATAACTAAGTCAACATATATTATGTAATTGATAACAATTAATTTTATTGCAAAATATCTCAGAGTATATTGCTCTTTATAAGTTGACTTCCAATTTTCCTTTATTCATCCTTCATACATACCATGTTCTGCTTATTAATTCATGCTTGCAGTTATTTCTTCTCATTTTGAGCTATGCCCCAACAGCAAATGAAGGTCCTAAAAGCTTTGCTCCATCCACATCAGTAAAGTCAACTTTACTTTGATGAGGCAGCTCTTTCCCAGTCTTATTTTGAAAGTCTTCCAACCTAAGGAGTTAATCTTTCAGACTATTATCTGACAGTGTTCCACTGCTATGCATAAGATTTTCTGTGACTAACCATTCAGAAGTGGTTTGCTTCCTTCGTCCTAGTTTGTTTTAGTGAAAATTTAACTGAAAACTTTCCACCATGGATAACTCTGCTGGTTTTTTAAACACTAGTGTTGTACCTTCTAGTATCATAACCACACACAAATTACCACAGTAGGATACACTGACAGATGAGTGGTGTCCACATTAATTCAGTAGCTTCTCCATGGGCCTCCTCCATTCTCTGGTAAATGAGCTACTTAATTTAAAGATTAAATATGCACCATTTCTTATCTCTTTCATAGACTTTCAGCTCACTAATGCCTAGGATCCACAATGTTCTATCATGTGTTCTCCAGCAGCATTTCTATCACCAAAGCCATATTTTCCAAGTACTGATGCTTCCTCTTTGCTCTCAACCTTTGCATTCCAATCACCAGTAATGATCAATGCATCTTGATTGCATGTTTGATCAATTTTAGATTGATGAAATTGATAAAATTATTCAATTTCATCCTCACTGGCTTTAATGGTTGGTTCATAATTTGAATAATAGTGGTATTAACTGGGCTTCCCTGTAGGTGCTTGTATATTATCCTATCACACACTGCTTTGTACCTCATGACTGATGTGGATATGTTCTTTTTGACAATGAATGCAGCACTATTCCTCTTCAATTTGTTATTCTTGGCATAGTAAAGCATGTGGTTGTCAGATTCCAAACGGCCAGTACCAGTCCATTTCAGCTCACTAATGCATAAGATGTCGATGTTCATGCATTCCATCTCATTTTTACAACTTCCAATTTTCCCAGATTCATACTTCGTACATTCCATGTTCCAATTTTCAATGGATGTTTACAGCATCTTCTCTTCATTTTGAGTTGTGCCCCATCAGCAAATGAAGGTCCCACGGGTTTTTCTCCCACAAGCTTTACTCCATTCGCATCATCACAGTCAACTCTACTTTGAGGAGGCAGCTCTTCCCCAGTCGCATTTTGAGTGTTTTCCAACCTGAGGGGCTCATTTTCTGGCACTGTATCTGACATTGTTTCTCATAGAGTTTTCAGTTACTAAATATCCAGAAGTAGTTTGTCACTCCTTCTTCCTAATCTGTGTTTGTCTGGAAGCTCATCTGAAACCTGCCCACCATGAGTAACCTTGCTGGTATTTAAAATACCGGTGGCATATCTTTCAGAATCACAGCAACTCACAAGCCACCACAGTACTACAAACTGACAGACTTAAAAGATTAAAATGTTGTCATGCACTCTAGGAATAATTATGACATTTATACTTAATCCTTCTTTCCAAGTATGTGAATTTGTATAGAGTACTACTAACTGAAAGTCTGTCAGTTCAAACTCACCAGTTGCTCCTCAGAAACCCTACACCACATCACTACAACTCAGTGGCACTTAACTACAACAACAAATGGTTATTTTAATGATTTTGCCAAATTCAAAAGTTTTAAACATTTAACTTCATCACCCCTTTAAATTAACGTCCCTTATTACAAAGAAAAAAGAAGCTTACAATTTATTTTTATTGAATCACTCTCTTTCAATACCGAGATCTAATCTGAAGACAGGCCGTTTTTAGTCTGGAAGTATTTCTTTTTCTTCTTAATTCAAACTTTGTTACAATCTTCAGTGATGCCAAAGTAGCAACATATATCTCTTACTAGGATTTATGGCTTAGAATTATTTTCTCTTCACTTGCCTCTAGTCTTTTTTTTTTTCTAACACATATCAAATAGCCATCAATTAATATGTCTCATGGCCTTCAATTGATCATTTTCTGATACAAATCACAAAATAACTCCTGTTGTATATATGACTGTCAATTTTCTTTGCTAATTTTCAAGGTTCCTCAATTTATAGGAAATAATTTCAAACATACATAGTCCTTTATTTTAAAAATGCATTATGTTGACATCAAATGAACTATGATTTATTCTGATTATTTATTCTGATTTTTGCATTTGGCTATTTCATTTTTCTGCAGCCAAGAGATAGCCTATTTTTTTAGAACAATTTATTTCTAAGAACATATGCATACTACATATACTTTCTAATAAGCAGTAAGTAATTGTTGAATGGTTACTTTATTAATGCCATAAAATCACATCTATCTTAAGTTAAGAACAATATTTTCAATTATTTATTTTTATATGTGTCACCTATCACAACTTATTATACATTTATTTGGGATTTCTAAGATCTAGAATTTCTGTTTTTGTTTTCTGGCAAAAAAAGAAGAAGAACTTTCCAGTGCTACAGTGTGCAGAGTAAATGTGATTTCTCAAAATGGAAAATAAAATAAAATATAGCTGTATTTTAGGAGTTTAAAAATCTTAGAGGCTATATAAAGAGAAAACTGACTATAGCTATATTCAGACTTAGTCCTGAATTTTGTCTAATTTGGGAAGCAAGAAGGAGTTGTTATTCTTAATTATTGTTATTAAGTAGTCCATTCTTAGTGTCTGTGGACAAATACATTAATCAAGCTGTGAATGAGATGAATGCATATATGATACCACTGTAAGTTTTTCCACAAATAAAAACCATTAACCAAAAGTAGAATAGAAATTATGAGCCTATTCTACAAATAACCTATTTATGAATCTGAGAAATACAAATATATCTGAAAGATAAACATATATAGTCATTTAAAAATAGATCCTTATAAATTTATAAAGGAATGACACTCTCTTGTAACCAAAACTAATAAATTCCACCCACAAAATCTTGAGATGAAAATAAAGTATTACTATAGAAAGAATTCTTTAGAAAAAGTCATCTATGATACTGTGGATAACTCAATTTACAACCTAGACAAGTGAATATTCGTCTGGTTTATTTTCTTTAAATGAACATCTGGTTAACAGAGGATTGGCTCCTATATGTAAAATAGTACAAGCAATGTCAATCTCATACGTGTTTAAATTTATTTGAAGATAATTTAAATGATGCAAAAAAAATAGGTTATTTTTATACAGCATAAATTGCCTTTATATTGTTGAAAATATATAAATATTAAATATTTTGTTGATTAACTAAATGTGACAAATGAAAATCTCCAGCAAAACACAGCTTTCAGATTTAATCAGTACTCAGTTAGTTCCAGTTCATGGAGACGTGGTATAGGATTTCCAAGGATGTAAATCTTTACTGGAGCAAAAAGTCTCATCTTTCTCTGGAGGGCTCAAACCACTGACCTTATGATTCACAACCCAGTGCTTATCCTACACAGTCACTGTGATTCAAATTTAATGTTGAGCTATTATGAATAGTTATCCTCTGGGGGGAAATGAGAAAATAGAATACAATGTGTATAAATGTTCATTTCTGTACAAGCCATAACACAAGTAGTTATACCCACACCAATGTTCATAGTAGCAGTATTTACAATAGCAAAAATATGGAGACAGCCAAAGAGTCTATCAACTGAAGAATGGATAAACAAACTGTGGTACATACACACAGTGCAATATAATGCTACTTTGAAGAATAAAAAGGAAGCTGCAAGCTACCACGTAACATGGATGAACCTTGAGGACATTATGTTGAATGAAATTAGTCAGTCACAAAAGGAGAAATACTGCATAGGACCACTACTGTAAAAGACTAAGAAAAAGAACCCATACTAAAGGGGGGTGGATTCTTTGCTAGTTGCTAGAATGTGGGGGGTACGGTGAGGGGAGGGAGGAGAAAGTAAAGCACTGGGCAGGGAATAGACACAGGATTGTTGGGTGCTGGGGATGGGGACAATATACAAGAAGGGAGAGGGAATGGAAGAACAAAGCGGATGGGAGAACAATTAGGCAGGTATGCATGGGCTAAGTGGGACAGATGTAAAGAATGATGTATGCACAATCATGGAACAACAGAGCTCTGGGATACAAGGATTGAGACATGGTTGGAATGGACAAAGGGGGAAATTATGTTAAGATGCTTGGCTGTCTTTTGAATCTTGGTTTTCCTTGCATTACATTATAAAATAGACACTGAAGGGGAAGAGGAAGGAATAGCCAGAAATATCACCATAGAAAGCTTTTAAGTCTGTATTCTGCCTATACTTTATTGGAATACTTAAAATGAGGCTACAACATGCCCAATGAAGGAAGCTTCCTGTGGCGCCTCTTCATTGCATAAGACTATAGGTAGAATCTTGAACAGCATCTAGAATCTTCAGAGCTGGGAAATTTCCACTTGAAAGGACAGACAGTCCAGCCAAGAGTGTCTAGAAGAACAGAAGACACTTCTTGAAAGAATGCCTGACAGGAAAAATACAAAACAATAAAGGCAGACTGACTGATTACTGCAAGAACAAGCAAGTTGCTCACCCAGGGGACATCAAGACAAGTGATGGGTCCCCTCAGTGCAAACCCCTTTCCAAGACAAAGACTCAATGGGAATACACACTCTGATTGGTGACCACGTTCATCACTGATGAGGGGAACTGAGGGGAAAAAAGCAATGAAGCTATGAGCTAAGCCCTACAATGTTCAATAGACTCCTGTGAACCTGGGTGGAGAACTGGCTGGCCAGCAGTGTGGCAAGACCTGGGGACTCCTAGGCCCAGATTCAGTGACATAGCCATAGAGGACTAGAGTGGAGAGTGAAGCATCCAGCTGATAAGAAGAGAGGGCATATGCACAAGAACACCCACACTTGCAGATAATACCCACTTGACCTGGCTTCAATGACTGGATGATCAGAGCTCAACTAGAAGAAGAAAGAAGAGGGAAAAAAAAAAGAGTAATCTGATACAATTTGATGAACTTGACCTACACCTATAATTGCAGTAGCTCAAAATAAGAAACAAATCCTTACAGCAAGGATCATTCCCACCCCCTCCACACACAGAATAGACAGGGATGGACAACTTGGACATTGTCTACCCAAAATGGGGGTGGAGGGGCTACAAAGGCAAGAAGTGACTGGCTTACAAGCTTTCAAGAGGGAACCTGGATCCAGAGGGTGTGGAGGAAGGTAGAATCTCAACTGAGTAATATCTAATCTGTCTAGGTGGAGCTGATGAAAGGAAATGTGGATAGGTCTCTTGTGATATAATAGTGAATAATTGTTATCAGGACTGATTGTGAGGGTTGGAAATGTAAAGGTAGATGTTTTGTAGCAAGGAGGGGAGTGATTAACTTTCCAGTCTAGGAGTGGAGTTCCCTAGGACCATCAATGGAGAAGAGTGGAGAGCGGGACCCTACCCAGAGAAGCAGTGATGCCTGAGATGGAGGCAGAGACGATGACGTGAAGAGATGGAGAAGCTGGGGACTTTAGATCCAGAGAGGAAGAGGGACTATGTGCTGAAGACTGGGGAGGGTGTGGGGGGTAGGCTTGCAGGTTGGTTGATGATGCATGGAGAGGATTATAACCATGGCAATGAAACGATACACGATAGGATGAATGTAAAACTAATGTTCTCCATATAAACTATCACATAATTCACAATAAAACATTTTTTTTTAAAAGTTCATTTCTAAAAGCCAACTTAAAATTGTACCTATTATTATATATTTGAATCTGTTTCCCACATCATGTAAAATACATTAAATTTCTATTATGCCAAGCAGTTAACGCTCTAATTTCCACATATTCAGAATTTAAGTCAATACAATGCTATTAATAATAATTAGCTTACTGTTAACATTTCTATTCCACCAGTCCTACCATGGACTTCCAGAAGAACGAACAAATTTGTGATGGAAGAAGTACTGCCAAAATGCTTCTGAGAAGCAATGATGACAGCACATCATCTATCATATTTAGGACATTTTATCAGGAAAGTTTTATGAAGAAAAATGTGGCATAAGGATTGAAGGAAGACTCATTAACAACTGCAATATGCAGATGATACAATCTTGCTTGCTGAAAGTGAAGAGGATTTAAAACATTTACTGACGAACATCAAAGAGCACAGCCTTCAGTAGGGATTACATCTCAATGTAAAGAAAACAAAAATCCTCACCACTGAACCAATAAACAACATTCTGATCAATGGAGAAAAGACTGAAGTTGTCAAGGACTTCATTCTTCTTAGATCAACTATCAACACTCATGGAAGCAGCAGTCAAGAAATCAAACAACATATTGCATTAGGCAAATCTGTTGCACAAGATCTTTTTTGAGTGTTGAAGAGCAAAGATGTCATCTTGAGGACTAAGGTGCACCTGACCCAAGCCATGGTATTTTCAATAACCTCATATGCATACGAAAGCTGGACAATGAATAAGGAAGACCGCAGAAGAATTGATGCTTTTGAGTTATGGTGTAGGAGAAGAATATTGAAAGTGCCATGGGCTGCCAAAAGAACTAATACATCTGTTTTGGAAGAAGTACAGCCAGAGTGTTCCTTGGAGGCCAAGATGGCCAAACTTTGTCTCTTCAAACATACTGTCAGGAGGGACCAGTCGCTGGAGAAGGATATCATGTTTGGCAAGTTTGTGTGTCAGAGAAAAAGAAGAAGACCCCCAATGAGATGGATTGGCCAAGTAGCAGCATCGATGGACTCAAGTTTGGCAACAGTAGTAAGGTTGGCCCAGGATTGGGCAGTGTTTCATTCTGCTGTGCATAAGGTTGCTATGGGTCAGTACCGAGTCAATGGCACCTAACAACAACAACATTAGGAGGAACCAGTCCATGGAGAAGGACATCATGCTTGGTAAACTGGAGGGTCAGCATAAAAGAAGAAGGCCCCAAAGATGAATTAACACAGTATCAGCAGCACTTTACCAAACATGATACATTTAATATTCATCTCCATAGTGATTTAATAATCTTTTCCAAAATCATAACTCAAATGCATCAATTCTTTTATGGTCTTTCTTATTCACTGTCCAACTTTCACATGTCTATGAGGCCATTGAGGATATTTTAAATACCATGGCTTGGGTCAGGCACCTTAGTCCTCAAACTGACATCATTGCTCTTGAATACTACATATTATCTAATTTCTTGGAGTATTTGCTCAGCATACAGATTGAATAATTATGGTGAATGAATAGAACTCTGGTGCACACCTTTCTGCTTTTAAATCTTTCTGTGTTCTCATGTTCTCTTCAAACAACTGTCTATTGGTCTAGGTAGAGTTTCCTTATAAGCACAATTAAGTGTTCCAGAGTACTCATTTTCTTCAATATTGTCATAACTTGTCATGATCCACACAATCAAAAGCCTTTTCATAGTAAATAAAACACAAGTAAACAACTTATGGTATTCTCTGGTTTCAGCCAATGATCTGGTTATGTCAGCATACCATACCCCCATCTCAATCCAGCTCAACCCCACATCATTCCATACCCCCATCTCAATCCAGCTTGAACCACTGGCAACTCCCTGTCAATGTACTACTACAGCTGTTTTTGAAATTATCTTTAGCAAAAGTTACTTGCATATGACATTAGTGATATTGTATGATGGTTTCCACATTCTATTGGGTCACCTCTTTTTGGGATAGACACAAATATGAATCTCTTCAAATCATTTGGACAAGTAGATGTCTCCCAAATTTCTTAGCATGGTTGAATGAGTGCCTCCAGTGGTGCATCAGTTTGTTGAAAGATTTCAATTGCACTCCGTCAATTCCGGGAGCCCCGTTCTTTGCCAATGCTTTCATTGCACCTCTAACTTCTTCTTTCATTACTATTGGCTCTTGATCATACGCTGCCTCTTGAAATGGTTGAACATCAACCATCTCAATGTTGAAGTTCAGCCATTTCTATTTGGTACAGTCACTCTGTGTATCTCTTCCATATTCTTTGATACTGTGTGCATCATTCAAAATTTTACCCATTATTGTTGTTATGTGCCGTCAAGTTGATTCCAATCTATAGTGACTCCTATACAGGGTTTCCAAGGAGCAGCTGGTAAGCTTGAACCACGAACCTTGCAAATCAAACTGACTTTACAGAACAGCACATTAAGCCACAGCATCAAACCAGGATTCCATTTTGCCCATAGAATCCTTCCATTTTTTTCTTGAGTTCTTTCAGCTTGAGAAATGCTGAGCGTGCTCTTCCCTTTTGATTTTCTAACTCCAGGCCATTGCAAATTTCATTGTTATATTTGCCCTTGTCTTCTTGAGCTGCCCTTTGAAATTTTCAGTTCAGCTCTTCCTCTTCCTCATTTCTTCCATTTGCTTTAGCATCTTTTCAACGGAGAACAAGTTTCAAATTGTCTTCTGACATCCATTTGTGTCTTTTCCTTCTTTCTTGTCTTCTTAATGATTTTGCTTTCTTCCAGTACGATATTCTTTGCGTCATCCCACAACTCTTATGGATTTCAGATATTCGTGTCTAAGGAATCAAATCTGTTCTTGAGATAATACCTAAATGTAGGTGGGATATGCTCAAGATCTTATTTTGGCTTTCATGGGCTTACTTAAGTTTTCTTCAACTTTAGCCTGAACTTGCATATAACCAATTGATGGTGTGTTCCACAGTATGCCCATGGCCTTGTTTCCACTGATGAGATGAAGCGTTTCTAGTGTCACTGCCAACAGATGAAGTCAATTTGATTTCTGTGTATTCTATTTGGTGAGATCCATGTGTATACTTGTCTTTTATGTTGTTCAAGAGT
Organism: Chrysochloris asiatica; assembly: GCF_000296735.1. Taxonomy (NCBI): domain Eukaryota; kingdom Metazoa; phylum Chordata; class Mammalia; order Afrosoricida; family Chrysochloridae; genus Chrysochloris; species Chrysochloris asiatica. The sequence goes on from NW_006408529.1 coordinate 623,239, forward strand.
ATTTGGAATGATAAATCATTGGTCTTGCAAAAAAATTCTACCACAAGATCTCTAGCACCTTTTCTATCACCAAGGACATATTTTCCAACTATTGCTTCTTCCTCTTTGTTTCTAAGCTTTGTATTCCAATCATCAGTAATTATCAATACATCTTGATTGCATGTTTGATCAATTTCAGACTGAAGAATTTGGTAGAATTCTTCAATATCAGCATTATTGGCTGTAGTGGTGGTGTGTAAATTTGAAAAATAGTGACATTAAATGGTTTTCCTTGTAGGCATATAGATGTTATCCTATTATAGACAACATTATACCTGATCTTGAAATGTTTTTTTGATGATGAATCTAATGCCATTTCTCACATTTTTTCATTCCCAGGATAGTAACTATATGATTGTCAGATTCAAAATGGCTAAAAACAATCAATTTCCACTCATTAATGCCCAGGATATTGATAATTACTTGTTCCATTTCATTTTTGACAAAATTTCCAATTTTTCTAGATTTATATCTCATATAGTCCATGTTTCAATAATTAATGGAAGTTTGCAGTGTTTTCTCCTCACTTTGAGTTGTGCCCATCAGCAAATGAAGATCCTAAAAGCTTTACTCTCTTCACATCACCATGGTCAACTCTACTTGGAAGAGACAGTCTTTCCCCGCCTGAATTTTGAGTGCCTTCCAACCTGAGCGGCTCATCTTCTGGCACTATATCTGACAATATTCTGGTACTATTCTTCATGTTTCAGTATTCAATATTCTGGTGCTGACAGTAGTCAATTGCTATTCATAAGGCTTTCAGTGGCTAAACATTCAGAAGTAGTCTACCTTTACTTTATCTTGTTGTTGTTGGTATGTTCCGTGGAGTTGGTTCCGACTCATAGTGACCGTGTACAGGGTTTCCGAGACTGTAAATCTTTACAGGAGTAGAAAGCCTCATCTTTCTCCTGTGGAACAGCTGGTAGTTTTGAACTGCTGACTGTGAGATTAGCACCCCAATTAGTAACCACTATGCTACGTTCTTTTAGTGTCTCTTAATCTGGAAGCTCAGTTGAAACCTGTTAACCATGGGTGATCCTGCTGGTATTTGAAATACTGGTGACATAGCTTCCAGAATCACAGAACACACTCAAACAAATTGACACATGAGTGGTGGGTCTTTGTAAACTATGTTATAAAAATTGATGTTGATGTCCCCCAAGATTGTGGCCCTGAGCCCCCAGGATCAGCAACTTATTTCCTCAGTGTTTATTCATGGCTAAAATTAATTCATAACCTTTCCCCTGTATACACTACTATATTCTTGGATATATTTACAGTGTATGTAGATAAATATGTAAAAATATCTTCTGTCAAACTTATACAGATTCATAGACATAGTCACATTCTCCTTCCCATGCATATGGTGTGAAGTAAGAAATATTCGCTGCTAATTTTGCTCTCAAATTCTAAAACATCTGTTGTCTGCCTAATTTCAAAGTAAACTACTTGATTCACTGCTCAATACTAGCAATAGCAGGCTATATTTCTCAACATTTTGCTGTGGTTAAGAGCAGTTGAGAGAGTTCTGACTCATAGAAACCCTGCATACAGCTCCCATGGAGCCACAAGTGAGTGAAACAACAACAGGTTGGTTAGCTCTCCAGTGCTTATCCTATAACACCACATCGGAAGACTATTATTGTCAATATTACAGCCTTGCTTTTGTGGTTGACTCTAAATGGATATAATTATTCTAAATGTCATTTTTTTTTTTAAACCATCATGCAGTAGGCTGAATAATAGTCATCTAAAGATATCAACAACAACAAAATCAACAAAAGATAACAAGGCAAACCCCTGGAATTTGTAAATTTTGCTATATTTGGAGAAAAAAAAGAGGGTACCAGATGTAATTAAGTTAAGGGTGTGAAAATGCTGAGGCTGCCTAAATTAAGCTTGTGGATAATGGTATGGCTTGATAAAAAATTATCCTTTTGGATAATCACAATTGTGTTTATAAAAGAGGCACATTGGCTGAAATACAAAAACATTAAAGAGGAAAAAATATATGAAAATGAAGCTGAGATTAGATTGATGAGGCTTCAAGTTCAAGAAAGCTAAGGCAGTGAATAGATGCTGGAAAAGGCAAGGAACAAATTCTCCCCTAAAGACTCGTGAAGGATCATAGTATTGCAAACCCTAATATTGAACTTTCAGACTCCAGAACTGTGAGAGAATACAATTCTTTGTTTTAAATCACCAAGTTGTGGTAATTTGTTATAGTTGTAATAGCAAACAAATATAAACCTCTGCCCCTGCCTCCGCAAACAGTGTTGCCAATGAATCAATTCAGACTCATGACTCATGGCCACCCTGTGTGTTTCAGAGTAGAATTGCTCCATGAAGTTTTCCTGGATGTAGTCTTTATAGAAACACATTGCCAAGCCGTTCTTTTACAGTGGTATTGGGTGGTTCTGGATTGTCAACATTTATGTTAGCAAACTAGTATAAACAATTTACGCCATTGGGGAAATACAGCATGTTAAAAAAAAAAAAAAAAAAAATCAACCAAAAGATTAAAAATGGACATTTGGTAGCTGGGTCCCATGGAGTCGGTTCTGACTCACAGCAACCCTGTATAGGGTTTATGAAGTTATAATCTTTACAGGAGCAGAAAGCTTCATCTTTGTCCCACAGAACACCTGGTAGATTTGAACTGTTGATCTTGTAGCTCATAATCCATTATACTACTGGGGCTCCTTAAAAATAGACATGAGGTCAGTAACAAAAATATTTCACACTTCTGAATTCTGCAGCGTCTGTGTGTCAGAAAAGAAAATCGGCAAATTTGAGGCTAAAATACACAAGAACTATAGAGGGCTCAGAGATTTAAAGTTCAGTAATCCTAAAAAAAATTTTTAACGTTGTCTACAACAAGCAATGTACTTTTGAAAGAAATTTTTAAAATGCAAAGAACATTATTTAAAATGGAATTTTCAATGTAACATGAAGCAATGTATTCATATTATAAATAATTTAGTGCACAGATAATTCACTTACAGCAAAGAAAGTCCATTAATTTTCATTTTAGATATACTTTATGTTCCTACCCTCCCCAAACAGCATTTGCAATTTGTTTTAGATAAACAAAGTTACAGATGGAGTGGATACAGATTCTTTATTTTTAAATCCTAATGTTTGAATAATAGTAGAGTTGTTTTTGATGAGAAAAAAAAAAACAACAACCAAAAAACAGTAACTATAAAACTGACATAATTTGTGGAGGTGGCCATATCTTGTTCTAAGAAAGTAGAGAGCATTTGGTCTAAATCTAAAAAAAAAAAAATAAAGAAAGAAAAACTACAGCTGGGGCTGACAAGGTGTTGAATAGGAGACACATTACTTGGTACATTTGACAGCAGAAATTCCTAATTATCCTAAATGAATGGGGAAATTTGAAAATTGGTAAATGTATTAATCTATTTACCTTATTCTTATATCAGTATTTGTTGTTACCTTATCACTTAGTTGTTTAAGGTTTATGTTTTTGACAAGGTAATATAGATTCAGTTATAAATAATAAATTATTATTTATTTAATTATTATTATTTATAACTGAATCTATATTACCTTGTCAAAAACACAAACCAATAAATTGGATGCATTTTCTTATTGTCAAATATGATGGACGAGATTGCTTTCAAAAGGTCTCAAGTTACACTCTGTCATATTGTACACACTCACACAGTACTGTCTATTCTTAGAAACAAATGTATTATATAAAATTCCAAGTCATTAATTCCTATAGCTAAATATTGACAATTTCCAATTTTAGAATTAGTAATAATTGCATTTTATTGAAATTATCAAGTATATGCATTAGGGAAATTTTCCATATATATAATGCTAACATTAATAGTGTTTTGAAAATATACAGCAATATCTTTCTAATGCCAATTATAGGTCATATTGTTTATAAGTAAATAACCTTATATTTTTAAACTCCTAATCATTTAAACTAAAAATAAAAGACACATTTAAATTGTTTTGATGTCACTAAAATTATGAGATTCTTTGGCTTCTTCAATATTTTAAGCAACCTGATGCTCTGAATATGTGAATCTGGTTCTATATACGTGGATGTCGCTCCGAACACATTATAAAATGATTAATAAATTGCTTTCATAAAATGATAAAAAAATAAATATGCCTGTTTTTGATAAAACCCGCTTAGTCCTCAAAAAAAATCTGGAAAATATCTAACAATAATTCAGAAAACAAAGAACAAAGAATTTTGAAAGCCTAAATTATATATGTAAAGTATGATGAAATGACAAATGTTTTCTAATTTACATATTCACCATAATTTTTTAAAATGAAATGCAAATAGCAAAGAAAATTAAACCAATAGTTTGCTAATTTAGTACATAGACTATATAGAACACATTGTCTATAAAGTGCAGTTATTACAGTTAATTTACTAACGGTAAAATATTAAAGGCTTAAAAGGTAAGAAGTTGATAAATGTAGGTTACTATATTATCCCTGTTTTGACCCACCTTATTAAATCACACACTGAACACATATTCTGTTGTTGTTGCTATTATTGCTGGATTCAATCGAGTTGAT
>NW_006408529.1:628939-638188 GCF_000296735.1 Chrysochloris asiatica
AAAGTGTTGAAGAGCAAAGATGTCAGCTTGAGGACTAACGTGCACCTGACCCAAGCCATGGTATTTTCAATAACCTCATATGCATGCAAAAGTTGGACAATGAATAAGGAAGACCATAGAATAATTGATGCCTTTAAATTATGGTGTTGGAGGAAAATACTAAAAGTGCCATGGGCTGCCAAAAGAATAAATAGATCTGATTTGGAAGAAGTGCAGACAGAGTGCTCCTTAGAAGTCAAGATGGCCAAAGTTCATCTCTCATACTTTGGACACATTGTTAAGAGGATACAGTCACTTGAGAAGGATATCATGTTTGGTAAGATGGAGGGTCAGAGAAAAAGAGGAAGACCCCCAATGAGATGGATTGGCCAGGTGGCAGCATCAATGGACTCAAGTGTGGAAACAGTAGTGAGGTTGGCCCAGGATCAGACATTATTTCGTTCTGCTGTGCATAAGGTCCCTGTTAGTCGGTGCCGACTCGATGGCACCTAACAACAACTCCTATCCTGGTGTAGCACTGTGGGTACATGTGCTGGATTACAAAGTCAGTTTGAACCACAAGGTCAATGGTTCAAGCTCACCAGCCGCTCTTCGGTCATCCTATCCAGGGTCTCTATGGGTTGGAGCCAACTCCATGGAACTTAACAACAACAACAACCTCCTATCCTGACTATGTGACAATCTTGTTGTTCTTACCTACTGATGTCCCAAATCATCCCCTCAGTTACTCATGATGAGAATTTTACCTAGTAAAAACTGCTGACCTTGTGTTCACAGCCTGATTCGTAACCACTTCGCTACCAGAGTAATCCCTGCTTTATCTGCTGCTCGGTCATGTTATTATAATTTTCCACAAAGATTAATAAGAAAACGTATTACAATAGAAAACATCATCAAATTATAAATCAATTAAGTGTACTAAACAAAAGATTTGATGGATCAGTTGTCTATTCTTATAAATGTTTAATAATTATCAATGTATTAATTCCACTTTTCAAAAAAAGTGCTTAATTTTTTATTAAAAATGTTATGTTTTTCCATAATTTCTAGGTTAATTGGTTTTAAACTGAATCACTGCTATTTAAGAGTGACAGCATCTCTTGACATCTTTGCTCTTCAACACTTTTAAAGAGGTCTAATGCAGCAGATCTCCTTTTCATTATAGACTCTCAGAAAGAAAAAAAAAAAAAAAACTACCTATTTGTAACTCAAAATGTTTAGTTAAGCAAACTATGAGCAGCAAATCAATGGAAAGGAAGCTTCCTCAAGAATGTGGTGTGCTTCCAATAGAGCACTCAGGCGAAATGTGTTTGCTCTCTGCTGGGTCTAAATCTTGTATCTGACTCATTCTCCAACCTCCAGCTCTTTGGATTTGAGTCAGTGGCCTGCTCTATTACCTGCTGATCCTAGGAGCCATCAGTAGCCTGCCATCTTATCTGCTCAATCTGTCTTTCTGCTGTCTGGCATACTCATCTTTGTTCATCTGATTGACAGACTTGGGACTCTCCCACTTCTACAATTGTATGAGATATTTCTTTGATAATAACTTCTTGTTATAAACACATACATAATTTTCACTGATATAGAGCTATAGGATAAGCACTGGACTGCTAACCACAAAGCCAGTTCAAACCCACCACTCCATGGAAATCTTATACAAGGTTGCTATGAATCGGAACCAACTTGATGGCACTTGTCAACAACAAAACAATATAATGTATTATATATAATTATATAATGTATTCTTAACCTAAGACATATGGATTTGGAATATGCGAGATGGAAGCAGTGAACATTTAGGATATTCATGATATAGTCCAATTCAAAGACGATCGGATTTGAGTTATGACTATAGAATTAAAAATGGAGCATATGGTAATATTGTAAGTGATAATAAGGTAAACTATTAATATGAATTTATTCCATTATCAAGGAGGTTTCTTAATGTCAAGTTATTAAGGTTTCATAAGGAGCTCTGCTAGCGTAGTGGTTATGAATCGGGCTGCGAGCCGCAAGGTCAGCAGTTCGAAACTACCAGTGGTTCTGTGGGAGAAAGATGAGGTGGTCTGCTCCCATAAAGATTTACAGCCTCGGAAATCCTGTGTAGGGTCGCTATGAGTCGGAACCGACTCCACGACACATAACAACAACAACATTGTGAATAAGGGAGCAAATATAATCTCATATAATTGTAAATATCTGGTTTGTGAGACTGAAAGATGGTAGAATCCTTCATTGAGTTTGACAAGATAAAGAGATGGACTCAGTAGGAAGGAAAATAGATAAGTCTGTTTGGACAGACATAAATCTTATTTGTCACTGGGGTATCAAAAATAGATACCTAAGAGGCAGTGGAATATGTAATTTAAAAAAATCAGACTTATTTATATAAGTTTATGAAAAATGAATAAAGAAGAAGAAATAATACAAGCAATTGTTAACAGTTTAGCGCTGTTGTATAGTTTGGATAGGTAGTTAAGAAATACCAGTCTTGGATAAAGGCATCCTGGTAAAGTGGAGGTTCAGCAAAGAAGAGGAAGACCTTCAGTGAAATGGATTGCCATAGTGGCAGCAACAGTGGGTTCAAATTACAACCGTGAAGATGGTGTTGGATTGGACAGTTTTTCATGCTATTGTACATGCTGGTACCATGAGTCAGAACTGATTCTGTGGCACGTAACACAGAAGCTACAATAATAGTCTAATAAACTGGCAGCAACTAACAGTGACAACAGCTTAAACAATAAAAACAACAAGTAAAACCAATTTCTCCTTTAATAAGATATTGCCTTCCCAAAATAAATTGAGTATCAATATAGAGAAAACAACTTTTGTAAGAACAAAAAAAAAAAAATACTATTCACTTTGGAAAAGCAATAGTAAAGTAATAAAAGCAATCATAAGACAATGAATAGATTGACTTGGAAAATATAATGGAGCATTATAATAGTGATATATATCAACCAGTCTCAAAAGTATCTCCCACAATGATCCAGCAATCCCTCTACTTGGTATTTATCCACAAGACACACAAGCCATAACATGAGTAGATATGTGCACACCATTGTTCATAGCAGCACTACTTACAATAGCAAAAAGATGGAGACAGCCTAAGTGCCCATTAATTGAAGAATGAATATACAAACTGTGGTACATACACACAATGGAATGTTATGCTACTTTGAAGAATAACAAGGAAGCTGCAAGCCACCGCATAACATGGATAAACCTTGAGGATATTATGTGGAGTGAAATTAGTCAGTCACAAAAAGAGAAATACTGCATAGGAAAACTAATGCAAAAAACTAAGAAAAAGAGCCCATACTAAAGGGGGAGGGGGGAGTCAATACACAAGAAGGAGGAGGGGAATGGAAGAATAGGGCGGATGGGAGAACAGTTAAGTAGGTTTGCAGTTAAGTAGGTTTGCATGGGTTAAGCGGGACAACAGGTCTCTGGGATGCAGGGATTGAGGCATGGTTGGAAAGGGCAAAAAGGGGGAAACAATGTTAAGAAGACTTGTCTGTCTTTTGAATCTTGGTTTACCTGAAATACCATTATAAAATAGACACTTGAGGGGGTGAGAAAGGAATAGCCAGAAATATCACCAAAGAAAGCTTGTAAGTCTTCTGGCTATAAGTAATTGGAATGCCTAAAATGGGGCTACAAAGTGCCTAGTGATGGAGGCTTCCTGTGGAGCCTTTGCATTACAAAAGACCATAGGGGAAACCTGAACCCTATCCAGAATCTTCTGAGGTGGGAAATTTCCACTTGAAAGGACAAGCAGACCAGCCTGGAGCAGCTAGAAGAACAGAAGATACTTCTTGAAAGAAAGACCAATGGGAAAAATACAAAACAATAATGGCAGTCCAACTGACTACTTCAAGAACTAGCAAGTTGCTTGCCCAGGAGACATCAAGGCAAGCGGTTGGGTTCCCTCAGGGCAAATCCCCTGCCAAGACTAAGACTCATTGGGAATACACGAGCAGATATGCCATCTGACTGGTGACCACATTGGTCACTGATAAGGCAAAAAGAGGGGAAAACAACAATGAAGCAGCAAGCTAAGCCCTACCATGTTCAATAGACTCCGGTGAACCCAGATGGAGACCTGGTCAGCCCGCAGTGTAACAAGACCTGGGGACTCTTGGACCCAGAGTCAGTGACATAGCCACAGAGGACTAGAGTGGAGAGTGAAGCATCCAGTTGATAAAAAGAGAGGGCATATGCATAAGAACACTCACACTTGCAGATAATATCCACTTGACCTGGCTTCAATGACTGGATGATCAGAGCTCAACTAGAAGACGAAAGAAGAGAGAGAAAGGAGTAATCTGATACAATTTGATGAACTTGACATACACCTATGGTTGCAGTAGCTCAAAAGAGGGAACACATCTTTACATCAAGGATCATCCCCACCCTCTCACTACACAGGGTAGACAGGAATGGGCAACTTGGACATTGGCTACTCAAAATGGGGAGACTACAAAGGCAAGAAGTGACTGGCTTACAAGCTTTCATGAGGGAGTCTAGATCCAGAGGGTGAGGAGGAAAGCAGAATCTCTGCGGGGTAGTATCCAATCTGTCTGGGTGGGGCTGATGAAAGGAGATGGGGATGGCTAGCATGTGCCACAATAGTGAATTGTTGCTATCACGACTGACTGTGAGGGTTGGGAATGTAAATAAAGGTAGACATATTGTAGCAAAATGAAAGGAGTGGTTGACTTTGCAGTCCAGGGCTGGAGGTCCCTGGGACCATCAAGGGAGAAGAGAGGAATGCGGGATCCTACCCAGAGAAGCAGTGATGCCTGAGATGGAGACAGAGAAGCTGATGTGGAGAGAGGAAACGACTGGGGACTCTAGACCCAGAGAAGGAGAAGAGCTGTGTGCTGACGACCAGGCTTGTAGTGTATACCCTTTCGTTGGTTGATGATGCATGGATAGGATTGCAACCATGGCAATGAAACAATATACGCTAGGATGGATGTAAAGCTAATGTTCACCCATGTAAACTATCATAGAATTCACAATAAAACATTTTTAAAAAAAGAAAGAAAGAAAATATGCTCCTAAGATTCATTCCCTTAAGCATCCATTGGAGTCCTGGTACCACAGTACCACAGTACTGTGGATTAATGCGCTGGACTGCAAAGTCAGTTTGAACCACAACGTTGACAGTGCAAGCTCACCAGCCGATCCCTGGAAACCCTATATAGGGTTGCTATGGGTTGGAACTGACTCGATGACACATTAACAAGCACAAGCATCCCTTAAGTAGTCTCCTCCCACATTGAGTTAGGTCACTTCTATGTGATCATTAGAGACTAGGATAAATGAGAGTGTGACTCCCTAGGCCAGTTTATACAGAACATTGCAGCTTATATCACTCTGAGAAAAGGGCGATGTACAACTGAAGCTTCTCACCAACAGCCAATATATGAATGAGTCACTTAAAAATTGGATCATCAAGTATTTTCAGACCTTCATAATACGGCAGAACATGTTAACATCTGATTTCTGTCCTTACCCTTAGAAACATGATACAAACAATTTTATTATTGTTTTAGGCCACCAAATTTTGGGGTGATTTGTTATGCAGCAATCAATAACCATATAAAGCACATACAAAAAATCAGTTTAGCCAAGGGTCTTCTGAGGGCCCCGTGTAATACAAGCAGTTTGTAATCAATTGTTAATCTAAATGTTAGCTGTTGGAACTCACTCAACAGCACCATTAAGAAAGACCTGGCAATCCGTTTCTGTAAATACTACAGCCAAGAAAACCCATGGGCACTTCTAATCTGGTGACACATAGGGTGGCCATAAGTTGGAATCAATTAGATGATAATGGGTTTACTTTGGGAATGGTCTACTGCTTTTAGCAAGAATAAAGTCCCAAATAAATTTATGTTACACCAAATTTTCAATACAAAGGTATTCCCTAGAAAGAAAAGTATTCAATTCTCATATACACTATCAAATATTAGGTAAATTATTGTGTTATACCTTATGTCAATTGTATTTCATGAAAATATATATAATGAGAAAATTACCCAAGAGAGTCATCTACTCACTAATAAACCATTACTGATGGAACAATATGAAGGAGGATCCCTGTATCCAGAAAGGAAGATGCTAACACTTGATTTTCTGAACAAGGACCATGCTTGGACTAAAATAAATATAAACAATTAACATTTGGACAGATTTATGAAAAACAGAACAGTTAATAAAAATCAAATCAGTAATTATTCTAAGAAAATATGCATTTGTGAACATGTTATATAATCTTCCATTTATATTAAAAGCAAAAGAATAGAAATATTACAGTACAATTGAACAATGAAAGAAACATTGAGGTGGAGAGGTCTGATTGTGGCCCCACAACTTCATGACCAGTGAGTGACATGGAGTAATATATTTAACCTATTCAAGTTTCTATTTTCTCAGCTGTTAGCAAAGATGATATATAAGAGTTATTGTGAGGTTCAGGGAAACCCTGGTAGCATAAACTGCTAAGCACTCTTTACCTAAAGCTTGGCTACTGAAACTTAATCCAAGCAAGAAAGATCTGGAAATCTGCTTCTGCAAAGATTGTAGCCAAGAAAACCCTTTAGGAGAGTGCTACTCTGTAACAGGGGGTTGTTATGAGTCAGAATTAGACGGCATACAAAAACAACACAGCACGGAGCTTGTGTATAAAAACAAAGTACTTAGTAAACAAAAAATAACCTGGTTTACCTTATGTTCTTTTTTAGAAATTGGAAAAATCAAGAAATAATATAACAAAATAAAAACATTTTGCTATTTCTTATGTAACATTTATATGGAAATGAGTAAAGATTTTTGAGATATCTAAATGGAGTAGCAAGTACTTTGTAAAGACTCTTGAGTGTGGCTACAATCATATCTGTTGGCTTCATCCATATTCTAAAGTTTTGATTAGATATGTAAAATGTCTTTTTCACTGCAAAGCACTGTATAAATGTGAAGTGTTATTTAATAGGCACTGACAGAAGGCATCAAATGACTCACTAGCAAGTAAGTAGCTTCAATTAAAAAATGCCAAAATTCAATCTAAAAATGACTTTTTTTATATGAATGCAAAGTTGGAGGAGAATATTGAAAGTACCATGGAATGTCAAAAGAACAAACAGATCTGTATTAGAAGCAGTGCAGCCAGAGTGATCTTTGGAGACCATTATGGCCAAACTTCGAACATATTGGCCATACTTTGAACATATTGTCAGGAGGGACCAGTCACTGGAGAAGGATATCATGTTTGGTAAGGTGGAAGGAGGGTCAGAGAAAAAGAGGAAGACCCCCAGTGAGATGGATTGGCAAACTGGCAGCAACAATGGGCTCAAGCAGGGCAACAATTATGAGGTTGGCCTAGGACCATGCAGTGTTTCGTTCTGTTGTACATAGGGTCGCTATGAGTTGGTACCAACTCGATGGCACCTATCAACAACAAGAGGAATATTGAAAAAGCTTCTTTAGATTCACAAAAACAATTATTATAATGTTTTTCTATTATTATTCCTGGGTTTGTAACCCTATGACTATCCTAGAACATAAAAATAAAAGCAGGATAATGAATATAATCTGCTGTTCTCTACTGGGCACACCAGGGGATACAAAATCTGGACACACTAAATATGCTGTGTAACTCCAGTTTCTGGATGCAGACTGCTTTCTATATAGCCTTCTAAAAGATACCATAACATCAAGTTTTATTTACAAATTTATGTTAATTTATGCAGGATAGTATATCCCTTCTATTGATATGAAAATAATAGTCATAAAAGTCACTCCCTTTACCGAAGGAAAAAAAAAATCACCATATAGCATGTAGGTTTTGGGGTATGGAAAATCTATAAAGCAAAAATTATCCAATAACTAGACATCATTTTCAGACACTAATAGTGAACCACACAAGTTCTGCAATACCTCCTGAATCATTCACAGTCTAACAGTGCTGTCACTCTGGGTTTTAACAGTTTTTGAAAGACTAGATAATGTGTGTGTGTGTGTGTGAAATGAGGGTGAGTAAGAAAGTATTGCTTCAAGGGTCCCAATTCATACATGCAACATGTGTTTAAAAGCAAAATGTGTTTAAACATGTCTCTGCTACTAGTGGATGACTGCAGACAAGCTCTCAAAAGTAGCTTCAAAGAAAAGGATACTTATGTGTCAAAACAAACAAGCAAACACACACAATTATGAGGTGAGAGTTACTATGAAATTTTTAACAGCACTCAAGTGAACAGCTTCCTAAATTACTGAATCTTTGCAACAAATTTAAGGGAATGATGTTCCAAATAAATCTTGTGTTTAGATGTATCAAGAATTTTAAGGAAGGTCAAGAAGTCTTCAAAGATAAATTCGAGGCAGAGTGGTCAGTTCAGAAGGTAATGAAAATCTCTGTTTGACATTTCAAAGGAGTAAACTTGTACCATAAGCACTGAATTGAGAACCATGAAAAGATGCATAGCCTTGGAAACCTTATACTGGGTCTCAATGAGTTGGAATCAACTCAATGGCACTTAACAATAACAAGAACAATGTTGCTAGATTTTCTCAAAGGACACAAGATGATCAGAGGGCTTATCATGAAGAAGTTTTCAGAAAATTAAAACAAAACTGCATTAGTGAGAAAAAGGCCAGCAAAAAATAAGAATTTTTGACCATCACAGTAATGCATCTGCTCATTCTTCCAGGGAAGTAAGAGATGCCCTATGAGAATTTCATTAGGAAACCTTACTCAATCCACCTACCATTCAGTTCTTTCCCCTTCAGATTTCTGTTTCCCAAACTAAAAGAACATTTAAAAGGAACATGATTTGAGTCCCTTGGGGATGCCCAAACTTCCATTAAGATGTGGGATAAATCAAGGAGCACAGAATCTTTCAGGAAAGGGTTAGAGATTTGGAAACACTGCCATCAGAAGTATATAGTTCTAAATGAAGGACATGTCAAGAAACAACAGCTTTACATTTTGATCTTTTTGGTTTAATAAATGCTTTTATGATTTTGTAGCAATACATTTTGACTTACCCTTGCATATGCACATCTGTGACTATATAATATGCATAAGGAATTGCTGGTGTGGCTCTGTAGAATAAGCACTGGACTGCTATCCAAAAGATTGATGGTTCAAACCCAGCAGTTTCTCCTTGGAAACCCTAAACAGGGTCACTATGAGTCAGAACTAATTCTACGGTACTTAGTAAAAATAACTATGTATAT
>NW_006408529.1:638288-663604 GCF_000296735.1 Chrysochloris asiatica
TTATAGTTACACATATGATATACAAATGAGCATGTACAGATGTATTATATATTATATTACATACACATGAAAATGTATCTTATGTATATATACATGTGTATATATGTGCAATGCAACACACACACTCTGTAAATTTGAAAACCAAAAGCAAAACAAAACAAACAAATCAATAACTAAAAAAGTAATACAAAGCAAGATAATACTTTCAGTAATAGATAATGTATTTGTGCTTATTTTATATATATTTATGTATAAATATTGCATAGATATATTTACATACCTTTTCTAGGTGCTGTTAAGTGTGTTGAGTCAGTTTCGACTCATAGTGACTCTGTACAGGGCTTTCAAGGAGCAACTTGTGGTTTTGAACCACCGACTTTCCAGTTAGCAGTCTAATACTTATACTACAGCACCACACCATGACTCCATTCTATAAATAATTTCTGATCTTATTTCACAAGGGTGTCATGTTTGAATACTCTTAAGTCTCAAAGCTACACCCATGATTTTCTTAAATACACATTTTTATATATGCTGTTGTTGTTAAGCGCCGCAGAGACGGCTCTGACTCATAGAGGCCCAGTATAGGGTTTCTGAGGTGCAAATGATATGCTTGAACTTCCAACTTAGCATTCCAGTGTTTATCCTACAGTGCCACACCAGGACTCCAAAATATATTTTAACCCTGAGCCATACCCCTTCTAACCTGGAAGTAGGTGAAGCTAAAGTGTACACTCCCTGAATGCAGGGATCTGGATTTGTCCATGAAATGTGGCACAAAACAGTTACACTATGTAAACAATATTGTGCAATATTAGATCTTTAATTCTTACATTCATTAAAAAAAGAACTACCAAGCACCCTTGGCAACATTGTCATGGTGTGAGTGGTCCAGAGGCTCATTAGAGCCCATGAGTTCCATGTTCGTGTCTGAAAAAACATGTCCAGCTATTGGATGGTTGTAGTTGTTTGGATTTTCTGAAAGCAGTCATCTTCCGTAGGATGAATGATTTCCTTTAGAAAATGACATGATATTTGTAACTTTCCTTTAATTTTCATGGAAGAGATGGGCTGTCTTGTATAAATTAATATATATTTGGAAACAAGACTTGATGCCTTTGAAAGGAATAAATACACACCAAAATAAACAGAAATTAAATGAACACAAGAAGAAAAGATAATGGTTTCATTTAGGGAGGATAATTCTTCAGGACAACTTGGCATTAGAAATAGCAAATCAAGAGGATAATAAATTGAGTCTTTTTATAGAAGATGTCAAATACTTTATCTTTATTTTCTTCCTTTTAAAGACAGCTTGCTAAGTAGATTTTTATTGTAGAATTTGGAGGTCCTTTCCTCTTTCCTGCAAAATTATCCTGGCAGTCTTCCTATGCAACTCAAAACAACTCAAGTCTACTTAATGACAGATATGAGTGTAATTTCATGCCTTGTGTTTGGATAGAAAACAAAACTCTATTAATAATAGTTTTCCTAGAAACGAGTCTTGGGTTATGTGGGGGCCAAATACAGATTTTTTATTTTGGTCTGTCAGAGTGCCACAATCTTTGATACTTAACCATAATTGCATATTGATTTATATTAAAAATTTTGTTGTTGTTAGGTACCGTGGAGTCTATTCAGACTCACAAGTGACCCTGCACAGGGTTTCCAAGATTAAAAATATTAGTACTTGAAAAATATGAAATTTATATTTTGATGAGGGGAGATAGCAGTTTTATCCTTCATATGGAAAGATTTTTTTACAGTGTGAAATATTTTCTGAAAGAATATAAGAATGCTGTATTTACTATCAAAATCTGAAACACTTGCACCTCAAATCAAACTGACTTGTGTATATTTTTGAATTTTTGAGAGTTAACAAGTAATTTCTAGATACAGGTAGTCAAAACCGAATTATAGGCTTAATTACTTCTTGTAATAATTAAAATGAAGAAGCATTTACATAACTCTAAGAATACATCTGAAAAACCAAGCACAGTCAAGGAAAATTATATGCCTCATGGAATTATTTTCATCTTCTAAATGTTTTCAGAAGGAACTCTGGTAGTGTAGTGGTTACGACTCAGGTTGCTAACCCCATGTCAGCAGTTTGGAAGATGAGGCTTTGTTTTCCTATAACATTTACAGCCTCAAAAACCCTGTGCAAGGTCGTTATGACTCAGAACCAACTCCATGGTACATCACTACTACCATATGTCTTCACGTGGGAAAAAGATGATGCTTTCTGTTCCAACAAAATATTTAAAACTCTCACAAACCCTACACAGTGTCACTATGAGTTAAAACTAACTCCACAGCAGTTAACAACAACCACATATTTGTTCATTATTTGAAAATAAAAGCAAAAGACTTGATATTAATGAAATATATTTAAATTTGTATGATTTAATTCAAGATTCAATTGTTGTTGTTGTTGTTGTGAAGGGCCATTGAGTTGGTTCGGACCCATAGCGACCATGTATAGAGTTTCCAAGGAGTAGCTGGTGAGCTTGAACCGCCAAACTTGCAGTTCAAACGGCTTTGCAGTCTGGTGCATTAACTCACAGCGCCACAACAAGATTCAATTACAGATTATTTATTAGATGATAATCATAAGGAGCTCTGGTAGCGTAGTGGTTATGAATCAGGCTGCGAACCACAAGGTTGGCAGTTCAAAACTACCAGCTGTTCTGCGGGAGAAAGATGAGGCTTTCTGCTCTCGTAAAGATATACAGCCTCGCAAACCCTGTACAGGGTCGCTATGAGTCAGACCGACTCCACGGCACACAACAACAACAACAATAAATCATAAGAAAATGGTAGGTATTCTTCATATGAGTTGAGAATTATAAGGAACAGGTATAAAACAAGAGTACAAAAATAATTTAATAGTAATGAATTATTAGTCATTACTCATATTCAAACACATGATCCCAAAACCACCTCTGTTGACTTGATTTTGATTCAAAACAACTCTGTTGAAAGGTTAGAATAGAACTGCCCATATGGCTTCCAAGGCTGTAAATCTTTAAGGAAGCAGACTGCCATACCTTTTGTTCATTGGCTGCTGGTACATTTTGGTTAGCAGCCAAGCACTTTAACCACTATGCAACAAGAGCTCCTAAATACATGATAGCAATAATAAATAGGTAAGTAGATAGGTAGGTAGGAAGAATAGATTGACTGATTATCTTTCTGTTTGGGGATAAGAAAAATGGTAAAATGGACTAGTAAAATGGGAATACTAGCCTGAATATGTATGAAATGTAAACAGTAGTGATTCAAAAGCAAAAGCTATTCGGCTACTTCAGAATGACTTCATGTTATTAGCTGCCTTCAAGTTAGTCCTAGACTCATGTAGACCCAATATGTTACAAAGTAGAACTGCCCCATAGGGTTTCTTGGCTGCAATCTTTATGGAAGCAGATGGCTAGTTCTTTTTTCTGTGGAGTTTCTGGATGTGTTTACAGTACTGCCAACCTTTCAGATAGTAGTCAATCACTAGGATATATGATTATTAGCTCACAGTGATGATGAGCTTAAGATATTTTCATTTATTACTTCATGCAATTCTCACAAGAAGTTCTGAGGGAGTTGCTATTTTTATTAAGAATTTACTGACACAGAAACTCATGCAGAAAACTAAATTAACTTTCCTAAGTCAACATTTAAGATTTTAACTGAGCTAGACACCCAGGTAGCTTACTTTAGATCTCACAGTGTTAACGACTACACTGCTGAACGCAGTATATTCTCAGTATATATCTGTTGAATGAATAAAATAAAGGTTAATATAACTACAATTTAATATTGTATATCTATTAATACAAAATAGCATACTTCCACTGGTATTTCAGGAAGACACTACACAATTTTAGTCCTTTGTTTATATTTACTTTTTCATAATAAATATTTAGGTAACAGACTTACAACTATGAAATAAAATAATTTGGAAATGTTTCCTTTAACTCTTGTTGCTATGAATCAGAACCAACTTGATGGCACTTAATAAAAATAAATAGTAATCAAAAAACACTCGAACACCAATAGAGCTGAAAAACACTTCAGCTGAGTAATATGTCTTTCATAGAAACTAAAGATAAAATATATGGTAAATATCATCATCAACTTCATACCTGCCAAACTATGTTTTTAATCTCTGAAAAAGATGATAGGTCTCTCAAGGGCCAAGGTACTCTTTTAATGTGCTCTGAATTCTTTCATGAGGCATCTACTATATATCTCATGACAGTTTGCTGAGTTTTTAAGAGCTTGCTTGGATGCCACTTACCATTATGAACTATCACACCGAAAAATATATAAAACCATCAGCTTGCTTATTACACATACTGTAATATTGTTCATATAACATCTGCTTCACTTATATAATCTTACATTTACTCACTCAGAAACATTTAGACAAGTATTAATGGTTCCTACATGTGAAGCAAAGGTGGGGAACGTCTCACCTACAGGCCATATAAAGCCTGCAAAATCATTTGGTGTGGCCCTGCCAAGGCAACCACAGTTCCAGCCATCACATTGTTGTTAGGAGCCATCGAGTCGGTACCGACTCATAGTGGCCTTATGCACAGCAAAACGAAAAATTGTCCAATCCTGCCCCAACCTCACTACTGTTGCCACGCTATTGAGCTCATCGATGCTGCCATTTGGCCAATCCATCCTGTTGGGGGTCTTCCTCTCTTTCTCTTTCCCTCCACCTTACCAAACATGGTTTCTTTCTTCAGTGACTGGTCCTTCCTGACAATATGTCCAAAGTATGAGAGACGCAGTTAGGCCATCTTGGCCTCCAAGGAGCACTCTGGCTGCACTTCTTCCAACACAGATCTGTTGGTTCTTTTGGAAGTCCATGGCACTTTCAATATTCTCCTCCAACAACATAACTCACAAGCATCAATTCTTCTACGGTCTTTCTTATCCACTGTCCAGCTTTTGCGTGCATATGAGGTTATTAAAAATAACATGGCGTGGGTCAGATGCACCTTAGTCCTCAAGCTGACATCTTTGCTCTTCAACACTTTGTGCAGACGATTTGCCTAATGCAATATGTCATTTGATTTCCTGATTGCTGTTTCGATGAATGTTGATAGTTGATCCAAGAAGAATGAAGTCCTTGACAACTTCAATCTTTTCTCTGTTGATAAAAATGTTCCAGTGGTGAGGATTTTTGTTTTCTTGACATTGAAATGCTATCCATACCAAAGGCTGTGCTCTTCAATCTTCATCTGTAAATGTTTTTAGTCCTCTTCACTTTCAGCAAGCAAGGTTGTATCATCTGCATATCACATGTTGTTAATGAGTTTTCCTCCAATACTGATGCCACGTTTTTCTTCATATAAACCTGCTTCACAGATTATTTGCTCAGCATACAGGTAGAATAAGTATGGTGAAAGAATACAACCTTGTCGCACACCTTACTTAATTTAAAAACATTCAGCATTCTCATATTCTGTTCAAACAACTGTCTCTTTGTCCAGGTACAGATTCCTCATGAGCACAATTAAGTGTTCCAGAATACCCATTCTTCACAATATTGTCCATAGCTTGTCATGATCCACACAATCGAAAGCCTTAGCCTAGTCAATAAACACAGGTAAATATCTTTCTAATATTCTCTGCTTTCAGCCAAGATCCCTCAGACATCAGCAATGATATCCCTCATTCCACAGCCTCTTCTGAAACCGGCTTGAACCTTTGGAAGTTTTCTGTCAATGTATGCTTGCAGCCATTTCTGTATTACCTTTAGTAACTCTTTACTTGCATGGGATATCAAAGAGATTGGACAATGATTTCCACATTCCATTGGGTCACCTCTCTTTGGAATGGCCACAAATATGGATCTCTTCCAATCAGTTAGCCAGCTAGTAGTCTTCCAACTTTCTTGGCAGAAATGAGTGAGTGCCTCCTGTGCTGCCTCACTTTCTTGAAAGATTCCAATTTTTATTCTATCAGTTCCTGGTGCCTTGTTCTTTGCCAAGTCCTTCAATGCACCTTGGACTTCCTCCTTCAGTATCATTGGCTTTTGATCATATGGTACGTTTTGAAATGGTTGAACATTAACCATTTCCTTTTGGTACAATGATTTTGTGGATTCCTTCCATCTTCTTTTGATGCTTTCTGTATCATTTAATAATTTGCCCAGAGAATCTTTCAATAACGAAAGTTGAGGCTTGAAGTTTTTCTTCAGTTCCCTCAGCTTGAGAAATGCTGAGTGTGTTCTTCCTTTTTGGTTTTCTGATTACAAATCTTTGCACAGTTTGTTGTAATAATTGGCTCTATCTTCTTGAGCTGATCTTTGAAATTTTCTGTTCAGCTCTTGGACCTCCTCATTTCTTCAATTTGCTTTAGCATCTCTAAACTGGAGAGCAAGTTTCAGTGTGTCTTCTGACATCCATTTTGATCTTTTCTTTCTTTCTTGTCATCTTAATGACTTTTTGCTTTCTTCCTGTATGGCGTTCTTCTGGTCTTCTGTCTTTAGTGTTTAATGTATCAAATCTATTCTTCAGATGATCTCTAAATTCAGGCGAGATATATTAAAGGTTTATTTTGGGTCTTGTGGGCTTGTTTTCATTTTCTTCAGCTTCAGTCTGAATTTGCATATCAGTAATTGGTGGTCTGTTCCACAGTCTGCGCCTGGCCTTGTTTTCACTGATGATATGGAGCTTTTCCATTGTCTCTTTCCACAGATATAGTCAATTTGATTTCTATGTATTCCATCTTGTCAGGTCCATGTGTACAGCCATCTCTTATGCTGTCTAAAGAAGGTATTTGAAATGAACAAATCACTGGTTTTGCAGAATTCCATCATGCATTCTCCAACATCATTTCTATCACCAAGACCATATTTTCCAACTACTGATCCTTCCTCTTTGTTCCCAACCATTGCATTCAAATCACCAGTAATGATCAATGCATCTTGAACGCATGTTTGATCGATTTCAGATTGATGAAGTTGGTAAAATTCTTCTATTTCATCCTCACTGGCTTTAGTGGTTGGTACATAAATTTGAATAATAGTGGTATTAACTGGGCTTCCCTGTAGGCACATGGGTATTATCCTGTCACAGACAGCATTGTACCTCATGACTGATCTAGATATGTTCTTTTTGACAATGAATGTAACACCGTTCCTCTTCAATTTGTCATTCCTGGCATAGTTTATCATGTGGTTGTCAGATTCAAAATATCCAATACCAGTTCATTTCAGCTCACTAATGCCTAAGTTATCAATGTTGATGTGTTCATTTCATTTTTCATAGCTTCCAGTTTTCTCAGATTCATACTTCATACATTCCATGTTCCAATTTTCAATCTATATTTATAGCTGTTTCTCTTCATTTTGACTTGTGCCCTATCTGCAAATGAAAGTTCCACGGGCTTTACTCCATTCACGTCATCACGGTCAAGTCTATTTTGAGGAGGCAGCTCTTCCCCAGTCGCATTTTCAGTGCCTTCCAAACTGAGGAGCTCATTTTCCAGCACTATATCTGATAGTGTTTCTGTTCTATTCATAAGGTTTTCATTCCCACCCCTGATGTAAATGATTAAAGTTATAAGGAACACACCCACTATATTAAACATCAATTTTCATCCATTTGATTGATTATTGGTATATTTACTACATTAATTAGAAAATGGATTGATTAGTGAGGATAAGCACTGGACTGGTAACCAAAAGTTTCACATTTCAAGCTCTCTTCAGAAACCCTATACAGAGCCACTAATGAGTAGGAACTGACTTGATGATATACAACAACAATAGTCTAGGAGTTGGGGGTGGATAATGAAGGTAATTGTTAATAATTACAAAGTTTATTTTGGTTTTGTTTTAGTTGTTAAGTTGCATGGAGTCTGTTTTGTCTCATAAAGACCCTGAGTAGGGTTTCTGATGAGCTACTGGTGGATTTGAACTACCAACATTTTGGTTAACAGTCCAGTACCTATCCTACAGTGCCACATCAGGGCTGTCACATTTCTTTGGGGGGTAATATATGTTCTAATAACTTTAGATTTTGGTAGTAACTGCACAAGTTGATCTATATACTAAATACCACTGAAATGTAAATTGTAAATAGGTGAATTTTATGTTATATGTATTAGATAGATAGATAGATAGATAGATAGATAGATAGAGCTGTCAAAAATAGATGTCACCAGAATTTTTTCATAAATAATCTACTGCCTTTCATTAACTTTTTCAATATTTAAAATTTTCTATGTCAGAAAAATTCATTTCCTTCTCGATTTTTCATCAAATGAATCATATGGAATCCATTTACTCCCTGAGACAACCACTACATTGTTTTTTTAAAAGATATGCTATAACATTACTAATAACATTATTTTGACCAATATTACTAAATTTTTGAGGATTTAAATACAGCATGAACTCATTTAATGACCAGTGAAAAGTAATTTCCCTCTCTACTTAATGATGTGCCAAATACTCTAAGAGCTGTAATGTGCCCTCATTAAATACAGTTTATCTGGGGAATAAAATGCAATGATGTAGAATAACCCCAGTCTATTTAACTATGGGATCTTAAGAACACTCAACATATTACATTAACAAATTTTAAGTAATAACCTTCATTTCTTTTGGAATTAGATCTTCTCTCATCAGAAAACAGGCAGATTTTTTCTAATAACTCTTCTAGACTTGAAAGGAAAATCTATTTGAATTTGTTTCTCATCTCAAATGGAAAGCTTTTGCTTAAAAAAAAAATTTCAAACTACTATTGTTTGTAATGCTTTTTATAACCAAAGCGATTGCATTAGTGTTAAAGGTCCTTTAGCAAAACATTCTGTGATTAGTATCATCTGGTTTATTCTCAAAATAGCACTTTTTTTTTTTTTTCATGCAGCTCATGGAAATTAATTTGGGAAATGATGTTTTAGCCAATAAATGAATGAATAAAATATCACTGCATTTTGGTCCATTTGAACTATCCATGTGCTTGCTTTCATGGGAAATACATATATTTCCCAAATCCATAGTAACATAAGAAGAATATAAGATTTATTAACAGGAAACAGGAAACAAATTCTTTCCAAAATAAGACTCATCCTTCACGCGACCAAAAAAAAAAACAATCATCTTCATGGAGCATTAGTCCCAATAAATGGACTCCTGACTTTGGACCACAGGTCAGCAGTTCAAATCAACTAGCAGCTCCTCAGAAAGCCTATACTATGAGTTAGAACTGACTAGATGGGACTTAACAACAACAAAAACACACCATGACTGATCTTTGAGATCCTAATTAACATAGAGAATTGAATATCTTGCAGACACCTCAAATTTAATATGTCAAAAACTTAATTTTTTATCCCCATATCTGTATTGATCTTGTCCATTTAAATAGTAACTTCATTTATGTAGATTCAAGACCAAACCCTGGTGGCCATTCATAGCACTTTCTTCTTCCTCACTATTAATGTAAAATCTATCTTCAAATCCTCTCCATTCTACAAAGTAACTTGAAATCTTTCACTTTTCTTTTTTTCCTCTGCCATTATACTAGTCAGGCCACTAAAACCTTGACTGGAATTGTTCTCTGTGCCATGACCACAAAGAGGTGGACTGTAATCTGATAAAAGTTTAACAAATTATGTCATTTCTATACTTTTAACTCTTTGGGTGTCTTTCCTTTACCTGTAAAATAAAATCTCAATGCCTAACACACTTATCAGTCTCTACATGATCTGAGTTGTGATCTGCTCCCTAAACCTGTCTAACACCTCTCTCTCCTTGTCACTATGCTTCAGGAATGCTTATCTTTTGTCAGCATCTATTTTAGCTCCTTAACTGTCACCCAATCAGTATTAAGCTAACAATTTCCTACTCAAGCTTCAGACCATTTTCTCTATGTCGCATTCTCTGAACCACTTTCCAATTACACCAAATCAATCAAATTTAAGGACTCCCAATGTTCTTCCTTTGGAAATGAACTTAATTTATATGTTTGCTTGTTTGTTTGTTTTTGCACTTAATGTAACTTACTATTATGTATTTGACTATATATGTGTTTGCTTTCTCTCTTAATGCTCCAAGTAGACTGTATAAACTCATTGGACATATCAATAACCCTCTCTTAAGTAAAACTGTCATTTATAATTATGTATATTTTATTCTGTAGAATCTAAAAGTGTGCATATAATTAAGATGTTTCCAGCAATGTTAGAAATTAGGGCTAGTGCTTGCATTAGTTTTCTCCCTTGCTTTTTATAGATGAAAGAAAATAAAAGGGTTACCAAGGTAACTGAATCTGAAGAAGAACAGGTCAAATATTAGGGGAAAAAAAAAAAAAAAACAGTGTTCAGAAGTAAGCCTCTACCTGGGAAAACAATCTAAAATAATATCATTCCAAATGATACAAGTAATGTCAATTAAAGTACTTTCAGTTTATAATGCTAATTACTTAAGATTAGGTCACTAGCTTCATTTTGCTAGTGTTTTGTGTTTTTTTAAATTCAGGTTCAATTGTGCTTTAATGTCTTGTTGTTGTTGTTGTTAAGTGCCATCGAGTCGGGTCCGACCCATAGCGACCCTGTACAGGGTTTCCAAGGGTGTAAATCTTTACGGGAGTAGAAAGCCTCATCTTTCTCCCGCGGAGCGGCTGGTAGTTTCGAACCGCTGACCTTAAGGTTCGCAGCCCGATTCGTAACCACTACGCTACCAGAGAGTATATCAATTTACACATTGACTAGATTTATATTGATCCAATACACTCCTCATTGATGCAGTTCTAAGAGTGTACATCATGTTTTACAGTGGTGTCTTGGAATCATCAGCATCTCCACTTATCATTATTCTTTCAGTTTGACCCTCTAATCATAACCTTTTTTTAACAGGTAATGAGCCATTTTTGTTGGCTTGCATCCCTTTCCTTTCAGGGCATTAAAATGATACATAGTAAGAGGTCAAGATAGCTACTCTTCGTTTTTATGATTAATAAGTCCAGCACAGTTTCTTGAAATGAAATTTACCTGATCTATTTAAATATACAGTGGGCACATCACTTCTCTAGGAGACACAAACTATTCTTTTAAGAGAAGTTAGAGAATTTATAGAAAAGATCAAGAGCTACAGATGGAACAGCTTTTTTGAAAGCCAAGATTCAAAATCTTCCCCCTTTTTGGCAGCATAGAGCTACATATGTTGTGGAGAGGTGACACTTCTGTGGGGGACAGGAAGATGACTTCTCTATACATGAGAACTGCTTGTAATCTGGCCAAAGAAAATGTGTTTGCACTACGTAAAGCAAATCTTTGCCAAAATCTGATACAACTTACTGGGCTATTTCCCCTCTGAAGCCTTCAGAGTTTCTTCACAAATTCATTATCTAATATTATAAACCAGAAATCAAACATATTTTGGAAAATATATTTTCTCAGAGAAAAATTATTTTACATTTAACGTTTCTCTTCTATAATTATTTTCATAAAAAACAATATGCCTATTATGTAGACACAAATCGGGTGACTATCATCATGGTTTTAGACATTGGGCTACTGCATTTTATGACTTTTGTTATTTTTTCTATTGGGTATAATATATAAATTAGATGAAAGTTTTAATTTGTTAAAATATGTTAAGCATACAAAGGCTTGGTACTCATGAATATAGTGTTAGAAAAATGATGATGTATTCTGGTTCATTCAAAGGCCTGTGGGTTTCTGCTGAGAGAAAATATAAACTCTTTATATAATAGATATTTTAGATGCCATATATTAGACATAAAATTAAAACAACCTGTTTTGATATTCAAATGATATCACATTTCTCAGGAGTTGAAAAATTGCAGCATTTAGTTGAACATTTTCTAAAATGGACAGTGTTTGGAATTTAATATGACAAGGTAAAAGCACAACTAAATTGGAACTTCCTTTAAAACAACAGCGTACTTGATATTGAGCTAGAAAGCAGACAGGTTTCTCTTTTTAATTACCTGATTTTGAATTCCTTGATTACAACACAGCGATGCTCAGTTTGACAAGCATAATGCTAAGAAAATGCTTCTACCTGGGGAATTATTTGAAATGCTCAAAAGTGTGGGGCTTTTTTAAGACTGCATTTTTAGACTGTGAATATTGTGTAAAAAAGTACAAAGCACTCTAGAAAGGAATATCATATCAGTTTTATGTCACTGGTTAGAATGATTTGTGCCTTCCAGGTTTCTCCACTGGGGGAAAATATAAGTTCTTTATATAGATGTGTTAGATGCTATATTTTGCAAACACAGGAAAAATAGCAGCAACAAAAAACAGGTAGCATATTGAGGAGACTCAAATGACTACTCCATTTTTTTTTTTTTTTTTCAGGGATCTAGGAATTCTAATGATGCTCTATAACAAGTACTGGACTGTTAGCCACAAGGTTGGCAGTTCAAACCCAGCAGCTGTTCCTTTGAAACCCAATACAAGGTTGCGATGAATCAGAACCAACTCAACATCACTTAACAACAACAAAGGAATTGTAAAATGAAGGGGAAATTACTAGATGAAGGTTAAGAAGAATAAGAAATTACTTATTGCTGATAAACTAACTCTGTGACTTATTAACATGATGCATGTATTCTAAATGTTTTAATTGTGCAATATACCATACATTACATTTATCACATAAATGTAGTCTAAATTAATGAATACCATTTATCATTCGGGACAGAAATATTTAAAGGTATATAAAGACTGACTGAATAGCACTTAACAACAACAATAATAGACATGTAAGGAGTGCAGTGATTCTGTACAGTAAACATTGGACTTAGAATCACATGATCTGCAGTTTGAGCACACCAGCTTGTCCATGGGAGAAAGATGAGACTTTCTGCTGCCATAAAGATGTACAGCCCCAGAAACCCTGTACAAATTTGTTATGGGTTGGAACCAACTTGATGGCACATAAAACAACAACTACAAATAGACATTTAAATGTCAATCAAGATAAGAATGTAAGGTATTATTGAAAGGTAGTGTTTTTAGGAATATAAGATTTCTAACTATTATAATGTTAATTGAAAGGTAGTTTACAAAATGAGGTTATGTTTTATCTCATTTTCAAACAATCTTGCATTTGAATCTTTACTTTCTAAAAATTAACTATGCAAATAACAGTTGTTTTTAAGTGCCATCCTGTCAAGTCTGACTCATAGTGACCCTGTACAGAGTTTTTGAAGAGCAGCTGGTGGTTTTGAATCACCAACCTTGCAGTTAGCAATCAAGTGCTTAATCTACACTGCCACACCAGGACTCCAATTAATAATTAGGTGATAAATTGCAAAACCTCATGTAAAAAAACTGGGATGATTTCCCTTAGGAGTGAGTGCAGTGGCTCCATAGAGTAAGCACTGGACTGTGGACCACAAAGTCAGCAGTTCAAGCCCAAAGATGAGGTTTTCTGCTCTCACAAAGATTTACAGCCTCAAAAATCCCTTCATATGTGGTCAGCACATCTGTAATTTCAATTTATTGTCAGCAATTTATTAAGTCGGCAATGTTCACACAGAACATTGCTACTGACTTAATCAGCAAACGTCATTTTTAAATTGTAAAGACTATGATGCATCTTAAGCAAAAGCCACTTAGAAAATGACTTTGATTGGAATAAAAGCACCAGGAAAAGCTGGGAGACTGGGGGAAATATAAAGATGAATCACAATATGAGAAAAGAAGCTTAAGTGTGCACTGACAAAGAGCTCTGCAGTGTTCTGTACCATCAGATTTTCATACAAAATGGTCAATAGATTGTACAGGAAAAATGTCTGTTTATCCCTACTCAAATCACCCTGTGTAGACGGATCAATTTTCCTTCCATTAAATTGGCTGACTTTTGACCCTCTGGGCTTCCAAAATGACTTCTATCTACTGCCCTCTATTAGGAAGATAAAAGGAAAACCCAAACTAAAGATAAATGATGTCAGGTGCCATCGAGTCGGAACCGACTCATAGTGACCCCATGCACAGCAGAACGAAACAATGTCCAATCCTGGGCCAACCTCACTACCGCTGCCACACTTGAGTCCATCAATGATGCCACCTGCCTGATCCATCTCGTTGGGGGTCTTCCGCTTTTTCTCTGACCCTCCACCCTACCCAGCATGACATCCTTCTCCAACGATTGTTTCCTCGAGACAATATGTCCAAAGTAGGAGAGACGAAGCTTAGCCATCCTGGCCTCCAAGGAGCACTCTGGCTGCACTTCTTCCAAAACAGATCTATTGGTTCTTTTGGCAGTCCATGGCACTTTCAGTATTCTCCTCCAACACCACAACTCAAAGGCATCAATTCTTCTACGATCTTCCTTATTCCAGCTTTCGCATCCATATGAGGCTATTGAAAACACAATGGCCTGGGTCAGGAGCACCCTAGTCCTCAAGCTGACAAACTCCTATTATCACTTTTCCACAGTTTTGGGGGTTTTGCATTCATTTTCCTTTCACTGTTCATTATGATCATCTATAGATTTTCATATTCTTTCTTTCTACCTACTTATATACACTAATAGAAGAAAGAAACAAAAGACAGAGAGAGATGCTCATCATATAGTAGAAAACATAATTATCTGTAAGAAACTACATACAAGCAAGGGAAGTCCAATTAATATGAAGTAGCACAGTGTAGATTAAGTTATTTTCAATTTTCTCTGAATCTTAGTATATAATTCACCCTTGATCTATCTTGAGTGGGACCATTGGAATAAATCAGCATACTATAATCCATTTGTAGTTACTTAATTAACCAATCTACTTCCATTTGTTCAACCCTCATTAAAACAACAACAACAAAAAAACTTCATCCAGTGGTCCTTTGAAAGATATTTCATACCTTCCTATGGGAATTCTCCATCAACTCATCTAATGAAATGATTACCAGCTGTCATTATACTGAAAAATATTTTAATGGAACTTCAAAAGATCATTTTTATGTGTTCGTGTTCAAGCCTCATTAATTACTACCATTATATGTTAAAAAAAACAAGATACATCATTCAGAATTCAGTGAAAAAATATATTCGCATATTCTCAAGGTCATAAATAGAAAAAATATTATTGCTCTGAAATTATTATCAGGCTCAGAAATGTACATTTATAGTAAATATAGAAAATGGGAGAGTTTATTTGGTGTACTCTAGCTGTAAATTATAAAAGAAATAAAATGTCAAGATCCAAATTTAAGAAAATATTTTTATCTGACACAAAAACAAAACATATTTGAAAGCAAATATTGATTATGTACTTATCAAATTGATTATGTACTTATTATTAAAAATTAATGTTGTTAATATTATTACTAAATAATATTAACTTAGTATAAAATACCTTGTATATAATATGACACTTGTGGGAAAACCAGCAGAATTTTATTTGGCTTTCTTAGAGAAAAACTGAAGCTGTAATTATATGTTAACCAATTGAGTAAAGAAGAAAACTCTGGTTGGCTATCACTATGCATTGTTGTACCAAAGCATGTATAGACCTCAGTGTCCTGCAGTTTCCATAGAAACACAGCAATAGCTAGTGTGGAAGCTATAGTTATCGCCAAACAAAGGGCCGCATGAGCTTTCATTTCAGTACACGGTACCTAGAGAACAAAGATGATTTTCCACAAATATTTTATACCATGAGAGTTTTGTAAAAATAGCAAGATCCTGTAAAAAAAAAAAAAAAAAAAGAACATTGGAGAAAACCACAAATGCCACTATCAACATTAAATCACTAAGCAACAGTAAAAAAAACTCACAAAGAACTCATGTTGCAATCACACACAATTGTCTAAATAAAGAATAGAAGAATAGGGATTTTTATTTTTTTAAATAAAATTTTTAATTTTTTAAAAGTAGGAATCATTGACCAAACATTAAAACTATGTCATGCAAAACATCCTTGCTTTATATATCTGAATCCATTAAACTGAGGATGATATAAATGTGTCCTCAAACATTTAATAGAAGGTTAAATTCTTTTCATTTGTTCACTGCTTTGAACTAAGAATGTCAACTCAGCAACCCTATAGGACAAATTATAACTGTTCCAAAGAGCTTCTACGGCTGTACATCTGTATGGAAACAGACTGCCTCATCATTGTCTCAGTGAGTAACTTGTAGTCTATAATTGCCATTTGTTCAGTTAGCAGCCTAATACTGTGTCACCAGAGCCCCTAAATTTGACATGCTGTTGTTGCTATTAAATACTGTCAAGCTGGTTTCCACCCAAAGGGCCCTTCCAGTATAGGGTTTCCAAGCAGTGGCTGGTGAATAGCCGATCTTGAAGTTTAAACCAACCTTGTGATCCAGTGCTTATCCTACAGCGCCACACCAGGACATAGCAGACATAGCAGACATAGCAGAGAAAAATAAAACTATCTGTATAAATATCTTGATCTCACATCACTTTAAAGGTCATAAAAAAGACCAGCTACTAAATTTTAAAAACAATCTGAAGAAAAAAATCAGGAAAATTTCTGACGGTATAAAAGAGTACACAAATTAATATAAATCAAGTCATGTGTGAAACAAATTTAAAAACATAACCAACTCATCAAAAAAGCCAATGAAATGTTTACCAAACAGATTCATTTTATTAAGCTTTTTTCTACCACTTTGGATCAACATCATGGGAAAATCTAAGTTATAAATGTATAAACCAGCCAGTTGGAATGAATGCACAAAAAGAGAGCTTATATATTAATCTGACATTGAACTTAGAATCTTAAAGAGGAAACACTGAGAAAAAATGAAACATGTCAAAAGTCAGAATCCATTGATACTGAATTCAAGGAAATCTTCTGATTATATAAAATCAAAGACACAGTATATTTGACATCACTATTAACTTGTGGTATAAGAATTACCATAAAATTGCAAGGAAAAGATGAAACAATAGATTTTTTTAATTTAAGGGCAAAGAAAAGATAATATACCCAGAAAGAACTCTTTGAAAGAGATCTGTGTTAAAATCCTTAACTTTATAAGATAAAAATTCCAATTTAATATTATACTAACAGTTTATCCTAAGTAACCTATTTTGAAGTGACTCAACCCCTGTTTTAAATCAATTTATATGTAAATGCTATGGAAAATGTAGTAAATATGCCTTTTTCATGTAACTAACAGTAACAGCAAATTGATCTTGCCACTTGGCGTCCAAACAGAGACTTAGCCAATCTAGAATTGGGGAAAGAGTCTGAAGGGACCAAGAGAGGCTCAGGCTCTGAATGAGCAAACTGTGCTGATTCATGATGTCAAATCGTGGCTTGCTGCCAAAAAAGTCAGGTGTGCAAAAAATCTCTGGGCATCTCTATCTTGTCTCTCATACATTCAAACATTGATCTTGGAAGCATGACAAGGGTTAACAACAACTAAGAAACTGCCCTGGGAAATAAATTCCATGAGTAGGTGAAATAAAATTTCCCACATAAATATTTTGGTTCACTGTAGCGTAGTGGTTACGAATCAGGCTGCTAACCTCAGGGTCAGCAGTTCTAAACTATCAGCTGTTCCGCGGGAGAAAGATGAGGCTATCTGCTTCCATAAAGATTTACAGCCTCGTAAACCCTGTACAGGGTCGCTATGAGTCCGAACCAACTCCACGGCACATAACCACCATACATTTTATTAAGATCTCTGGTAGTGTAGTGGTTATGGGTTGAGTTACTAACCTTAAGGGCAACATTTGAAAGCAACCAGCTGTTCCGCAGGAGAAAGATGAGGCTTTCTGCTCCTATAAAGATTTATAGCCTCAGAAATCCTATACACGATTGCCATGAGTCGAACTGACTCCATGACACATAACCATCCAATTATACATTTTATTCCCTAGAAATTCTGTTTCATATTTACATATCATTATTATTATTTAATTTACATTTTTGAGTGTATAGTTCTGAGTCTGATTTTTCCTATTCTTCCATTCCCTCATCCCATACCTGGTAACAAATAATCTTTTATCTCCATGGATTTATCTATTAAGGATATTTCATAAACGGGGATCATAAAGTATATAGCCTTTTGAGTCCAGCTAAATTGGTAGTGTAGTGGTTAACATTGGGCTGTTAACCATAAGATCAGCATTTCGAATCT
This sequence comes from Chrysochloris asiatica, assembly GCF_000296735.1. NCBI lineage: Eukaryota > Metazoa > Chordata > Mammalia > Afrosoricida > Chrysochloridae > Chrysochloris > Chrysochloris asiatica. The sequence goes on from NW_006408529.1 coordinate 656,392, forward strand.
TCTGGCTGCTCCACTGGAGAAAGATAAAGCTTTCTGCTTCTGTAAAGATTTGATGGAGTGCTGTTGTGGCATTGTAGGATTAGCACTGGCCCGCAATGTTGGCGGTTCAAACTCACCAGTCTGTCCTCAGAAATGCAATACAGGATCCCTATGAGTAGGAAATGACTCAATGGCACTTAACAACATCAACAATGTGACTGAGCAAAATGTATTCAAGGATCATCCATGTGGTGGCATAGATCAGAGCTTCATTTCTCTTTATAGCTGAGTAATATATATACATATATAACACAATTTGCTAATCTATTCATCTGCTGATGTGTACTTAAACTGTTTCCACCTTTTGGACCTTATGAGTAGTGTTTCAGTAAGCAATGGTGAGCATGTATGTGTCTGCATCACTGCTTTTAATTATTTTAGGTATAACTCTAAGATTACAATGCCTAGATCGTACATTATTTCTTGTTAAACATTTTTTTAAAAATTTTAATTTTAATGAGTTGGTTTTGACTCATAGCAAACTCTATTCACCACAGAATAAAATATTGCTTCATCATGGGCCATACTCAAAATTATTGGCATATTTGAGCCAATTATTGCTACCACTGTGTCAATCCATCTTGTTTGAGGTTTTCCTTTTTTTGCTGACCCTCTAATTTACCAACCACGATGTTCCTCTCCAGGGACTGATCCCATCTGAACACATGTCCAAGTACAAGAGACAAGTCTCATTATCCTGGCATCTAGGAAGCACTCTGACTGTACTTCTTCCAAGACAAATTTGTTTGTTTTTCTGGCAATCCACGGTGCTTTAAATATCCTTCACCAACATCATAATTCAAGTGCATCAATTCTTTGGCAATCTTTCTTATTCATTCTTAAATTTTCACATGCATGAGGTAATTGAAAACACCGTGGCGTGGGTCAGTCACACCTTAATTCACAAATTGGCATCTTTTCTCTTTAAAACTGTAAAGAGACCTTTTGCAGCAGATTTGCCCAATGCAATATGTCTTGATTTTTTACTGCTGCTTCCATGATTATTGATTGTGGATCCAAACAAAATGAAGTCTTTGACAACTTCAATCTTTCTCTTCAATCATGATGAAGTTATTTATTGGTCCAGTTGTGAGCATTTTTGTTTTAAATTGAAATGCAAATCCATACTAAAGACTATACTCTTTGTTCTTCCTTGGTAAGTATTTCAAGTCCTTTTTACTTCCAGCATATTGCAGGTTGTTAATGAGTCTTCGTCCAGTTCTAATGCCACATTCTTCTTCATATAACCCAGCTTCTCAAATACAGATTGAATAAGTACGTGAAAGGATACAACTCACCAATTGCAATTTTAAACCATTCAGTACCCTCTAGTTTTGTTCTATTGATTGTCTCTTAGCTTATGACTTTTCAAGGAACAGTCAAATTGTCTTCCACAGCTGCTGCCTACTTACATTTTACATGTCTACCCACAATATATGAGTATCCTAATGGCTCCAAATACTCTCAAACACATTTGTTTCTGATTTTTCTTTGCTCATTTTATTTTTTAATATTCATAATGACCATCCTAAGTCCCTAACGCCAACAGTGATGAAATTGAAGATGCCTACAAACTTCTTCTGTCTGAAATTGATAAAACATGCAATTAAGATACACTGATAACTACTGGCAATTGGAATGCAAAAGTTGGAAGCAAACAGGAAGGATCAGCAGTTGAAAAATATGGCCTTGGTGATAGAAATGAAGCTGGAGAGCACATGAAAGAATTTTGTAAGACCAATTATTTCTTAATTGCAAATACCTGTTTTCGTCAGAATAAGTGGCAACTATACGCAAGTAACTCACAAGATAGAATATACAGGAATTGAAATAACTACATCTGTGGGAAGAGATGATGGAGAAGCTCAATATGAAAAAAGGCCAGAAAGTAACTGTGGAAAAGTGTGTCAATTGGACACAAGCAAGTTCAGGCTAAGGCTGAAAAAAATTAAAACAATTTCATGAGAACAAAAATATAATCTTGAGTATATCCCACCTGAGTTTAGAAGCCAACTCAAAAACAGATTTGATGCATTATACTCCAATGACTGAAGAGCAGAAGTGTTGTGAGACTATAGCAACAGTACAGGAAGAAAGCAAAAGGTCATTAAGAACACAGGAAAGAGAGAAAAGACCAACATGGATGTGAGAAGACACTCTGAAACTTGTTCTTCATATAGAGAAGCTAGAGCAACTGGAAGATATGAAAATGTAAAATAGCTGAACAGAAAATTTCAAAGGGAAGCTCAAGAAGACAAAATAAAGTATTATATTGAAATGTGCAAAGATCTGGAGTTAGAAAACCAAAATGGAAGAATATGCTCAGCATTTCTCAGACAGAAAGAATTGAAGAAAAATTTTAATCCTCAGATTGTAATATTGAAGAATTCTATGTGCAAAATATTAAAGGATGCAAGAAGCATCAAAAGAAGATGGAAGGAAAACAGAGTCACTGTAACAAAAAGAAATGATCTATGTTCAACCATTTCAAGAGAAAGCATATTATCAAGAACTGAAGAAATAAGTTCAAGCTACACGGAAGGCATTAGAGAAAAGCAAGGCTCCAGGAAATTATGGAATACAAATAGAAATGTTTCAACCAATTGATGCATCAGGGAGGTGCTCACTTGTCTTTATGCAAGAAATTTAGAAGACAGCTGGCAATCCAATTGAAAGAAATTCATATTTGTGTCCATTCCAGAGGTGACCCAACAGAATGCAGAAACCATAAAGCAATATCATCAATATCACACGCAAGTAGGATTTTGCTGAATAAAATTCAAACACACTAACAGCAGTGTATCGACAGGGAGCTGCCAGAATCCAAGCTAGATTCAGAAGAGGATGTAGAATGAGGGATATCATTACTAACGTCAGATGTTGTTGTTGTTGTTGTGTGCCATCGAGTCGGTTCCGACCCATAGCGACCCGGTACAGGGTTTCCGAGGGTGTAAATCTTTACGGGAGTAGAAAGCCTCATCTTTCTCCCGCGGAGCAGCTGGTAGTTTCGAACCACTGACCTTAAGGTTCGCAGCCCGATTCGTAACCACTACGCTACCAGAGCTCGGCTAAAAGCAGACAATGCCAGACAAGTGCTTACTTCTGCTTTATTGACTATGCAAAGGCACTTGACTGTGTGGACTATATAAAACTATGGATAAAACTGTGAATAATGGTGTGAAAGTTATGCTTCTATGACAACTTGATTGATCCAGGATTCCTGTTGTCTGGCATTTAATAGTTAACTCTATAATGATTGACTATGATCAGATGTAGTCAATGCTATGATTATTGGCCATGAGCAGCCAATCAATTGAAAGGATGTTTCCTTGGAAATGTGGCCTGTTCCCAATATAATGGACATGCAGGAAAGACTCACTCTCTTCCCCAGTTGATCTGAATCTCCCATTTGGGTCATCCCCCAACCTCTGGTTCTTTGAACCTGAGCCAGCAACCTGCTCTATTGTGTGTTTGTCTGCTGTCCCTACCTGCCAAGAGTACCTGGAAAACCTGTCACCTGCCAGAGGACTCTGAATTCCTGTTCCTGTAGCCGGGTCTGCAGTGTGCCTGCCCAGGACTTGATTGTCCGTTACTCTGCTGTAGCCACTGCTCCTGCACTGAAGTCCTGCTCTGTGCCCTGACTTGTAATTTCTGCCTTCAGGGCCTGGCTGCTAAGCTTGGCCTGCACTTGGGACTCTCTTATCTCTACAACTGTGAGCCATTTCCTTGATATAAACGTCTCTTTATATATGTGTGCATATATGTATATATGTATATACATACATACATATATAAAGAGACGTTTATATCATATGTGTGTGTGTGTATAGACAGAGAGACAAGAGGCCGTGGAATGAGGGATATTATTGCTGATGTCTGATGGATCTTGGCTGAAAGCAGAGAATATCAGAAAGATGTTTACCTGTGCTTTATTGACTACACAAAGGCTTTCAGTTGTGTGGATCATGACAAGCTATGGACAATAATGCAAAGTATGAGTATTCCAGAACACTTAGTTGTGCTCATGAGGAATCTATCTGTACATGGACCAAGAAGCCGTTGTTCAAGCAAAAGTGGAAACACTGAATGGTTTAAAATTAAGAAAGGTGTGTGACAGGGTTGTATTCTTTCACCATAGTTACTCAAACTGTATGCTGAACAAATAATCCAAGAAGCTGGGTTCTATGAAGAAAAATGTAACATCAGGATTGGAGGAAGACTCACTAGCAACCTGCAATATGCAGATGATACAACCTTACTTGCTGAAAGTGAAGAAGACTTAAAAGATGACTGATGAAGATCAAAGAGCACAACCTTCAATATGGATTTCATCTCAATGTAAAGAAAACAAAAATCCTCACCACTGCACCAATAAACAACATTCTTATCAGCAGAGAAAAGACTGAAGTTGTCAAGGACTGCATTCTTCTTGGATCAACTATCAACACTCACGGAAGCAACATTCAAGTAATCAAATGACATATAGCATTAGGCAAATCTGCTGCACAAGACCTTTTTGAAGTGTTGAAGACCAAAGATGTCAGCTTGAGAAGTAAGGTGTGTCTGACCCAAGCCATGTTATGTTCAATAACCTCATATACATGTGAAAGCTGGATAGTGAATAAGGAAGACCGTAGAAGAATTGATGCTTTTGAGTTATGGTGTTGGAAGAGAATATTGAAAGTACCATAGGCTTCCAAAAGAACCAACAGATCTGTGTTGGAAGAAGTGCAACCAGAGTGCTCCTTGGAGACCAAGGTGGTCAAATATCATCTCTCATATTTTGGACATATTGTCAAGACGGACCAGTCACTGGAGAAGGATATCATGTTTGGTAAGGTGGAGGGTCAGAGACAAAGAGGAAGACCTTCAGTGAGATGCATTGGCCAAGTGGCAGGATAAACGGGCTCAAGAGTGCCAACAATAGTGAGGTTCGCCCAGGATCAGGCCGTGTTTCGTTCTGCTGTGCATTAGGTCGCTATGAGTTGGTACCAACTCAATGGCACCTAATAACAATAACAATGGCAGTTACTGTGTGGCACTGTGGTTTAATGTGTCAGACTGAAAAGCCATTTGAACTGCAAGGTCAGAGATTCAAGCTCACCAGTGCCTCCTTGGAAACCCTATACAGGGTCGCTATGAGCCAGAACCATCTCAACGGCATTTAACAACAACATGACAGTTACTGACATTCATTCTCTAATACTCCAAATAGTGGTTATGTGCACCCTCAATTCAGTACTCCCTGGCATTACTTTGGCTATCAAGCAAGAATTTCAAGCAAGCATCTGGGCATATTTGTTGTTATTATTAAGTGTTGTAGAGTTGTTTTTAGCTCATAACAATAGCATTTGGTGGGTGAGAACTGTCAACCTTTTGGTTCACAGGCCATTGCTGATCCTACAGCACCACATCAGGGCATATTAGACCATATAGCACCATGAGCTATTATATTGTGCTGATGAACCCAGCACCTAACTGAAGGTTCTGGTTTAGCCTTGGAATAGCTGTACATAGTCAGCATGTAGGTTAATTTTTTTTAGTACTTTATTTTTGGATTACGATCAGCTCTAAATTTTTGATAATTTCATTTTTATTTATATATTTGCTTACTTTATTTTACTTTCATGTCTGGAATCTACTACTCTTACCTTTTTTTTCAAAAGCAGTTTTATCTATTTACATACATACGATGTCATAATAATTTCTCTTTTAACAAGGTTCTAGTCCCAGAAGTCCCTGAATGGATTATATGGTTAAGCATTAGACTACTAATTGCAATATTTCCTGTTTAATACATGCAGAGGCCCCTTGAAAGACAGGTCTGATGATCTGCTTCTGAAAGGTTTTTGTTAACTGCTGTAGAGTCTGTTCTGACTCATGGTTCCGATTCACAGTTCTGACTCATAGCTCTGGCTCATAGAGACCCTGTATAAGGTTTCTGAGACTGTAAATCTTTGCAGGAGCAGAAAGCCTCATCTGTCTCCCATGGAGTGGCTTGAAACACTAGGGATTAAATGAAATACTCTGTTTCTAAAACCTAATCATGAACCCAAATTTAATTTTTAATGAATTTCTGTGCTATATATAAACTGTCTTGAAAACTAGAACATTTTTTCTCATTAAAAAAAAAAGTGGGTTTTTTTTCCCAAATGGAAATTATTTTTCAGGTCCAAAAACCTGCTAACTGATTTTAGGAAGTACTTATTGAAGATATATAAGGAATTTCATAGAACATTTATAAAAATGTATTATTGTTCTTTCATTTTTTGTGTGGTGCTGTGGGTTAATGCGCCAGACTGCAAAGCCATTTGAACGGCAAGGTTGGTGGTTCAAGCTCATCAGTTGCTCCTTGGAAGCCCTATACAGGGTTGCTATGGGTTGGAACCTACTTGATGGCACTTAACCACAACAACATTATATTGTAGGATCCCAAACCAAATCCACTGCCATCAAGTGATTTCCAAATCATAATGACACTATAGGACAGAATAGAACTGGTCCAAAGGGTTTCTTCAAGTAAATCTTTATGAGCTGACGTATTTTTCTCCTAGGGCAGTTGGTAGGCTTGAACTGACTTCCTTTGGTTAACAGCCCAATGCTTAACTCTTCATATTAGGGCCAGAAACATTATAATGGCCAAAGTGTAGTTACATTTAAAGAATCAGTTAGAACTGATAGAATGAATTCAAAATCCCATTGCCTTTTGGACTACTAGTAGTAATATAAGTATAAAGTTATTTCTGCTATTTAAACAAAATCCCTAACTTTCTAATTAACTTAATGAACCATGCTTAAAGTTATAGGTTTTAAATCTTTAGATGATTTTACCTTGCAGTTATAGGCTTTAAGAGCTTTTTGTTTAGTTTTGTCTGCCTTTTAAGCTAGGAAACTACTTATTTGGGCAAGCAGTGAAACTATTTAATACTTAGAGCTAGCATTTCATATAATACCACATTATAAATGGTTCTCTGATTTGAGAGAAGTTAATATTATCAATGGAGAAAAGATTGAAGTTGTCAAGGACTTCATTCTTCTTGGATCAACTATCAACACTCGCAGAAGTAGCAGTCAAGAGATCAGACGACGTATTGCACTGGGCAAATCTGCTGCACAGGAACTTTTTAAAGTATTGAAGAGTAGAGATGTCAGCTTGAGGACTAGGGTGCGCCTG